>NW_027286752.1:5912500-6512500 GCF_022747635.1 Hetaerina americana | reverse complement strand
CAAAATGCGCAAACAAAACATTGAACGGCATGCTAACAACCACCAATTGTACTAATTTCCAAAGGATGGTGACATGAAACCCCCTGTGGCACACCTTAATATAAGCTTGAAGTACCGAGGATGGTCGGGCAGATATTTAATAGAAGCAAATGAGAAGAGTCGGGAAAAGCTGCAGCAGGGGACAGTGAGTAGCAATGAAATGTTAAAGACTGTGATAGAGGGGAGACAATTGGGCAAGCGATGCAGAGAGAGGAGAAAATTAGCCACGTCGGACTGAATGCGCTGCGAACGAATGAATCCGGAGTAGAAACAAGGTTTATTATAATGAGATGTGTGCATTGGTTCGCGCATTGTTAGAAGGGGTTAAACATTTCAATTTAGTCCATCTTAAACAAAAACCTTCTTTGAGCGGAAGAATATTGTGCAACACGTAAAAAGAATCGCTATTACACATAAAAAATTTGACACTTTAAATTTTAACATCAATTCATTTAAATACTGACACTTGCTACGCCATGTAAAAGGTAATGTTTTATTTTCCCAGGGTTAAATTTATAAATGATGACTAATGCTGAATTTAAGCATTAAAAGTACGTAAGTATTTTCTAAGGTAAAATTCTATGGCAATAATATTTTTTTAAACTTAAAATGATGGCCCATATTATTATTATAGGTCTATTCTTACATTATTTTCAGGCAACATTCCAAAATGAATATCGTCGAAACGAAAAATACATTGGCAAGGTATTCTGCGCTATTATTTCTAAAAATAAAATTATTCGTTATACCATTTCTGCTAACACTTTTGCTATGCATTATCAACAGAAAAACTACAAAAAAGCCAAAATATTGACACCACGAGGCCAAATGCTATATGAGGCAGAGCTAAAGTGTGGTCTAAAATGATTTTGATTGACTCGAGCAATGTAACTTCTATCGGTGCAATAGGATCCGGGAAAGATGGGTTTCCTCGGAGGAAATACCTTTTAAAATTCCCACCCTTAACCGCCATCTCGAATTCCCTTCCCAGCATACCTTGCACCTTCCCCCCCTCCACACTCCACAGCTCCCGTCCGAGACCTTCCAGTCTGACTTGAAGATGGCCTCAGAGAAGGTCGAAGGCTCAAACAATCTAAAATGTGAGTGTCCTTTTACGTGTTATCTATTTTATTTTGTATTCTATTGCGAAGTCCAAACGTTATATTGCTCGGCTTCCCACCCAGAGGGCCCAAATCCCGGGTTCAAATCCCGGCGGTGTTGAATATTTTTCAGAGGTATCTCGATCCCTACTTGAGGTGCTTTGTGGAGGGCACCTTGAGTGAGTACGCCGTCCGTCGGATGGGACCTTAAGCTGCGGACCCCTTGGCGCCTTTCGTAAATAGTAGGCTAATGCCGACGCCGGGTTTCTCTCCACCCTTCATCCTTTCCTGTCCATCCCTAATGGCACGAATGACCTCAGCTGTCCGCCGCCTTCCCTAAATACTATATATATACATATATTCTCGTATATATAATTTATATGTATACTATATATATATATATATATATATATATATATATATATATATATATATATATATATATATATATATATATATATATAATGTTTATTCATACAAACATGTAAATGTTTGAGACTCACTTTTGATAGCACTAATTTTTTATTTTGGGTCAAACATTTTCAGCCATATCAGATTCAGCTCTCATTTCAAGGCCTTAGAAACAGTCAACAAAAAATCATCTCGCCATGATATCGTCAAAAGGATACACGAAGAAATTAATCGGAATCAAATGGGTTCCACATTTTTGTATTTACCCTGTTCTCCACCGTACGTTTTGGAGGGCAAAGTTGCTATCCATTTTACAACAGCACACACTGCCGATAAACTAAAACAAACTCCACGAAAAAAAAATCAAAAACGCCCGACGGCATACTTTCCGTTTTATGAAAAGGAAGGTTTTTGCGGGAGCCCATATCAATTCCTATGGGAGAAGCAAGAACCACGAAGTTAACGATCTAATATAGGGACGCAGCTATCGACAGCAATATTTTAAAATGAAAGCTAGAATACATATCAAACATTAATTAGAAATTGTTCACAATTAATTATTTGGCTAGGTCTAAATTGATGAATAAAAATTCATAATTTTTCCTGATTTTGATTACAAGTATTTATTTCACTTTTAAGATTTTCTAAAAACGCAGCGTTGATATCAAGATCATGTTTATAATTATTTAAAGCACATTAATGCAGTAATAAAGACCAAGAAACCAAGAAAAATATTTTTGAAGTAATTTCCTTCAATGATTTCGTAGGCAATGACAAAGAAGCATTAGTTGGGACTTACGAATGAGGTGCATCCATCACATTAGAGCCAATAGATTTTGGGTATTCATTTAAACTTGACAATGCAATGCTGTTTATGATATAACCTCATGTATTTACAGATTTGGACTGACACCCACACATACTTTCCATGGCGATATGAACGACGAGAAAGAACAACCCTTATGCTCTTTCGTGTTGGGATGGTCGAGAATAACGGACAATATAAATGTAATAATAATAAATTTAAGGAGTATAGAAAACCCACAAACAAGTTAATGAGGTCCTAAACTTACCACCTAAGTTTTTGTATTCATACATATTTTGCCTATCTTTATATTCAGTTCATTAGCAATACTACTTCCTAGAGAATGTTGTTACGTTATACACGTGTATAGTTTTTTCGCTCACCATTTCTGATTATCTGTCAACTGGAGAGCTTTAATGCACATTAGGAAAGAATTTGACACATGTGGACATCCTGGAGGAATAAAACACTCCTTGAAGCGATAGGATAACATTTTGTATGGTACTACGCCCACTTCAGCTTCTCAAGATTTCTACTCACCTGCGAGATTCAAAAATACCTCTCCTCTTTCTTCCTCACTCTTACCCCCCACACAAACACCTTCCTTTCCGAAGCATTCCTAAACTATCTAAACATTTCGTCACCAAGACAAAGAATATTATTATCTCTGCTCTCCACGAATTTGATGCACAAAATTTCCCATCTTCCACTCTTTTCGGATTAGGTTTCGATCTTAGGTAACCATTCACAACACCCCTCCCTCAATCAGGCTTTTTCCATTACAGAAGCATTTGCAATCAGTGTTTTGGATCAACACGGTCAAAGTAGTAAGGACGTAAGGAGAAGAATTGCGCGAGGCAAAGAGGCTTTCACAAGGAGGAGGGAGTTGATGACAAGGACGTTGAGTAAGGATGTTAAGAAAAGACTCGTAAAAACTTTGATATGGAGCGTAGCTATGTACGGCGCGGAAACGTGGTCATTGAAGCAGGAGGATAGACGTAGACTGGAGGCTTTTGAAATGTGGGTGTGGAGAAGAATGGAGAAGGTGAAATGGACAGAGAAGAAAACAAATGAGGAAGTACTTGGTATGGTGGGCGAAGAGAGGGGTTTGTTGGGAGCAATCATATGGAGGCAGGAAAAGTGGATGAAGGGGGTGTTGACCGGCAGCGGGATGTTGAAGACTGTAATTGAGGGGAGAATGCTAGGCAAGCGAGGAAAGGAAGGAACAGGATAGGGATGTTGGACGGGATGAAGGGGGAAGAAGGTACTCAGAGATGAAGAGGTACTTGATGGAGAGTAGTTTGCAGGATTGTATTTTGTAAGGAGTGACAAAATATTTTATTGGTTGTTGTGTCCATCCAAAACTTACCTTAACTGGTAGATTACTTTTAAAAAATTCACTCTAACTATTCACGAGAACAATTTTGTAGACGATTAAAGTGCAATGGCAGTTGATGGAATGTGTTGTTAATAAAAACACAATGAATGGTAGGAGTATCTGACGAAAAACATGTCGCACGTCACATTAAGTCACGTTCACCTGCAGCGACTGAAAAATGAGAGAGGCGAATGGCATCGCAATAGACGACTAGGCATGGGAGGCACAGGTGAGTAATTAAAGTGAGGGATAACACGCAGAGACATCTATCTTTGAAAGTTGAAGTTTTCTAGTCCCCAGGACTTGTGTGGGGGGTAGGAGTGAGGATCGAACGAGCGCTCGAGGGAAGAAGGAATTCTAGAGTGAGACGGAAAGTAGAAAAACAATGGAATTTCGAGCGAAAGCACTCATGGCACAATGGTAGGCGAATGAATGATAATACAATCGAGCACAAACAGAGCAGGCAAACATTTCCGTCATGCTCGCGAGGGACAATGCGAGGTGGGAATGAGTCAGGGGTTGGAGAGGAGGGGGCGGAGGGGAGGGTAAGATGGTGGCCGGGAGGGATGGAGGGGAGATAAAAAGGGGGAAATGAAGGTGGTGTCCGAGACCAGGAGTGGGCAGGGCGTTGCACACGCGTATATCACACGAGTACATGCATATACGATAAGGAAGAGGGAGTTCAGAAAAGGTGGAGGGTGGGGGGGGGGTACGTCCGTGGGGCAAGTGCGACCCCTCCCCGGCAGGTGTCTCCCACGTCCGCCTCCCGAGGCGACCGAGAGTGAAACGTGCCTCCCCTCTAGACTCCCCAGGGGGTCGCCCTCCCCCCCCGTCTTCTGCATCCAAACCTTTCTCCTCTCACCCCTCTTTCCGAGAGGGAGGAAATTGGAGTGGGAGCGGAAGAAAAATGGGGGGGGGTGGAAAAAAAAAAGAAGGCTGAATTCCGTATGGCAATGTGCTGACGTGAATTTCCGCTGGCGTAAAGACGAGAAGGCGGGGGAGGTGGGGAGGGGGGAGGAGTCCATGCCGGTTGACGAGTCCTCGGGGAGAGCGAGGGGAGGACGCTTTGGGGGACATTCGGAATTCTCGCGGATGCGCGCGCACACACAAACACGAACTTTCAAGTAGTGTGTCCATCCAAAACCTACCTTAAACATATATGTGTAGTTGGCGTGACGATGGCATGACATGCTTAGAATCACAAAAAGATGGCATAAAGGCCCTTAAAATTTTCTTGTTTTAATATTTCAATGACACAACCATCTGTTTATACAACAACGTAAGGAAAATTTTCGCGGACATTTATATTTAATTTTGGCATTCTAATGGTTAAGGTAAGTTTTGGTTGGACACAGTCTATATAATTTACATCAATAAGTTTACTTACCCCTCCTAACCAAAAACAAGGGGCACTAAGGATACCAAAGGTACTATTCAATGCCGCATACTTCTTTCCTCCTTCCATTCCATCCATCCGCCAAACGGTGACGGAATATTCATAAGGATATAGATATGGAGAAAATGGACATACACACGTACTAAGGACGAACACAAGGGTAGATGGGAAGGTGCAAGTCCAAAGCAGGAATATTTCCTTCCCGTGACTTAATCAACAGACCTTCCATTTACCGCGTCGACCGTTTCACCTTCCCCTCCACATATAAATTGAGAATCATGGGCGATAACGGCTCTCGACCTATCCCATTCCGACATCCACGAATGTCTGTGCGTGCGTATAACCATTTACGAGTTGTATACCCCTTGGATCAATGCTTACGGTAGATACTATTTTTTAATTTAAACAAGATAAGCTCCGAAGTCAATACAAAACTTTTTATATCATTGAAAGAACGATATACGTAGCCAAAAATACGAAAACATAAATAACCATTCACATACCACCATTTCATACTTAAGTATACGTTGAAAATGTGGCGTAGACTATATTTAGTCTTAATTATGATCTTATATGTAACGTTATCTCTGAATTTCTAGTATCTCGCATTAGCCTAAAGTGTACATGGAATATATCAATGTTTTTTTACTCCAGGATATATAATACCAAGCATTTTTATTCTATTAATAGGTGCAATACATCTGTAATGCTTTGAGTATGTCTCCGTAAAAAAATGTCCGTATAAGTTGCATTGAGACCGGGAAAACTGAAGCTGATGCCGGATAGCACTTCCGGACAATCAGGTAATATAGAAATAAAATATAATTTCTTTCACTATCTAAGAAATGTGTCAAATTTAATAATAATTTAAAGATTAATTTTAACTATGATTTAACATATGTTTCGAAATTGCTTTCACGCAACAGTGGCGAATTGCCATCGGCATTTCAGATACACGCGACTATCTTTAGGAAACCGCATTTTCGAAAAACGAAAAATTTCATTAATTTCCGTCTAATGATTCTGAGTGACGCACAAACACATAAAAGAGACTAGTATGGGTCCCTAGATGTAGTTTTGATAGTCATAGCAGGGATATTAAGGCACGTTTTTTATACGCATCAAAATTAGCTTTGTGTGCATGTGTTCATTGAACCCATTAGATTATGAACTAAAGTATCCCCTAACTTGATCTTAAAGCAACTCGACGGCCGAAATAACTCTTGCGAGTATGCAAGATAAAAAGCGAGCATCAGGAGCAAAAGCTGACTACGTAAAATGGCTCGTTTGGGAAGCATGTTCTACGCCTGAAGATTCGCGTACAGTGCATTTCGAAACATGTCAAACACTGGTATTAGCCTGCATATACCATCAATAATAGCTATCGGATACAATTCATAAAAAAATTGATGAAACAGTGCGTCACGCCGAACAGCAGTGAGCTCAACTGGCGTATCATCATAATGGTCCTACGCCGAGACATCGGATACAACACGAGGGATTCCGCTCACCGACAGCACGCGCGAGAACAAAGCAATCTTGAGAGAAATCTCGGGGCAGTGTGCACGACTAGATCAGTACTAGGAGAACACTGGAGCAGGCGAGTAAAAATAAGGGCGGATGAATTCGGAGAGTCCGTCGAGAGGAAAACACTAGAGAGGAGGAATGGGAGGAGGGAGGGAAAAAAGTGGAGGCAGCGGTGCGTGGGAGGGTCTATCGGGGGCGAGGAAGGGTGTGGGTGCGGGAGATGCAAGGATTTTGCGGGGAGGAGGGCGAAGGGACAAGGATGACACCCTCCATGAAGGGCCGCGCCCCCCTTCCCTTCTATTTTTAGGAGGGAACATCGTGTTTGTGTGTGTGTTAGTGAGGGGAAAGGGAGGGGGGGGGGCGAGTCAGGAGTTTCGGAGACTCGGCAGCCAGAAGGCCCTCACGCCGAAGTTCCACGGGGAAGGTTTTAAGCGGGGTGCGGGCGGCGGGGTGAGTAGGGGAGAGTGAGTGAGTGTGGTGGTGAGGAGGGGGGGGGTTGTACTACGGCGCCTACGGTTAGGGCAAAAGGGGACAGGGGGGAAAAGAGGCTGGGGGGAGGGAGGTCCCCGGTTGACTTTGTGTGAGCGCGCGTGTTGAGGGAGCCGAGGGCCAAGGGTTTCCGAGGGTTTGTGAAGGGGGTGGGGTGGGGGGAGGGAAAGCTTTTGAGGCACAAGAGACAAGTCAGCACGAAGGGAGCGGGAGAGGGGGGTGGGGAAGTATCTGGAGACTCGGAGGTGCAGAGATGTGGGGCGGATGTGGGAGGGGATGAGGCGGGGGAGGGGGGGCACAAAAGACCTTATTTCGGGCGAATTTGAGGCGATGCGAGAGAGAAAGAGGGACGCAAGAGGGAACGAACGGTAAGGGAGGCCGGACAGAGAGCATTGGGGAAAGGGGGGGGGAGGAAGAAGGGAGAGAGATCAGGAAATGCAAAGAGACAAAGACCGTGAGTGATGGTCAAAGAGAAATGGCAAAGTGGGACTTTAGCTCCCAAGAGAGATGACGACTGCCGGCCGTATAAACAAACGTATTAATGGGCAATACCTGCTGTTTTGGCGTTTGCCATCTTCACCATGGTTAAAAACTATCTGTATGACTCAATTTCATCTGGCAATGAATTTGATATTACTTTCTCTTCACCATTAATATTCATGCTTCTGCTTTCAAAGTGATTAGTGTACCAGAAATTAATCAAAAAGATCATGCGGTTAAACACTCGTGAGTCTTTAAAGTAGCAAAAGAAATTCGGTCCTTTCGGGGATGGAAATCATTGAGGAGATAAATTTGACGGGAATGAAATTATTTTGAAAAATTAGATAACGTTTTATACTAGAAGTTAAGACAATTATTCACAAAACAAACACCATCCGCTGACGGTAACACATACTAATAGTATATTTAAAAAAATGGATGTCTAATCACACAGATTCAGGGACTCCAGATACAACAAATTTTTAAAAGCCCCACAAGTACACCTATCTCTTGGAACCATTTCTCGTTCTCCTTCCCATTGATGCACTGCGTAAGATTCGCTTGGTTGGCTCTCGGGAAATAATGGCTAAATAAAGATGTTTCCGCATACATCCTCTGGATTCTCAGCCAAACGATAACGTGGGAGACAGCAAATGTAAGTGAAATTTCGTCCCCGAGCCGAAACGTCTTCTGTCCTGCCGATGCCATTGGGGGACTGAATTACAACTTTTACTTCTACATGGTACCCTGCACGCCATTCCTAGGGTGTGTGGCAGGATGTGATTTAACATAAGGCATGCACTCTCAAATATGAAGTTTTTATCACATTTTGGTTACAATATACATACAAAATGAAACAAGCAATTTAGATCATGATAACTTCATGTTCCTGCAATACGGTATGTCAGTGAGGGTGCACTTCTTTACGCATAAGGGGAGAGTTGTTAGTCACAAGAAGAAAAATAAACTAAGATTAGATGAATACCAACAAAATACTACGTTATTTTGAATGAAATTGAAAAAAATACTTCCCCCATAACGCGGTCGCTTACATTTACTCCCATCCCTTATCGTTCGTGGAAAAAATTACAATTTAAATCTGTTCTACACTTAATCTCTCTAATTTTGCAGACAATATTTCTCCTACCGTGGCATGATGGCGCTAATATTACATTTTTAACATCATCAAAGAGACCTGCTTTCAATGTATGCAAGTGAATTAAGCTGAAATTTAACCTTCGCCCTGTGAGAGATTCCAAACCTATGCCCTCTAATAGCCTTGATAAACTACTCCGTTTGTCATAACGTTTTATAAGTTTGACTCCATTTCGCTGCACGCAATCCACTTCAACAATCAATTCTAATTAATGAGGAACACGCATACTACTAATGTATTCTAAATGATATTTAATTAGTGAAAGATAAAATGCTATTTGATCTTCCCGTCACATTTCCAAAAAAATAAATTTAATAAGTAAAACAAATTTCCATTAGTTTTCTACAACTAAGGAATCTCCTAAACACTTGACCATCTAGCATTGGAATTTTTTCGTTTAATGAAAAAAAACCATAAAAACAGTAATCAACCCGAAGGTCGGTTTGGTCGGTGATGGTAGAGCCCACTCAATAATAAGCTCGACGGCGTGTGAAATTCACACATCAGGGTAGGGGGGCCAGTTCCTTTCCCTGTGCCGGTTATGGTTTCCCAGGAAGATCTGGTACCCGAAAAATCACATGGATATCATTTATGCTGTTAAGTTTTAGTTATGACCAAAGTTCACTTAATATATACGTAATTATCGGCAAACAACGAATACTAAGTAGATACGTACACAGGGAGAGAGGAAGAAACGTTACCTCAGCTACAGGCAGTATACAACTGGATGGAAATAAAGTGAAGTGTATTGAGAAAGAGCGATTTTGGAAGTGACAACACCGAACAATTGGCGAGACTACATCCGAGGGTGGCAGAATTGAGGATAAAGGAAGGCAGGGGATGCAAAACGAAGAATATGCTTTAAGGAGGTAGGGCGAACAAAGCAAAAGAGTAGTACGGAAGATTTCAACGAGGAGTTAGCAATGCGGCAGGAGGGGGAAGAAAGCCGAAAACGAAGTAGGGCGGGAAATGGGGGAACGAAGCCTCATCCCTTGGATTGCATTTAATGTCCGAAACGTGGTCATTGAAGCAGGAGGATAGACGTAGACTGGAGGCTTTTGAAATGTAGGTGTGGAGAAGAATGGAGAAGGTGAAATGGACAGAGAGGAAAACAAATGAGGAAGTACTTGGTATGGTGGGCGAAGAGAGGGGTTTGTTGGGAGCAATCCTATGGAGGCAGGAAAAGTGGATGAAGGGGGTGTTGACCGGCAGTGGGATGTTGAAGACTGTGATAGAGGGTAGAATATTGGGCAAAAGAGGAAAGGGAAGGAACAGGATAGGGATGTTGGACGGGATGAAGGGCGGAAGAAAGTACTCAGAGATGAAGAGGGACCTGGTGTAGAGTAGAATTTAGGGTTGTGTTTTGTTAGTAGTCACAAAATATTTGTTTGGTAGTTGTGTCCATCGAAAAACCTACCTTAACCGGTAGATTACCTTAAAAAATACTGCAGGATCGCTGCACCCTGGAATTGCCCAAATCTCCGGAGCTAAGCCGCCCGCAAGTTTTTCAAGAATTCTAGTTTTAGTATATTAAATGTGAACGGCATTACGAATGGGAAGAGTAACAGTTTCATGCTTGGAAGATCCTAAATTCAACCAGTTGACTTCCAGTTCGCAATCGGAAAAATGTTTTCCTACGACTTTGGAGTAGTTATTTTGCCTCCCTGAAATAAAAGTCGAGAAAATAATAAATGCATGAATTTCATTTCTCTATTTGCGCAGAAATTTAAGCTCAGTCTTCTTTCAAAATATGATAAGCGGTTAGCTTTGAAATATCGCGGAAATTCCGAAGCGAACGCCGTGAAGTAGAAGTATGAGGGCACGTAGCATGCGGTTCACAAGAGATTGGAAGCAATGGGATTTTGCCAGTGCTGTTGTATCTAGGACACAGCTTCGTGAATTTCAACTGAAATGAATTACACTCCACCAATTGTATGGGGCGTGTACCTCACATTCAGGGACACTAACGCACGCAAATGATTCTCGAAATGGTTCACCCGAAGAAACGTAATTTTAAATGTCTATTCAAGTCCACACGTCCCATTCATTATTTTTCGGGTCGCTTTCCAAGATGCAAAATGGATTCACACGTAATGCTCTTGGGTCAAATTGTTCTCTCACCCCTGGGGTAAATTGCCCATTATGAACCGGGACAATGTGAGAGAAAGAGAGAGTATACGCAAAATTGATCTCCTCGCAAACAGTTTACCGACGAAGCCGTCAATCCTGCAGTCTCAGCATTAACAGCCTCATTTCGTTCCAGCAGCCTTGAACTGATCACTTCATCGAAGTTATCCCCTCAACGTGCACGGAGTTAAATGGACCAAGAAGAGGACATGGGCCTGCCCGATTGAGATGTTAAAAAAAACCGAGAGAAGCGATTTCTGAAGTTCCACCAGACGTTTCCTGGCACTGGTTTCTTGGGGTTCCATGAAATTGAGGGGATCGTCGACGAGGGAGGAAAAGTGGGATTCACCTTGCGAAGTGGGTAAGGGCGCCCGAGAACCATCCCAACCCTCCCAGCCATCCTCCCCGCATTCGCCCTCGTCTCCAAGAGCACACACAGCTTGGGAAATACTGAGTTCCCGCAAGACGGGCTACATCTATGTAGATCTAGTGCAATGCTAGATCTGCTTGAATTCGTGATTGGACGGCAGTACGAAACGTGTGCGTAATCGTGCACCTATGGAAAGATGTAGCACCAAAAGGAGGTGTCTTCAATAGTTAAATAAAACCGTGGCACAAGCTACGTAATAAGAGATAAAAACTTCATTGACGACGGCGAAAGAGGACTATTACAAGACATCCACGACAGATAATGGCACGCCTTTACCTTACGGGGCTCTACTACGTCTTATGTCAATCGGTAGTATACCATCAAAGGTAGTTTTTAGGATACTATCAAAGGTAGTTTACCATCAAAGGCTTTGAAGGATATAAGGAGCCTGTCCACTGCTGCACTTCAAAGCTAACACGACACTAACATTTTTTCAAACTAAAATTAACCTTTAACTACACGTCATTTCGGCCGTCCTTTATACATTGTACACGTATATATATATATATATATATATATATATATATATATATATATATATATATATATATATATATATAAAACCTATTCAATAAAGAGAAATATTATTTTTATTCGATAATTAATTGTTCAAAAATTTAATTACACCAGACATCCAAACCGGTGTATTCTTTGCATCACGTGGGAATACTTCAGGCACCCGCTACCATCAACAACCACCGCTTCTCACGTAAGGAGACGTCTGCCCTCTCCCAACTTCCGATCCCTAACACCAACATCCGGACGCACACACGAGGAAATTCGATGATGGATTCACCGCGTCCATAATTCACTCCCTACCGGCCCCAACACGCACATTTGAATCCACACCCTGGAGATGCCAACCGATTTGACCCTCGAGCCATTTATCCCTCGGGTAACATTCTGCTTTGATCCGCATTCACGTACTCATATATCCCTCATCACCTCGACCTTCACCCTCACAATCTCTCACCTCATTTTCACGTTTAATCTTCACTCCCGCCGTCATATTCGCCCCATTCTTTTCCTCGTCCCACCCTTCCCGTCTTACGCGAAAACAACACTCATCTACATATACGTAGGTGGTGTGGGTAAGGTGTTTCGGGAGAGCTGGGTTCGCCTCTCCTTGGTAAACCCAAAAGACAAGGGAAGTGTCCTCACGAGGAGGGAAGGATAGGGGAGCGGGAGTGGAGAGGGGAGCTGACGAAAACGAAGCATATTTTGCTTCCTTCATGCTCTCTAGCAATGAAAATAAGACAGGGGTTTTAACGAAGGTGCAATGCTGTGTTGCAGGGGGCCACGGTGTTTAGTGTCGTGCCCGGAAGGGCTTAGAATTGCAGCTGGCGTTACGCTGCGACCATCAAAACCTACCAGGAGTATAAATTGAGTAGCTTCAGGCGTGATGTGGTGGAAGTCGAACATAATGAATAACTGATCGTAGCACTTTTCCACTTGATAAAAATATTTTTATTTACGACCGGGTTTCGATGTATTACATGTGGACCTGATGATGATGTAATGCATCGAAACCCGGTCGTAAATAAAAATATTTTTATCAAGTGGAAAATTGCTTCGATCAGTTATTCACTACCAGGAGTAGTTACTAATTAGTGAAACTCCTTCTGAAGGCCTATGAGCATATCATTATGGCCATATTTCTTATCTTTCCCTCCCTCAATAAATGTCATGATCATGACTAGAATTTTGCAAGCATCGTAACTCGAAGGTTATAGGTATTCTGAGAAAATAGAAGGCCTGATGTTTCATATTGCAGTGAGGACTTATAAAATGTTGGCTAAAATCTATCGACCGTGAGAGATAAAAAAATTTGCTTCATTTTACCTGTTTATCGATTGCTTCATTTTTCAGGTTGTGAATCAAGACATGAAAATTTTTAGAAATATTTTACGAAATACTGCGCATGAATAAATTTGCCAAAATAATCTGAACCACTTTCTTGGCTAAAATTAATTGTAACATAAATGTGTGCCCGCACTGCTCCCAGGAGTTTTAATGACACGGCACGCAAGAATGGTAGGTAGGTGATGTGAGCGAGAAACACTTAGTCACACCTAAGAAAATAAGAGCGGGGAAGGAGCAGGGTGAGGACGTGTCGAGTGGAGCAAAAAAGCTCAGTGAGTGAGACGCCCGAGGTCGACCCTGATAACTAGCACGCGCTCAGAGCTGAATGGAAAAAGGAACAGTGCAAAAGATAAATGAAGCTTAAAAGAGTGTTACGATGTTTCATCGCTTCTTTTTGCCGATAACATCACGATTGACGTCATGGGCGAATACAAGAGGACGAGAATAATACATTTCATGCTAATGACAAAAAATTCCAATTAAAATTAAAATCGATTGTTTCGTTCTCATTTTATTTCCAACTGTTTCCCACGAGTATCTTCACTTTTATTAATTAAAAAAATGGCAATTTTCCATAAAATAAAATTTAATGCGAACGGGTTCCAGTGCACGTAACTACATCATCATCAGGTGATGATGATGTAGTTGCATTGAAACCCGTTCATCGAATTAAATTTAATTTGTAATAAATTGTCAACTTTCAATTAATCATGATTTTCCACCATGTCACGCCTGAAATGTCTATTTTTAGAGTATCTTCACGTTTGAGACTTGAACCTTGAAAAGCCTTATTTATTTTTACTGTCATTGGGAATGAGCGATTAAATTTAACTGCCTAGTTTACACGTAACAATTGACGCTTCTTAAAAGAGAGATCAAAGAATGTTTGATAGTATATTCTGCCGTTCCTTTAATGTATTTTTATAGGAAATTCCGCACTCATAAAGCGAAATCAACAGATACTTTTACTCTTTGTTTTTTTAGGGAACTACTCGTATCCTGCGTGCCTTTGGAACCCAGGTGACCCCCTCTTGCCTGGTCATCAGTTTCTCAGGAACCGGGCTGTCTGTGTTTACTCGACACCTATGACCCTGGGGGGAAAAATGTTTAAAAAAAATACACGCTTGAAATAACTAATGAATTAATTGAAAGAATTTCAACAAATTCATTTTTAGAGGAAATGAAAGGAGCATATTCCCCTCAATGAGAACGACGACTTCTTCCCCACTGGCCACAATGGCGTGCACCAAAATGGAAAGTAATAAATGCCCAGCCAAGCACCAATTCCGCACCTATTCAACACTCGGAAATCTTTTCTCCGTCATCAGCAACATCTCTTTAAGAGAACTGTGGAAAAGCTGCCTTGTAGGATGGAAAACAACAAATCCAATTTGCATCAACGATAATTACTTCAGCGAAATTTCTCGTTAAAAAACCTGGATTAAGGCTCTTACGGAGCAATATTTAATTATTGCCACAATGCAGCATTCCCTCAAATAGTGCTGCTACAGTTTTCCCCATTAAAAACTTAAGGATACATGCCAGGGACGAAATGCACCCAACTCTCCAGAATAGACCCAGATATTTGCTTGTTAGTATCCAAGAGCGAGAATTATTTTTTTTGGTTGCCACGAAGAACGTTTTCTTTTTACTCTAACTCGAGGAATACACGTTATCTTGAACAACTAATGAAAGTAATTCGTCAGTGAATTTAAAAAAAAGTCTCCCCGAATTTTATGTCCAACTCCGTGGCTCCGTTTCTGAAAGATGAAAACACTCGGCTCTTATTTAACAGTCAAGTTCGCATAAAAAAAACCTTCCTCCGTTATGGAGTTGACAGAGATTCAGTTGTAATTATAAAACCGCGACGGAGGTGGCACACAAATGAAAAAAAACACTCGCACAACGCAATAACCGCGACTGAAAACGCCGAGATCCAATGGGATCTGGCTGGCTGGCTGGCCTAGGTTGCGAGCTTCTGTGACGCTACTCGACGGCGGCATTCACACGCCATCTTTGTCGCGTTGGAGACATCATGATTTTATTTCTAACGCGCCAAGAGAGAGCAAGAACGCCTAAGACACCACCACCACGATGCAGCATGAAAGATAAGTTCAACCTTGACCGGGACAGGCCTTTTACCATGCCAAATTTCTAAGGAAGCGCTCTCAGTGTTGGGGGCTGCAATGCAAGGAGATTACATTTGCTTTTATAAAGTGGGACAAAACGAGGGGAAAAGACAAGCCGTGGCCTCCCACGCTCTCTCCAAATGAAAGACACCTAGTTCTCTGCGTAAAATAATTCCTCGCCGTCCTACCTCGTCGCCTATTTCGGCTAAACGCAGAGTTGATTTATTTTTTATCAGAGCAATGCAACGTGAAATTACTTGAGGGCACCAGAAATCTGTAACGACTGGAGTAATGACGAATGGGTGGCGCGTTTCTCTACCTTTATTCCGATTACAAAGGTCTCATAAAGTACTTGCAGTACATTTCGTTGTTAGAAATAACCGTCTTTTTTCCAGGGAATTCTACCTTTAGTTCTTCTCAATGTCCCTGATATTGTCGAATTAATTAAATCCCTAGCTGTCGAACAGAAAAACGTCATGTAATTTTCCGGATTCGCATCGAAAATATCTACTGCGGATAACTATTGGCAATAAAATAAAATAAATGGAGGGTGAAAACAATAAAAGCGTTAATGTCCATCCTCCGCTCTAAACATGATTATAATGGCGTAGTCCTACGTAGGACAGCAAAATTATTCCACTGGCTACTCAATTCAATACGCATGCCCTTTCCCCAGAGTACACTTGAATAAATTATTCAATGCATCAGTAAACGAGTACCTTAAAAATTCATCGAGTAAAAACAAACTTGCGCTATTCCAATTTAATAATTCACTCCGTCACAACTTTTATACCAAAATTTTCAATAAATTTAGGTGGATAATCATTTTGAAATTATTAAGTAATTCCCCCTCGGTTTAAATGAGATTTAATCCAATTGTGTATTCCCTGAATGACAGTACACCGGATTTTCTCAAGTTTAAAATTGCGTAGACAAAATTCGGAAGGCCTAGTGAGCACCTTTCCCTTTTCTCTTAATGATTACTAAAAGGTTTTCTCCTATTATGTATTTCGAATAAAAACGTATTCGTTAATACTACAATGTCCTTAGAGAGAAACTACGGAATTAATACAGATGGGAGCAAACGTAACAGATCGCATTTGCTTGTTTTCACTGCGTCTATTTACCCAAAATAGACAAGAGAAAGAAATCCGCACTTAATTCCCCAATTCCCTACGCACGACGAGGTACACATTGGTCGAGGGATAGCAAAATCCTATTTTGAAAAACATCCCGAGCAAAGGTAAATAATTCCCACATTAGGGCGAGAGGGAGAGAGAAATAGAAAAAAAGACTCTCAGGCAAAGCAGTTTACAAACGACGAAGATAAAGTTGAGACTTGCAAAGTAATTATTCATCAAGGGCCTTCCTTTTTTGACCGATGAGTAAGCCCTTTTGCTGCCAAATCGCTCGCGAGGGAAAAGAGGCTCAGCGCAAAAAAATCATCGAGCGAATCAGTCGGAAAAAAGGGCGGAAAGAGATGGGGATGAGTTGAAGGGGGAGGGAGGATCACCCTAAAGTGCGACCCCGCATGTGAGAATGGCTTTCTGAGCAAAGCATTTTACTCGGGGTTACGAGCGCAGAAGATAAAAGAGTAAAATTATAATACCTGTAGTCCACTGAAATGCGAAGAAAACACACCAGTTCCCACACAAGGACATTGTAACCTTCGTTAGCATTTTCAATTGTACAATTGCTAATCGTCCTTCCGGTGAAAACTTTTGAAATTCTAATGAAAATATTTATCGATTACAATTGCAATTGGACACTATTTAACGTAAGATCAATGGTGCTGGGAAGAGTTACGTACAGAGAATGGAATAATACACTAGGATGATAAACCGTTAGTGAACACAAATAATGAAAAATGCAGGGCGTGGATTAAAGTGGACACGCTGGGCAAGGAGATGAAAGAATTATGAGGCGGCGAAAATGGAAATACTGCACTGTAAATACAGGACCACAAGATGGAAGATTAAAAGTTATAAATTAGGTTGAATGGAATTCGGGGAACAGAATTCGAGAAAATAATGGTCCTCACATTGGTCAGTCACTGAGACTTTTGAAGAACGATCTAGCTGAGGACAGCTTGGTAGGGTACATGCCATATCACACATATAAAGAAACCACTTTAGGGCAATGAAGACGGACAAAGTAGAATGGATAATATCCCCACAGAATTACTATGGTCTTAAAGTATAGTAGAGGGGCTACATCGTAGATTATATTAGGATGGTCCGGCTATTGCTACCGAAAAAGGTTTTAGGGTATTTCTGAAAAAAATAACAGCTGGTAAGTACTAAAAAAACTATGACATTCATTCTGCAAGTGGAAAAGATGTTGCAAAAGAGCCTTGTTCAGGGAATATGGTGACTGAGGCAGAACGACTACCCAGGTAAGTGCCAATTTGAGATTAAGATAGGTTGAGGAACGGGTGACCTTAACATGAATGAGGACATTAGTCAATATTATTGCCAATTGACCCAATATTTACCAAATCCGCAATATTTTTCATCGCCAAAGGATGATAATATAGGATTCTAGTGAAATAAGACGTACCGGGCAGTGCATGAGTTCCATTTTGTTGATAAAGGAGGCTGAAATAGCACTCCATGAAAAGGAAAGGGACGCGACTTGGAGGAGAAGGCCATGAGACAAGAGGGGAGTAAGAAGAGGACTGGAGTGAAGCTTCAGAATGAAATAAATTAACTTAATATAATATTTACGCTTCAGCGCCGAGTCGATATGTAGCATCCCTTCTCGCATGAAGAATGTCTCTTGAAGAACTGGGAACTGGAAATATTTGAACTAAAAATCAAGCTTTAAAAAGATGTCTCGGACAACACACAAATTCACGGGATATTCAGGGGCTTGAGATGCTGCAGGGGAGGAGGATGCGATAAAAAATGAGAGATACGAACACACTTTTGGGATTCGGGGGATAAAATTTACGGATGCCATGCGTGAAAACTCACTGCAGGGAAATATCCAGGGAGGAAGGAGCGCCTGCCAGGAAATAAAACTTCCCGGTTCGCCGAGAGAGGGAGGGGAGGGGGGGCGGCGAGGGGAAGAAGGAAAGCCTTCGCCGAATCAGGGAGGGAAGTAAACAAGCTGCGGGAGAAAATCACAGAGGAGCATAATCAGGTGGAAACGGCCTGGACCGGCGGTGGTGGTGCTGGTGGTGGTGCTGGTGGTGGCTGGGGAGATGGCTGGGGCCTTTCACCCCCTCCTGCTTTTTCGGAATCCGCTCTCTTCATTAGGGCCCAAGGACTCGTTTCTCTCATTTCCTACGATATGTGCTTCCTTGTCCTTCGAAGCACTTGGAACAATTTTTCCAGGAAGTGGATTGCACCGCCTTCATATTCACTTCTTTGCCGCAGTAAACAACAATTATTCTCGAGCGGAGAATATGTCAAAGGAAGTGTTCGCCAAATTATCGTTAGTGAACGTAATAACTGTTGTTGAAAAATAATTTTATTCACTCAAGTGAACAAATAGTCCAAGAAAATATTATTTCTTTCTTTATAATATGCATATAGTCTTCATTTCCGTGACCAACGCCCACCACCTTATCTTGTGTACGGTGTATGTGTAGGTGCATAGTGTATACTTAAGTATAAAATTCAAACATGTAAGGTGTGACAAGGTTCATATATGCAAGTACATATTTGTTAAGATATGCAAATCGGTTCGTAATGCATGTCTGTCTGTCTATATGCATTTAAGTGTATAGACGTGTATATGTATTGTGTATGGATGTACTTATAAATTTGATGGCATTATATAATGTATATGATGATGGGTTAAATGGAAGAAGGGACTATTTGGTCTAAATTTACCCTAATAAAGATCTCTCTCTATCTATCTTATCTTCAATATGTTCCTGTTCATTCTTCATTCCAGGGCTGAGAATTCTTCGGTATAATTAATAGGCTAAGTGAGGCGATTTGGTAGGACAGGCTATATGGTCGGTTTGGTCCCTTAGAATACGTTCATACTACTCGCGTATTAGTAACGAGAGTGACTAATAAAACATGACCATGAATTGTTTGCATAGTATTAAAAATCACCTTGGTTCACTCTCTCTTCTCAGATGCTTCAATACGTTTACTAGTAGAAAAAACCTGACATACAATTGACAAAAACATTAAAAGGAATGCCTATTAAAGGCAGACGTCATGAGAAGACTCCCATGACCTACTTTGCAGAAAAGTCCAATGTTTTCTTCGAGACGGCGAGGAGCGAACGCGTGTGAATGGCTTGGATTTCAAAGGAACATATCATCCTTCGCGGTCCAAAAGAGATGACTACAAGCGGGAAACTTTGTAAGTATGGTCACAACGAAAGAACTGAATGAAAAGATACAAAGCACTAAATGAAAATAAATATCAAGGAAGAATTGATCAATGCGCATGATGAAACCTAACCGATAACAGACCTATCCTTAAGGCTGAAGAGAACCGTCACTCCTTCACAAGGAGACCGAAGAGCTATGAGTATCAACTCTTATCTTTCAAGTATATCATTTCTCTAGTAGCGCAGGCAGGTGCTTGCAGAAATTCTACCAGAACTGAATGCAAGTGATATGGAGAAGGCAAGTGGTGAAGATTTTGGACTCAAAACTGCTCTAATTTGTTTTCATATGAGCCTGGTTACACACTGTTATTAAGCATCTTTTGACTTCCTCGTCGAACTTAGAAAGTAATATCAATATTCAAAACCTGTTTCGAGATTCTATGGGGAAATCTATACATCCGTTGAAATTTAAAAACGAGATTAAAGAGACATTCTTTGGATAAAGTCACAATTGACGACGAAAGTATATCGTATCGTCCCCGTACTTACTTTTGTGTCCTTTTTGCTTACTGCATCGCAAATTTTATTCTAATAAAACCAGAACCCAAGAGCCCGGTTGTCACTATTCTCGGTCAGCCATCAATTATTTCCTGTATCATATTTTATATTGCATAGATCAGTGTTCTTTGCAAATTGTAGGCGAGATGTTTCATTTATTCAGCGTAATGCCACTTATAGTAAAATGTTTTGCATTTTATTCGGAATTTAACACGGGATGCGAATTTCATATCTTTAAATTGATTCTTACAACTCACTCATATTGTCTCCAACAGAAATGGAATTTTCCCGAGCAAGGTTTAAATAAAATATCTACGAAACATTCCAAGATTTGAATCTGACCTCGTTTAACCCATCGTCGTCTCCAAAGGAATGTTGAGTTCTTTAAACAGGCAATATTTTCATTTAATCACGCCACCGCCGGTAGCATTACTCTGGCGGAAATGCGTCTTTTTGGGCGCTCCCGTTGGTAATTCTGAAAATGCGACGGAGTGAGAGGAGCAAGGAAGAAGGGGTATTCACTCGCCACACTGCCGGCCACGCCTCTCTCGTCCAACTTCTTGAAAAATGCATCCGTCCCACCCGAGAGGAGGACCTCCGGTGGAAGCGGACCCTGCATTATTACCATCTCTATTCGGAAGCTCTCGGCGCGCGCCCCGCTATCCACTGTTTCCCGCCATTCCCCCCCGACCACCCCCCCTCCGCCACCGGCTCGCCTCCTTCCTTCCGGCAGTCCGCCCGTCCACTTTCGCTCTCGGACGACGCCAGGGCCTCATCGGAGCGACGGGGTGTCGCCTCCCCTCCCGCCGAAATGCGCCCGGTGCCCTCCTCCTCCTCCGCCCTAATCCCACTTCGCGTTCATTTGATCGGAATAATACTTTATATATATAGCATAGGGACTAACTCTCTACATAATCACTATCGGAATAGAAATCCTATTTGACTTATTATTAAATAGGGATACCTGCTCGTTAAAAATCTGAAGTGAATGCACCGTGCATTGCCTTTATTTTACCAACGAAATAAGCAAGGTGAAAGCAATGGAACACGTTTAACATTTTAAATATGACAGCATATTACCAAATTTTAGAAATATATATAATACACATTACCTCGTTCAGTATTTTGAGTGACCCCTTTACGAAGTTCCCAAAATAGTTCTGCCATGTTCCCTGCCTTTGAGTGGCTACACCTTTAAAGATTACATCCACAAGAATGGCGACGATGGTCTCCCGCGGCCCTTTTTCCAGCATCAGCCAGTCTGCCAGTTCCCAAGGAAGCCTCACTCTAAAATGTTCCTTTCAAAGTATGTTTTAATGTTTCAATTATCAACTCCCTCTTCCCTCAGATTCACCAACTTAGCTCCAAAACCTCCAAGTGGCATTCATTTGCCTTCTAGCAGCATGCTCGGACCCTGGCCTTAACCTGGCCAACTACTACTGCTAAGGTTACACCACTCCCCTCAACCCCCCCTCTCGGACCACTTCCCTTTCACTTGTCCCCTCTTCTCGTAACCCTCTCGTGCCCTCAGCCCTCTTCCTTTAGTTGAAAAAAAGTGATTGGCTCGCGTAAAAAAAATATTATAACTTCGAAATTGTTGAATCGCCTATTTTATTTGTTTTGTGCCATCGTCATAACATGTCGACCCTCGGCTGATTCGAACCTTCTCTTGCTTGAAAATTCCACGAAACTCAATGAAAAACAACTTTCATTCGCTTTCCATTTAGGGACAGAGGACAGCTTGTATTCCCTGGGAGATGGCATGAATAAGGGAAAACTCGAAAAGGGAAATGGGAAAAGAGCAAACAAGCAAATTGTCCTCGTGACTACCCCCAATTCCGTGGCAACAGTTTTTGACAATCGCATCGCATCCATAACCCTGCCCTTTTCATGTGCCTCGGCGTTGACCAAATACGCCAAGGATAATTCCCTTCCGAGCTGAGGTGCGCCGTTTCCCCATCTCTAACCTCGTACTACGGAGCAAGTCAGCAGTAGAGATATGAAATAAATTTCAGGTCAAATTTTGAGACACGAAAGTAATCATATGCGTTTTACACTTTTATTAGAAATGAAAGCCTCATGCACCGAGAAACTCACTCTGGTATTTGAAATATTTGATTTCCAAGCATCTTGGGAAAAGAAGAAAGCAGCGCAAGAGAATTAACGGTAAATTATCAAATTATCCATCTTTTTTTCTGTATTATACTGGTTAAGGTAGGATTCGGATGGACGCATTCGAATTTCTACCAACAAACAAACCCAACTCGAAATCGGACTTGTAAGACTCTGCGCAATTCCACATACTTGCTTCCTCACGATACCTCTATTACTAATAAAGGTGATTGATGCTGCAAAAATGCAGGTATGGTGCGTCCTTTTATCCATCCTATCATATTACAAATTTTCTACTAGTTTAAAACTTCAAATATATTTAAAAAGCGTTTCCTAGTTTATCATCGATTTCTGGTCCAGCATACATATGCTGTGCAGTGTATTGAACACTTTAGGGAAGAAATATTACATTTTCCCAGCGCACTTTGTTTGAGAGCTAATTAACTTGGGATAAAAACATTTTCTGCAGAAAGTATTGGCACCTGAGTACTTGATTAGTATTTCCATTACGGATGCAGTCGACCCAATGCGTTCCTTTAAACTTGGGGAGGACGCGGAAGGCGGGTGTATTTCAAAATGAGAGAAACGTAAGGGACGATGGATGCTAAATCGCCGGTTATAATTAGCTGCTCTCTAGGAAATCCTAACCCAGAGAATAATGACGAATGTGCAGGGGGGGGAGTGGGAGGGCTGGTCGGGCGGATGGAGGGATGCTGAGGCCCGGGTGATTAGGGGCGCGGCGGGCTGTGTGAGCGGGAGGGGGGGGGTGGAGGAGAGAAGGGACGGAAATGACGGCAAGTTAAGAGATGCCATGCCCGAGATAGGACAAGCGGAACGGGAAGGAGGAGTGGCGGCGGGCGAGTGGGGAGGGGGCGGAGGGATGTGAGCGTGCTATCGCGGGACAAACCCCTTCCCGCCGCGCCAAGGATAAATGAATAATCAGTGCAACAATGGAATCGGGGAGATTGCCGTAATTTTCCAATTACTACATCGCCCTCCGAAATAACGCCCACCTTTTGTTATCGAAATTGAAATGTCGAAATTGTTTCATAACAATGAAGGGATAATACCTATCCAATTTACGGAGGCGTCCATATCAACTCTTCCTGCTGTGAAGCTGGAAATGAGATGATAAGGGGCCTGGTAATTATGGGGGCACACCGTGCCGATCCGCAGAAGCGACTCAGAACGCATGAATCTCATTTTGTGTTATAATCTCATTCGCTGATCGAGTAAAATCGTCATTTGTTTAGTTCCATAGCTTGTCGTCAACTCTGCCGGTCGTTTTTCTTCCCCTCTTCACCCCTAATTCCGGCACCTCAACTGGTCCTTACATAAATATGACCTCTTTCAATTTGCATCGTTTGACTTATCACCGACACCATATTTGAAACAGACGTTATTCACAAGGATACGTACAAATCGCCTTCTCTTGGATTCGGGACATCGTGGAGAACTTGAAGATTTGCATTTAGTAGAGTGAATCTTTAATAAATCAAATTAAACGGGAGATATTTTCATCAATGAACTAGATGACTTCCCAAGGACCATCTTGCAATTTTTCCAACTGCATGTTTTGCGTTAGTTCTATTGATACACGAAATCCATTTCGAAATGGATCGACAGTTCCAATGCTACCTCGCCAAAAAACACTGCCAATAACTATCCTCACATTTCTTTAAAATACGCCATCACTTACCATCTCAACTTTTTTTTTTGTTTTTGCTGTAGGCACATCAAACTCTATCAACAGTTTGATTTTATGAAGTAATAGTTTATCCAGTAGGTTTTATTTAGAGGTTTTAATAATACTTTCACTCACGTCGAATCCGGCACATGCACGCAAATGATCATTTAAGTTTAACGGGTAAATGGTTTTTAAACGATGCCCGTAATTTAGGGGCATAGTATTTTCCAGTTCTAAATGCTCTAGGACCTAAAGCAGTTTTCGTGAAAACCAATTTCACTAACTTCAATTTTTTAAAAAATATTTAACACCCTGAAAAATGGATTATTATCACACGAGTGATAATAACACAAAATATTATCACACATTTTGAACTAACCTTGGAATTAGCACCGGGTGAAGACAGTTTTATTTGAACTTGAAAAATGATTCATATTATTATAAAAACCACCTTTATATTGACGCATGAAAAAATAATTAGGCATAAATTGAGAGTCACACTCAAGAAAATATAATTATCCTGTGGTCAATAACTGTTCCAAATGATTCTCTTAAGGGATCCGCACACGAATTTCTCCACCAATCAAATTGAAATACTATTTGAGAAGCTCACTTGCTTATTTATAAGTGGAAAAATGCCTGATAATTGGCAAAATAAACTTGAAGAGATAGTAAATGCTTGTTAAAAATTACCAAATATTGGAAGTCACATTAAGACAGTAGAACATTAAAAAAGGAATACGAGAAATTTCAAGAGCGACGTCTAGTTACGTCTAGTACGAGAAATACTATATATATATATATATATATATATATATATATATATATATATATATATATATATAACGTTATGGCACCTCCAAGCGCATATCGCACGCAATACACTTGTGACGCGGAGTCATCAGAAAGAGTACCGCGGCCAATCGCGGAGCTCATTTTCGCAGCCGTTCATGAAGGAAATGACAGAAATGCGGGAGAAACTAAATTTTTACCATTTCCCGGAAAATGTCAAAAAAACGGTGTGCAATTCCAACAGTTATACAAACAGAATCAAAAAAACACACAATATGCTCTTATAAATCAGAGCGGGGGGAGCAGATGGGCGCAGAAAGGTCAGCAGGAGTGAGCAGGAGGGAGGGACGTGATGGGGGAAGGGGGGTTAAAGGACCGGGGGAATGGCTGCCACCGCAGCGGCTTTTGAAAGGGAATCTTCCACCTCCAAACTCCTCTCTACTCGAGGCGGAAAGAAAAACCCCAAGCCGGGCTATAAAAACAATCTTGATCCTGAGGCGCTCCACTCTCGGGGCGGCATCTCGGGACGGCGATGGAGGCGGCACTGCGGTACGTATACACAACGAGAAGGGGTAACGCTCGCCGCATTCCATCAACCACCGATCGACCAGATTTATCGTCGGGCACGAAGCCACTCGAAATTCACAGCTGAATAAAATTAGCTAAACGTCGCATGAACGACAGAACACGCGTCATTGAAACGCTGACTAAATTGAAAGTGTGGTGTAGATTTAGAAGCGAGCCCACTTGAGCCCAATTGAGAGGCAAATCAAAATTGTAGATATGACTTTCACCCGCTCCAAGCAAATATAATTTGTCTGAATGTTTACGCAAGCCATTTCAATTTTTTAAGACGGTAAATTCCCATAGTGGACAATCAGGTCAGAATAATTGAAACTCTATTATTTCAGACAATTATATATTACGTCAATAACAATGAGCTTTGCTTAATTGCATCCCTCAAAATTGAGTTCACGTCACTATGTAGATGGGGTGCTTTTCATCTATCACGTGGCTTATGCATTACGTCATTTTCGCGTATTATTCTTCTTGATACAACAGAATGGAGCATGCGTATTTTCAACTGTAATTGGTAATTCTATTAATAATTTTATTAGCTTTTAATTAGGAGAAACTACTTCTGATTAATGCATTCCAAACTCGAAGCATAACATTCGCTAACTTTTTGCATGACATGGATCGATTAAAATAGGATATATAGCCGTTTCCTCAACCAAATGCAACAAATATTTCGGACGTCAAAGTTGTACGGTTCCATATCGTGGGGCATAATTTGAAGCTCCACCCACAAACTATGGAATTCATGAAACAACACGGGGCGGAGTGACGCGAGCGCGTTTGGGATATGGAATATTACATAAACTCCATCCATTGCAAAATGTCTACTCCTAAAAAATAATTTGACGGAAGCCGGTACTTAGAAGTAAAAAAAAATATATAGAACCAAATGGCGGATGAGTCCCACAAAAGAGGGATGAAAATCATCGCATTCCGCATCTGGAAACACGTGACTCGCAGTCTAATACCCAACTTTCAATTCATCCCCACGCTCCCGGCCGAAGGTACCCAAAATTCGTAATAGTTACTCCGAGTTACCTCGTTTTTCCATCAACGAAAACTTAAGAGGAGTTACAAATTAATTTGGAGGCGGCAACCCAATTGCATGGAAAAGAGGGCGAAAGGAGGTTGGGGGAATGTAAACGGGGAGAGGGGGGCGAGAGGGGGGCACGTAAGGAGAGAGAGGGAAATAGGGAAGGCATAGGGGAAATGAAGAATGGCGAAGGGAACGAAAAGAGGAGGAGATGAAGGGAAAGGAGAGAGAGAGAGAGAAATGGGAGAAGAGGAGAGAGGCAGACTGAGGGAGAGAGGACAGCTTAACTTTCTCATCACATCCCTACGATTCCCAAACTCCCCAGAATCCTTGGCGTGCCGGGAGAGAGGGGTGCGGGGGGGTGCAGGGAAGGTGATGGAGGATAAAGGGGAGGGGAAACACCCTAGGGCACCGATGCGCGGCCTAAGGGGCAAGAGTGCGGGGAGGGAAAAGGGTTTGCTGAGGGTGGAGGGGCGGGGTGCGGGGAAGAAGGAATAAAGCGCCGGAAGTGGAGAGGTGCGGTGCTCCGGGCGATGGGGAGGGGGGATGTGGGGGCGGGGGGAGGGTAGGGAGGGCAAGGGAGCTGTGGATAATCTATCCGATATCTCGAGAGCACAAAACGCGCGCAATCTGGCTCCAAGCGGATTACAACGTAATAACATAGAGGAGGGTGGATGATAAAAATGGACCCACGCCCGGGAAAAAAACCATAAGAGAGAGAGAGAGGTTCTCTTTCTCACGCGGGAAAGTAAATTCCCCATTGATCAATGCGGGGAAGGGCTGCGGTAATGTTTCGCCTCGGATCTCTCGTCATTTTTTCCTTCGTTTTGTTTTTTTTATTCGGGGCAGGGAAATCATTTCTGTAGGGAAAGAAATCAAACGAGGGAAAAAAATGAGGAGAAGAAAGAAAAGGAAGCTTGCTTGAAATGGATTTCCTTCACGCTTTCCTCCCTCTCCCAACCCGTAGTTTCTTTTTTTTTTCCTCCTCCCCCAGCCATTGCCTTAATTAATGGGACTAGTGAAATGATATCTGCCCGCGAAAGGAAGAGAGACGACCCGAATGAAGTCTATGATGATTCCTCCCTTCCGCGAGCACCGCCAACCCTCCTCCGCCTCTCTTCCCTTTGGACCGGCGAGAGAGAGTTTTTTTTTTATTTTTTTTTTGGAAATGGGAGTTGGAAAGTCGCTTCAATCACGAAAAAGGTATCCGTAATCAGCAAAATCATATTCATCCGGCAATCAGCCCCACATGCACCGAGGCTAAAGAAAAGCTCAATGACAAAGTTTCCTCAACTGGGTGCTAATGAATTCTCATGGGATTACAATTATAAATTCATCCACCATCATATTCATCCTGATTTTGTTAAAACTATCTTATAAATATCCTTAGTTAAAAAACTAAGCAGGAATTATTCATTGATTATATAACGTGGGCTACCTAGTTTCAACCCTTCCAGAGCACACAACAAGATATTTCAAAACCTATTCAATGTTATACACTCAATATCCTTTTTGCATTCCAGTCATTTTACTATTTGTATTAACTATTTGTCAGCGCTCAATTAGGGACAGTGGAAATGCCACAGCTCTACGTCCCCACCCGCATACCAAAGACCGAATAACGCTTTCATCACCTGCCTGTATCAACAGCAGAGGGAAAATAGTCCCATTAACACGTAAGGAGAGACATCAAACATAAACGTTACCCTGCTGATTCTGAATTAACGCTTCATGAAATACCTGCGATCCACAAAGAAGAGCGAATCAGCAAAGAGAAAAGAAGAGATGGGAATCAATAAATGTTCCTCAAGTATATCGAAAAGAATTATGATAACTCGATGCACTGATATCGATTCCCGAGAGTACAGCTACCAGAAGGAACCGTTTGGACTCAAATCGATGCGTGTGAAGAAATCTTCACTTGTTTTCCATTAAGGAAATAAAATCATCGATGGAGAGTGAACTGCTCGTCACATACTGGAAAGGACAGATTTCGATTTAGGGGGCGAAAACCAAGAGGCGATGAATATCAAGACCTGCAGAAAGCAAATAATTCACCGAGATGCATTTACACATCCAACGCGGAAGATGAAATGTGATCAGCATTACGGCAGTCCTCGCGTGGAACTATGAAACAGAAGCTGTGCGCAGCGGAGAGAGAATATAGTATACTCACCAAATGCATTCGGAAGAATTTAAATTGGTCACAAAGAACAATATCGCCAGCTCAAGTGTATGCATGGAAACATACGCCCACGGTGTGGCGCCACCTTCTGGGCAGAATACTAATTCGGTTGCCGACGCATGCGTACTCGCGGTACCACCTTTCCCTTCGGATGGAGCATTCTACGCTCAAATTGCCGCAAAATGGGACATATCCATGTTAACGGCCCAAATCCATTAATTAATTAGTTTTAAACTTTTATTTCATGGTGGAATCTAAATTTAAGGATAAAGATGCAATAAATTAACGAAGTTCTGAACATGATTTAAGAATCACAGTGGTACTGGTACGCATAGCATCAAGCCAACCAACCAACCAATAACTCGTAGCGCTGATGACGATTCCAATATCAGCCATCGAACAGTGCATGCTTGGCCCGGTGGTACCCCCTTGAAGACAAGACGTTCTCTGGCTCATTGATTTGTCACGCGTCATTTGAAAATCCGATGAGACGTCGATCACGAAGGAAGGTTGGGGGTTGACTTGGGGAATGGGGGGCGGGGTGAGGCCAATGAGAAGGGAAGGGTGATCGGAAGGCATCTCAGATTCGTATGTTGAATTTCTCGGTTCTCTCCAAAGGAATATATTGGAAAAGAACAAGCGAAAGGGACAATTGCCCTCCGTAATGAGACGTAATAGTATAAAAAACTACTTAATGAAAGTCATTAAGGAAATAAAGAACTGCAAAAACGCTTAACAGCCTTTAAGAGCAAAATAAGGATGAGCTGGACGCAAGAGTATCGAAGATTTTAAAGAAAGACTTGACAAAGAATAAATTTATGTGCCAAAGAGAGAGATAGAGAAAGAGCCTACATTTCAATTCCAGAAATGATCATTTATGACGAATAATTCAAGGAGTACCGCTGATTTCCTTTTATAATTGACATACTGGGGCTAAAATGATGAGGTCATAGGATATAATCCCATAAAGTAAGTCGGGGGACAAATACGTTCACAAATATATGATATACTAGTCAGCCCATCTAAAATTAATAGGAAGGAATAAACAAATCCATCTACCGTATACTCTGCAGTAACCGTGAGGAGTACGAGCAAAGGCTGCGAAATTAAATCATGTATAGCAAAATATGCAAATTGTTTGCGCGGGAGACAATTTTATTCCGCCTTGAGGAAAAATGATTATTTAAACAAGGAAACAAAATGTATTCCGACGCGAGAAAACTCCGGAGCAAACAAAGTCCCCGTTTGGGCGCTGTTCGCACGAAATGGATTCGACGCTCCATTGGGTCCACTCCAATTTCATCGAAGAGAACAACAGAAGTGGCAAAACCACCGCGGGTGTTATTTTTAATTTATTCACCGTACAGAGTGAACGCTTGGACTATTAACTGGCTATGGAATCGGCAGGTAGGTGCGCTTTTGGCAAAGTGGCAGATTAGTAGGTGATCGGATGACCCCGGGTTCAAATTCGGTTCATGCCTCCGTACATCCCCAGCCTCACCGATACTGAGTGATTTTTCGAGAAGCAAATCTCCGTGAGAAAGAGCAAGTGGCTCAAGCAAATGGATCATTTTATGAAGTGTGAATTTCGCATGCCATAGGGCTTAGTAATTCGTAGGGCTGTTCCAACCTCAACTACCAAACAAACCTTCCGGTTGATTACATTGGGCAACGCCAGCTTTTACCTTCGGGTTGAGAACAAGTTCACAAATTGAAAGAATGCTCTCGACTTGTCCTGAGATTCAAAAAATAAAAAAGGTTTTCCAATAACTTTCAATCTTCATCCATCAAAATTTCGAACAAGTTTTCTGAGTTTATCCGTTCCGTCGGACGATGGATACGCAACAAGCGTTCTTTAAACGAAGAGAGGGTATAAGGCAATGAACACAACATAAATGTAATGATCCAGACGCCTATGTTTTCACTCGCAAACCGACATAAATTGAGAAAATTTGAGATTAAAAGCAAAATAACTCGTCACACAAAATTTAATTTTTCACTATTTTGCTTCAAAAATCAAGAAAGTGACTACGAATATTACACTCATTAATTATTAATTTTAAATTAGCCTCTCAAATACTATTGAACCTGAAATGATTAACAATGTTTGCGTCGTTTTTTTGTCTCAAAGTAAAGTCCTCTCTATTCCTAATATTTGCGTCCCTCCATGAAATATATTGAAGACGCTTTCCCCGCTCTCAGCCCTTCCCTATTATCCTACCTTCCACTAAGCCGCTCTGTATACAACTTTCCCTCCTATTTACTTACTCGTATCTCCGCGACCTTCTTTGAATTACCTTTCTCTCCCTACGCCACCATTCCGCTTAAAAACCCAAGCACATATAATCGTAGCTTCTCAGAATTCACACAAAAATGCTACGACCAAATTCTCACTCTCGGTGTTTCTGTGGGTAGCTTTGTATACAACATACAATGGTTAAACCTAATTTGAAATGCTATTATCGGAATTTAATGGCCGGCCTCACATAAAGGTGTTCAGATTTTTAACCCTGTAAATGAAGTTAACAAATAACCCTTTATATTAAATTTAACTAACAAAAATTACGTTATCAAAAGCATCAAAGCTTAAGGTATCCGAAAGAGAACGGAAAAAAGCGCACAAAATACAGAGTATACACCTTTACAGTGGGTTTCGCATTAATCGAATGATATGTGTATTCAATAAAAATCTTTCACTCTGTCTCGAAACTACATGCATGTCCATGACGTCGAAATCATTATCGCAAATATATATTCACTCATATCTATGCATCTATTGACCACCTATTGACATCACTGGTCACTACTTGTAGGAACATACTAAAAAATCGACGACGACGCATAAAGTACGACGTAGCCGTTACATCATCCAGAGCACCAATTCAACACCCCCCCCCCACATGATTCCACTTAAAACACATGCGTCATTTCGCCTCACAAAACATTTCCAGAGACAAATTCGAGGAGGCGGACCAATCCAAAGGAAAACTGGAAACTCGAGGGAACCATACGAGGAGAGAGAAAACGGAATAACTTTCTGAACCCGAAAAAAAAATTCATCGAATCGGAACGATTTCGGTGGAAAAAATGTGTTTTTTATGAACAGGGCGGTCAGGTTGTGTGTGTGTGTATGTGACGTAGATGGTCCAAGAGGGGAGAGAGAGAGGAGGGGAGAGAGAGAGGAGGGGGTAGGGAGGGGTTCCTTCCTCCACCGCTGTAATCCACTCCCGACCCTACGCCACCCCCCAATCCCCTTCCGAGAAGGAAAAATATGAGGAGTGACAACGTGATGGAGTGAAAGGGAGGGGAAAAGGGAATGGGTCTCGGGCAGGCAAGAGGGGCGCCGTCAACGGAGGAGGGATCGCTGGTGGCCAGAGCGGTCAATGCCCGAGGGCCGCAAATCGCATCCGCGGGACACGCTTCTTCTTTCGCACGGGGCCATTAGGGTGGAGCACGTGAAACAATGCCACATCCGGACATAATCGCGCATAAACACTCAATTGGTTGACGGAATCAACGAATTTAAGGATGCACGGAATGAGAAAGCAAAGGGATGAGTCTCTAAAGAAGAAATGCAGTTCCATCTTTTTTTTTGTTAACGGAAGAAGCGAATTCTTGAGTTTCCATTGTCGATTGTACTCGATTTGACGGGTGCGATAGAACAACATTGTGGAGATGGAGACTGTGGAGAGACTTTAAGATTAGGGGATCGGGATGGTGGGGTGGCTAACGTATATCCTTCCTATCGAGAAGGCCCGGGTTCGACTCCTGGAGACTAACAAATATTTTTCAGCGGTATCCCGCTCCCTACTTTGAGGTGCTTAGTGGAGAGCACTTGGAGTGAGTACGACGTCCGTCGGATGGGGCGTTAAGGTCGCCTCCCATAAAAACTACTATTACGTTGAGATTAATTTGCCAACTCGTCGCTCTTATTGCTGTGAATCCTTTGAACACGTGCATCGATTGTATGATACATCTCTTCCACTTTTGCCTCCGACGTTCGACGTGCCGATGTGTACGAGTATACAATACGGACCCTCCACGGCCCACACACACTTTGTATGCTATGGGATCACATCCTCGATGGTGCAAGTGCATTCTACAGCTAAATGACTGATACCGCTGCAATGATTTTTATCTAGCGTTGAGTCTTCAAGTCTACGGGGAAAGTTTTTGTGTGAATATTTCTGCCCTAATGACCGTATAACATAACAAGAGAACCGTTTCTTTACATATTTTCTACTTTCTAAATCAATGTTTACTCCGATGCATTTAGATGATGTAGATGTAGATGTAGATTTTATTACAAACACTTTAAATTCCGATTTTTTCAAAATACAAGGTCTGTCCCAAAAACAAGCAGAAAAAATCTGGGGGAAAAACTTATTGCAGATCAATTGCTAAAATCCTTTATAAGAGCACACATATCGACACACCAATGCCAGCGCCCTCTGCTAGGCCCGTGGTGTGCCTCCTATAAAGCAACAACACGACCCTCGTTTAAGCACTTCGTATTGACCATGGTCATTTTTCATGCGGTTTTTTTTTCTTTCTTATTTACGAGTGGTGTCTTAACAACCCCCAGCACACGCCCTTGCGGCGGCTTGCGGGGTATTAAGTAGATGTAGATGGCCTCTTTGACATAATCCAGTGGTCCAAAATAGTACTCAAAGGGGTTATATTTGAGTGTTACTCAAAGACCCATGTTTCGTCACCAGTAACCACCTATTCTAAAAAATTCGTGTCACTTTCACCGTGGTCCAAGAGGTCCAAGGAAAGATTTTTACACAAACAGCCTTCCGAGAGCATTTTTGGTACCATCTTGGCGCACCTTTCTCGTGCCTAAATCATCTATAAAAATGCAATCCACTGTGGTTCCCCGAATATTGTACTGTTCTGCTAACACCTTGATACTTGGGTTTCAATCAGAATTGAACATGTGTCTCACTTTTTCCACATTTTCATCACACTGTGTTGTTGATGGATGTCCAGGGCATTCCTCATCGTCAACCTCCTCATTACCCTCCCAGAACATCCTGCGCAAGCAGAAAACCATCACTTGGTATATTTCTTCATCTCCATAAGCATCCTTAACCATGTTCATGGTCTCCGAACCCAATTTTCCAAGCTTAATGCACAATTTTATCGAATATCATTGCTTCATGGAAAGTGGCATCTTGGGTTCGTGACGTGACCATCAATCAGTGATCCAGTCTAGCAGTAATCCGCACGCTGTAAATGCTCACAGTCAACTGACGTGGGTGGCGTTGCTTCCAAAAGATCTCTCATTACCTTTCCCACAACAAATCAACCCACTCTAGCCGTCTGCATTGGTTGTAAAACATCATTATAGTTATTTTTGGGAAGGGCCCTGTATATCCAGAAAGAGACATAATTTCCTGATCATAAGTTAAATTAATATAAAAGCAAGAGGTGCAGAAATCAAGCTCTCCATCACCTTTTCAACCACTATCACGATAAAAAGCTATGGGAGAAAAGCGGAAGTAAAAACAAATACGGAACCCTAATTCCAACGTACAAACCGCGGAAACTAGAATTAAAATAAATAAACTTAAACTTAAATAAAATTGCCGTGAATACTTTCTCAACAATTCAACATTGAGTAACATTCTAAGTAATTCTAACAAATCATAAATTCAAATTAATAATTTGCAACCCAATATTCCCTAGCCTTTTTAGAGGCTTGCAGAGTAATATATTGATGTAACCGTGGACGTATTGGTATTAGTACCGGGAATACAACAACTGATGCTGATACGTTGGCGTAGGAATCTTCCCAGAAACGTATGTTCGTAGTATAAACTTTAATAGAATTATATCATATACGATACATAACATTTCTGTACGGATTTACGCTATGTAGGTATTCGCGGATATGCACAACGGCCGAACTCTTACGATTTGGTAGAAAGGCAGAATTTTAGAGACGCGACAGCCACCACCGCGGAGATGGTATTACTAAGGGTTACGCGAACAAAAGACGAGTTAACAATAATATTATTTCACACGTAAATTAATCTAAACTCTTTTTGTTTAAGTTTTGTAATGTCACATTCGTTTTTCGGTTACTATACTTGTCGTCTGGCACTCATGTCACGTAGTTTACTTGACGACTAATTTCCACCCCAATTTCAACGCACACGTCCGACCTTCCCTTTTCAGCTCCTCACGCTTTGAAAAGAAAAAGGAGAACACAAAACGAGCCTCATCCGGGGAAATTGACGACAAGCAGGGCCAGAGATGCAACCACTCGTCACCAAATACAGATTAATTTTTGCTTCCCTCCGCAGCGGCACCCAGGGATCAGCATGTCCCATCGTGAACACGCATCAAAGTGGGATGGTGATGGTCACGGATTGGAGGCATTTAGAAATGTGGGTGTGAAGAAGGAAGGAAAAGGTGAAGTGGATCGAAAGGAAAACAAACGAGGAGGTGTTAGATATGGTAGGGGGGGTAAGAAAAGGAGGCTGGAAAGATGGAATTTTGATCGGCGATTGGATGTTGAAGATTGGAGAACGTCCGGCAAACGAGGAAGAGTAAGGATTGGGATGGAATGAAGTGAGGGCGGATGTGTGCGGAATTGAAGAGGGACTTATTCTAGTGCCTGACTTAGGGTGGTGTTTTTGGTTGGGAGACATTGAATAGGCTGCGTCTAAAACCTACCTTAACTGGTGCAACACCAAAAAATTGAAATCGATCAGTACGCGACAGAGCGTCTCGTTAATTTCACAGCTCTCCACCCCTATCTTTTCACCTCGGCCCCCGCGACACAACCAAACCCCCTGCCCCCCGCCCCCGGTCGCTCGTACGGTCCTCTTCGAGCGGAGGATGCTCTCGAGTATCCCGAGAAAAATTCCCTACCGCCACTTACTTCGAACCGGGGAGGGGGGGGGGGGGGACTGAAGAGATGAACACGCGCGACTTTTTCGAGAAATCCGTTCGCGCCGCCGCCACTCTCCTCCAGGCGTCGCGCCGCAGAGGAAGGGGGCGGGGGCCTCGGAGCAAGCACGCCCCCGGGCTCCTTGGCGCGTGAAAATCCACTCTTTCTCGTCTCCTTCCGAGTTCCACATGTCTCTACCTGCCTTTGGTGATGATTCTGCGGCGGATGGAGGAAGAGGGATTCACAATCACCTGCGTTCTCTCTCCGGGTGGCGGATCGCGACTCGAACAGGGATTTGGATGCCATGAATTGCGGTTGCCACGGAAGCACCCCACCCAACCAATTGGATGGGCGGGGCGAAATATCCGGAAGGGTAGTTAAGGTTAATAACGATAGTGACCTTTGTTTCAACCTCCCGAACACTCCAATCCATATAGCATGAAATTAATAATTATTCTTTCTGCAATGAATATCTCTCGCTGACTTAATATTTATAAACGAACCAGCTCAATAACTACGAGAGAACAAGTACAATTAATTAAAATCAGTTTCGTTGAAATAATGATCTAAAAATTGACTCTCCGTCCCAACCCTCATGTCACGGCTCGTATATCGTGTCACGAATCAAACACTAACATCAACGGCAACTAAATATAAATTGAAACTCTCAATCATTACTGTGGGTTATTAATCAGAGAGCTAGCGTGCAGCAGACCTCCATTCGATCCTGCCGACTGGCAATCTCTTCATTAATACGTCTTCCACCATCTGATTCACGCAGTTCATCCTTCGCTCCCCTCTGTTATTTTAATCTCTAAGTATTTTGCCTTCAATTTTGCTCTCCGTGAACTCTCGTGCTCCAATATTTTTCTATCAACTTCTTCATTTACCAACTTGTTAATTGTAATTGTAATTGTAATTAATTTATTACTAGTCCTGCCCATCTTGATTTCATCACTCCAGCTTCGCGTTTTCTTCCTTTAAATCCGTACGGTTGATCCTGTGGCCATCCATATCCCACGGTCGGGAACAGTTCATTTCAATATTCTAATAGCTTCCGGGAATCGTTTTCTATTGCCAAGGCTCGCACTAGTCGCTATGAAGTCCATGGGAAACAAAGAAATCCACTGAAAAATAAGAAATACAGGTACAATACAACTGCTGTACCATGTACAGCAGTTGTTTCAGAAAAAAACTTTATAATGCTACAAGATTTACTCCTAATTAATCGTTCCTACCAATAAAACTCATTGAAAACGTATATTTAATATAATAAAAACATAACTCTATTTTACATGTTTATTTTAATTTCATACGCCATTTTTAACGTTATACGAGTTTAAACGCCACTCGTACAACGTTAATACCTCAGAAAAATCATAAGTGGCATTTCGAAATGCATAGATGTAGTAATTGTCTAATATTTTGCTCCACACACATAATAGGTTCAATTGAACGAAATTCTCTATTAACCCCCCTGTCACCTACAATTACAGTAACAAATTATATTCAACAAAAAGTCTTACGCTAAGTAAAGAAACTCAAGAGAAAACATCTACGTTTCATTGAATTAGAGGCGCTTAATGTTTTGAGGAAGTACTTACTTATCCAAGGGCGTTCCAAAATCATTCGCATCTTATCATGTTCCCAAATCTCCTCGTTTTCAATTACACTGTTCCATGTATTCAACCAATGAAACTCTACGGCGCAAGCATACATATATATACGTATACATGTATTTCGAAACTCCATTGGCGATAATGGCTTTACCGTCGACGCCGCTAAGGACAAACAAACCATGGAGGCGAGCAAGCGTAAGAATTAACATAGCAGTTAATGCGATCTTCCAAACACGTCGTATAGAGTCTCCCGTCCCCGTCGTATTTCCGCTGGCTCCTTCTCACATCGAGGAGAAAGTGTTCTCCTCCATTTTCCCCGCCCACGCGCGGAAATGCAACTCGCTCCAATACGGCATATTTATGGGAGCAGTTATGAATACATTTGTCCTCCCCCGGAGCTTCCAACTGGCCTTACCCGGCGTGATGAATGACGGTTGCGTTCTATCTCAAAGGCGAAGACAGTTCTTGAATTACAATTTTCCCGACGAGGGGGGACAAGACGCTCAACGCCCACTTCGCAAACAAGAAACCAACGCCCATCTTGAGAACAGTCACGGGAAGGAGAAACGCCTTTCTCGCCATGTTTCAAAAGCCGAAAAGACGCCGGGGCACATTTGCATTCCGTTTGAGGCCTGCAACTCGTGTGGGAAGCCTTGTAGCAACATCGACTGGGCGCTATATTCAGCACTCGGAAGCGGACAAAAATACGAACAAATGATAATTCACCGACTACGAGTGGGACGAGGGTAGAAGTTTCGAAGTCGACGCCACTTCAATGCATGAAATAGGACTGAGCATTTAGAATTAAAGTAGGGGCATCCCTGGGACGACCGCCTCGTATTAACACCACCATAGCAAGACTTTTTACTTGACCACAGCTCCTCAACATGACTGCAACAGAATAATACTAGCAAGGATACCCAAGTAAACTACGTACACTGTAATCTTCTAGTAAAACTACAATTACCCAGAGGGTACATGAACGATATTATCATGAATATTCTAAACACGGATAAATATCAATATAATATTTTTAAGATTCAGCAATAACTATCCTAATAATAATGAATTTTCTCCACTTTGAATAATAATTGCATTCCTTAATATATATTTTTTTTCAAAAATTAAAGTACGTGGAAAATAACTTGTGGGAAGTGGGATGATAACTCGACGTCTCGCCTCTCTATCCTTGCCACACAATTGATGACCACTCTTAATATTTCACTAGATAGTTAAAAACAGGTAACATAATAATTACAGTGGAAAATTGGATGATTGCGAATAATATCCAAATATATAAAACACGTAAAACTGCTGATGTCACAACTTATTTACAACTGTAGCAAAGGTGGATGTTGAATAACGATCGAAACGACACACTCAATTACATCATCAGTTGCGCTCATCCATATTATAGCAAAAGGGATTTTGATGAAACTATGGCTGATTTCCAAAAAAAATCGTCTCTACTCCTCTACAGCTCTTCTCAAACTTTGCCTCAACGGTTCACCCCTAAACGGTAACGGCACGTTTCCTGGTCGCACATTAGGGCAGGGCACAGCGCCTCTTGCTCGAAGGTCTCACTTACCTATCGACGCTCTCTCTCCCTAAACCTTTAGCATATGAAAGCCATACTGGCTCGAGGTCCAGGGGGCTCTCCTACCTCAAACGTCCCCCACAACACCGCCAATCCGACACCATCCGCCCTCCGGACTCACGCCGTCCTACGCCCGATGCACGATCAACCCGGTTTCGACAGAATGAAGCAGATAACGACGGGAGGCTAGAAAACTGAACTGGAGCTGATCACTGACAACCACGGTAGCAAACGTTAATTTCACTGTCCTTGTTGAATGCATAGATGTCATCTTAGGTCACTGGTAAAAAAATATGACACCACAGACACGCGTCAATTCGGTCGAGTCGATGATTAAGCCGCAGTCGAATTGTACACGCTTTTATGGCACGAAATAAAGACGTTTTTGATAGCCATATTTTTATACGTTTCGATGACGCCACAATTGCCTGTGCATGAACGGCGTTAAACACAGCAAGATTAAATCTTAGGACAGGGTACGTAGGGAGAGGAATATTGATGGGAAGCCAACTTCGTAATCCTAATAACATAACGGTGACTTCCTCCCTTATTCTTAGTCATTGCCATACTCACCGTTTCTTACTCTCTTATCTAGATGACCATAAAGCGTCTTCACTCAGCGAGGAGACACTCTTTGCGTGCGAAAGCTCGTTTTGAAAGACAGGCTTTTAATTGTTAACGGATGCATTTAAATCGCCTTATCGCGCACGGTGAGAGGCATCCCAGCAACCGAAGAAGTCCGGGGAAACGTTTTCATCGCGAAAATGCATTTTCGCTCCTCCCGAGAGCAACATTTTCAATTCTCAAAACTCCTTGGAGAGGGCTGGGAATGAGAAAATAAGTGCAGATGGATCCCACGGAAGTCGGACTCGGGTGGGCGACGGGGGACTCTCGCGAGCTGAGCGTTAATGCGACCGCGACCGCTCCTTCGCGTCGGTGTTGCCCCTTCCTCCCTCCCTCCCACTCAGCGAATAATCAGGAGTCGGGGAATCATTTTTTTTTCCTCCTACTGCGGCGAAGTTGGCGGAAATTCTAATACTTGCTAATGAGAATTCCGCCGAGGTTATTTCCCCGCACGTTCACGTAAAAATAATCCGCGCTCGTGGAGTCATTTCCAACGGTAATCGCGTTGTTATTTTTTCGCTCAAGTTTATGCCCTACTCAGATGCAGGATAAATGTTTTCTTTTCATGGCGGACTAACAGAGACATAACGGAACCCTCCAGTCTTCGGCAACGGAACTTCATCGAGCCAACTTTTCGATTTCGTGAAAGGAGTGAGGGGAATCAAGTGGTCATGGTGTTCAGCGAATATGAAAATGCAGCACTGGTTCGTTTTTCCATTCTCTCTCTTGAGAACCTTATGAGTCGAGGCTCCATGACCCTGTATTTACTTGTGCGATAATTGTACAAGGAAGGTTCTTGCAATCCATGCTGCAAATTATAATAAAACAAGGTGTGTCCGAAATGAGCCCTATTTTTACACGAGTCATTGGTGAGAAAGGAGTAAAATCACGCTCAATAATGATTGATTAGTTACGAATTCATTCTATTTTGCTTAATTCCATATTCAGCGGAGAAGTCAAAAGAAGTAAACGCTCATGTTTCTAAAATCAATCCTTTATTTAATAAGTAGATTATTTTAATCATTGCTTCGTCAAAAACACATTCTCAAAAGATTAACCTAGCCCGAATAGACGACTAAAATACGAGGGCGGTCCGAAAAGTAACCTCCGTTATGCTATAAAAAATACACTGGATTAGATACAAAAAAATTATTATTTGTGCCTCTACTATTTTATCCATATTCGCCAAAAATATGTAAACATTTGCCATATCTCTGACCTAGTTCTCTCATTCCTTCATAATAAAATCCTGCCGCCTGAGATCGCAGTCATCCGATGACGGCATCATGAAGTTCCTCGTCGAGACGCATCGTGTAGCAGCCTAACTTTTCAGTCGTGTTTCCATGCAATAGAGTCATAGAAATCTAATGAAAACATTCTACAGATTTCAGATATCGTAAAACTCCGGTTTTCACGAACTTTTTCGTCAATTTACCGGCGCAGTTGATTGTTCACCACAGACGGGCGGCCACTTCTGTCATCATTGACATCTGTGTTCACTCTTGAACTAATGACAACACTGACGTACAACTATTGCCACTTATCAGATTTGATCCGATGAATGTCCGCAGCTTTGAAGTTTTTTTTTTACCAGTAAACACCTTATCACTGCACGGACTTCATATTTGGCGGGAATTTTTAGTTGTATTCTTCATTTTGACTCGCTATTCTACACAAACGACAAGTGGCATGACCTTCCAACCACTGCAGTTCGAGGCGTACTGATCTACTGTGTGCGTCAATACAGCGACCATTCGGCTCCATACACTAATTCCCACGCTACACGAAAGCGGAGGTTACTTTCTCGACAGCCCTCACAAAACATTTCGAAGTGCTTTAAGAACTATGAAATAAACAAGCGAGTGATTAAAAAACAAGAGTTTTAATATCTACTTTGAACTTAATGGAATTTAAAAGAAAGAAATGGTGTATTGGTGGGTAAGATTTTCCATTATGATCAACCCTAAATTGCACTTACAGCTGAGGCAACTTCCTCAAAGTAAAAGAAAAATTGAGAAGAGAAAAATACAACTACATGTAAGTTCTAACTTTGAGATCTCCCGAAGCCTCAACCACAAAGCAAAGTAACGGTCTGAAAGGCATCAAGTGATGAAAGACGACTTTGAGCACCTTGATTTCAGGAAATAATACAGAAGAAAAAGATACAATTCTCACTCTGTATTATTTCCAGCAATACTAAATATAATTTCACCAACTTCACCTCCCACCTCTTCCGGGCCGATTCGCCTTCTGTCCCAAAAGGAGACCAGTAGTTTGGTCCGGCAGACACCGACAACACAACAAGCCCCGAACTCGCTCTCCGGAGCATTTTTGTCCCCTTTCTCACTCTTTCTCCAGCAGAACCGGAATTCGGAGTATTTCAGGGAAGAGAAGGATACTCTCCTCCATCGAAACGAGGCTTTGTCGCAATGGGCGAACTACGATGGCCAAAGCGAGAATATGACGGAAATACACCTAAAAGGAGTCCCGCTGGCTCTCTCTCCGAAATAATATACAAGCAGAGTGCAAAGAGAAGAAAGAAAAGAAGCAGAGGGTTCGAAGGACGGAAAGGACCACCCCAAGGTTCCCACCGTACACATCACCCCCATCTTCCCAGCCTCACCCGCTCCGCCAAAACCTTCTCCTAGTAGAAATAAAGTAATACATTCTTTTTCTTCCCCGAAAGTGGGTAGATTACAACTTCCTTGATCTAGATATATCTCGGGAGCTTAGGAAGGGGATCCCAGAAAGGGTAAGAGTGAGAGGGGTGAAGTGGGTGTGTGGCGAAGGGGTTGGTTCGAGACGAGAATACCGTTTGGGAAAGATGAGAGATAGGGCCCAGGGAAAGGGGTTGCGTGGGAGAGGAGAGGGTTGAGGGGTATCGGGGCACAGGGGGGGGGACAAGAAGGATGAAGAGGGCTGCAGCTCATGGGTGCCCGCGGGGTGGGGGGAGAGTGGGGGGGAAGGACGCCGAGATCGCATCATCATTCATAAAAAAAGGAAAACATCCCCCTAGCAGTCGGCGGCGAGGGCGGAACGGGGTGTGGAGGGGAAGTGAACCACCCCCGAACCCATTTCAAGCGCTATGGGGGCTCGCCGAAGCAGCCGGCTCGCTTTTTTAAAGGAAGCGTTAGCGAATACAAGAGAGGAGGAGGGATTCGTTGCCGCCGGGAGGGATGAAAGGACGGGTGAAAAAGCGAAAACGTTCGGAGCCCGAAATTTGCATCTGCACCCTGGGGGGGGGGGCAAGGGGGGGAATAGAAATACGCGGTCTGGGAATGAAGGGAGGAAACTCCGCGCTCCACATTAAACAATTTTATGCAGTCGAGAAGGGAGGAGATCCCAGTCGGAGCACGTTGAAATCGACCTCCACAATTTTCCTTTTTTTTATTGGGTCTTCCAGAATTTTATCCTTATTGGGAAACTAATTTGTGGTATGTTTCACACGTTCGGTGCGCAAAATACCTCTAGAGACATCGTAATTCAATTTCGTCATCGCCCGGAAAACCCCCTATATCTCCTTTAAAATTAATCTCTTGACCCAATCATTGCAGAGGGATCACGGGGCTAATTATTATGTCGTGCCGAACTACAATATAAAATGTACAAATCCTCCAGATGAATAAAATTATGATAAAATATTATAGTGTCTTGATACTTATTTTAATGGCCATTACTAAGGTCATTACATTAAGAGGAATTCATCCTAAGTATTAAAATAGATTTTCAAACCTATTCATCGCAGGGGAATAACTCCTACGGTAATAAAATGACGACACTGCAGCAATTATATTCCCAGAAAAATACAAAAATAATTAAGCTTTTATCGAAGGTGCCAGGATGTATACTTGGTCAATAATGGTGCTAGGTTAATAAAATTAAAGCACATAAAACTCTGGGGTTCCAGTAGTTAATAATATTGCAACTGTTGTTGATGATGTAAGAGGCACCAAAGAACTTTGACTTCAAGCAGTAACCGTGGGATTGTAGCTGGCGAAAAAATTAATGTAGCCACAAGAGATTTACATGAAGCGAAATTAAACAATCGTGTTTATTTTATCAAGTTAAATTAGAAAATGGAAATAAAATATTAAGAGGCTCATCTTTATCGAAAATGGAATACCCGAGATCTCCAAGACTCGATCAAACGGAGAAATTAAAAACATCACTTCAATAAAGCTACGGAGCCAAAAAAAATGTCACGCAGATTATCTTCGGAGTTTTGATTTTTGGACATAAAGTGATATTAATAATTTTATTGTTCTACCTTTCTACCTTCCATTTAATGATAAAAAATTCGTCCTATAATATTATAGCGCATTTAAAACAACAATATGAATCTTATAATCAATAATTATTAATAACATCATAATACATAAAACCAAAATGGATGGTACTCTTTAAAGTGAAATAGAATATAAACAAGTTTCTGGGTAAAAGAAAAGTATTCGTGTAAGTATTCAGGGGAAAATAATAGATGACTACGTTCTTGAGTATCTTCTCAAATTGGACCCTTTGAGAGATTAAAGGGGAGCAAGGAGATTGCAATGAAGCCATTCATTTTTCAGAGTTTTCATCGTTCAGCCAATTCGCATGAAAAACCCTTCAATGCCCTTGGAGTTACTCATGAAATTGACCTACTTTTGCATTTCGCTTTCGTGGAATAGAATGGACGTACTTTCACACTATTAACCGAATACACAACCTAAAAACAAATAAGCCGAAATAAAACAGTTACGCGGTCAAAATAGTAAATTTTCACCAAAATTTTCTAGGCCCACAATCCCGCGACGCTATTTTTGAACAATCATTCTCACTTATTAGGCTGACTGTATTTCATTGATTGCGTTCAAATGATTATACATACAAATGCGAATGTTTTCATACCAATATACACAGTTCACATTTTAACTTACGCGTTCCCAAATGTAGTCGAATCCTGTATGCCTCAGTGTGCCTACGAAAAACAAAACTATATATATATATATATATATATATATATATATATATATATATATATATATATATATATATATATACGTATGTCAGTTTCAACGTTATTTCTAAATATATTATTAAAATATTTTCTAATTATTACGCTTAATTAATGAATTTTTAGTTTATTTGAATTAATCTAATGTATTATCTTGGTAGTCCAGTAAGAGACTTGACAGTACAGAGGGAAGAGCGATGGACTACTGACAGGAGGTCCGGGGTTCGACTTCTGGGACGCCTCTGGACACCCTCAATTTTCACCAAGCTTTACCGGGTACTAGATCTTCCTGGGGAACCACAGACGTCACAGGAAAAAGAACAGGCCCCTCTTCCCTGACGTGTGAATTTCACACGCCGTTGGGCTTGGTACTGGGTGAACTCTACTATCACCTAATTACACCGGCCTTCGCGTTGATAATTATGGGGGTAATTGTATCATGGTAAATTACTAAAATACTATGGTCATGACAAAAACACTTCATAAATAAGTGAATAAGAAAAATAAAAACTAATCATAAAAAATTAGACTAGGTCTAATAAACACTTCTACAAGCGTTTCATTAAGAGGAACTATTCGCCACCTTGACTTTCACCAATGATTCATTCGTGATAATTCTATGGGAGTAATTTATTCGATTTCTGTGCGTTGCCTAAGCTATTCCCTCATTTCGTCACGCGCAATATCGATCACGGGAAGGAAGTCAAAGAGCAATTGCAAATTTCGCAGGGCATACGCTTCTCAAAAATAACTGTTGATAAGAATAATTATATTTACTATGACAAGATCCGTTACGATGCCTCTTCTTGGCAAAATGTTTGCAGAAAGGAATCGTGGAGTAAACAGCGCCGCATCGATCCAACTGTTAAATCAGTCACCTCTTCCGGCAGGAACATGGATCATTTACCTCAAAGACATATAATACATACATTGTTACCGGAGAAATTTTCGGGGGGAGGGGAAACTATTCAAATTTCGTTGAAAGGGCAAAGGAACAAAGGAAATCTTACAAAACGAAAATTGAGCAGGGGCGAGTCGAAAGAAGGTGGGGTAGTCGACGGAGGGAGGGGAGGGCATGGAGAGAGGGTAGGGAAAGGGTGGGGGGAAAGGGCGGTGCACGAGCGTGGGAATGGAGTAAGAGAGGCGAACGTAGGAGATGGTGAGAGAGAGAGAAAGGGGTTTGGGGAAGAGAGTAATTTAGGGGCGACAGGGTAAATCGGGCAAGGGAGAAAATTCAAGAGGGATAAGGAAGGGATTTGGGCGATGGAATAAAAAGCGAAAGCGTTAGCCGGACGGTGGGGAAAGAGGGAATTAATTTATGAGTGTCCAAGGGAAAGGGATACACAAAAATATCCTAACCCCAAAAGAGAGATATAAGGAACTGCACCGTTTGAATCCTATTCTCTTTCATGTGACCTCCTCCGTCGATGGGCGACAATTGGATTGGATGGAATACTCCTTCCTGGGGGAACGCACACGCAGAATCACGTACGCGCTCACCCTAACCCCTTCGAATCACCCTGAAGGAGCATGACCTTTGGTGCCGCGATGCAGCCTCATCAAGTGGGCACTTCTCGGCTATCAGAGAAGCTTGTGTCGAACCTCATGCTGCGAATTGAAATAAGTTGACAGACATTTTTAAAAACAAAAGGCATCGGAGTTGAATATTGACAGACAGTACCGTTAAAAACCAAGTTTTTTGCATTCATTTTATAGCATACTACGTGTTATAAGCGATACAATGCTGGGGATTTGACACATTATTTATTTATTTGAATTTCCTATCCGTGATGCGGCATTAGCTGAGCATTTGTTTTGGTGGTCCCTGCCTGGGGGTGGGCAAGAGTGGCACTCCGCAGAAAAGACAGCTTCGCGGGAACGCCCCCTTTTCAAGACGCAAGAAGTCAAATCTATTCCTTAGTATTTTTATTATGTGGCCTTATTTATTTCTTCCTTCAGTTGATTTCCTTTGAAACTGAAGACAAGTCCCCCAAGACGATTGCACAAGAAACGGGAAAGTTAATTAGTAATATTTAGTTATTGCTGAATGAAAAGGTAACGGAAGAATAAAACTCCAGATTATACGTATAAATAGTAAGTCAAACTGTAAAAGTTAAATGATCGTGTCAAAATAAGCTCAAAACCGCCGAAATAGACGCTTCCTATGCTAGTGCTTTTGATTTACTTCGAAACCAGAGAGAGTTGCGCAAAAGCACACGAGACGTGAAACAATGAAGTCGTGTTTTGGCGCACGTGATCAACACTCTCCTTCCACAAAAACAGAGATACCGTTGGGGTAACCATTATGTAAAGAGTGCTTAAAAACCGAATTTGCATCACGCAGAGGAACATAGCCGATTAAAAATATTTTCAATGCCTGAGTCAAACAAGTAACATTAACGCCATGGAAATGCTCCTCGTTCTCGTGATTGTAAAGCGAAGCAACGATGCACTTATTCAAAGAGTACGTGAAGAGATGAAGGTTATGTAATAAACTAATTGGCCATGCATAATTCCCTCATTATCAGGCCGCTCAACTCTCAGAGCCGCGCATTGGCCAAATGATTTCAACATTCCTAATTCTGTTCGTTGAATAATACAATAGCATTGTTCTCCCACCTCACACAAATTCAGGAACAATTATAGTTACGTTTCATTAACCAATGAGAATAGAGGGATCACAGATGGAACGAGTGGAATGGAAGAGTGGCGAAATAATAAAATTAAAGAAAAATATATGCTTAGAGAGATGGTTGAGGCCGATACTTTGTGGAAATATAGATGAGTTATGCATTAGGGAGTACGTGGCAAGGAAATTGTAGTACGAAGAAATATGTATGAGGTTGGCAAAGGATGGAGCGGAATGGAAAGCTCACAAATAACAATGAAAGGATTTTAGACTTACCCTGATTGCGAACGTTTACGATGGAATTTAATCTGATAGTCATCAAGAACGAGACCTGTTTCAGGGAAGAAACGGTCTTTATATCAACTGGTCCTGAATCATTTATTCCTTTTTTTAGTGTGGATTTGATGTTCTAGCATTCGAATGGAAAATGTGATTTTAATTTCATCCCTCAGTGCCCGTGGAATGAATCCTACTGCTGTGCGCGGGAGAATTTACGAAAGCCTAGAGACTCATTTAACTGCGGTAAAGAATACATAACTACCTTAATGTAGTCAGTAACAGCAGCATCGAAGTTCATGCACTTAATAAAATCGCGGAAAAGCCGGCAGTTTTTAAATGCAATTTACGCGCAGACAATAACACGCTAAAAGAGCCCACACACAGAATAGATTTTGCTGTCACGAGTCAATACCGGCTACTGCAAATACTTACCATTTCTCGCAGTATTATTCCAACGAATCTTTTCAACTTTATCAACAATTGATTCTGTCTAATTAGTCCAAGAAAATATAGGTAATGATTTTGGAATGATTGTGATCATAGAATGGACATGATACGTGAATTACGGTGCCCAAGATAATCGTACATGATTAGAAACAATTGTTTCACTGAGAAGGGAACAATTCAACAGATTAAGATATAATGGCAACATTGCACCATAATAATTTCGCAAGTCAATAGTCAAATATGTACAAACGTCAACTGCCCTCAGTGTAAATATTTAGCGATAGAGGTGCTGCTTAAGAGGTATTTGTATTAATCTAAAAATTACCTTATCATTATTTTTCGGTAGTCTACTGAGTAAGGGAGGTATTGGATGGCACAAACTCAATACCCCCACACCTTTCAGCCTCGCCCAACAACACACGGTCTGGCATCTGTCACTACAATTAATCCTTATTCAATTTCGCACACTTCCTCAATTCCGTCCAAAATGCATATACTATTCACCTCTTCTATCATCCTACTCCTTCCTCACCTGGTTTTCCGCTATTTCTCCTCTTTCACAGTCTTCAAAAATACAGGTACATTGTTCATGCCCAAAGACCCGCACATTGTCCATCAAAATGCCCTGTAGCCAAAAAACCGTAGGAGAAGGATAAACCCCTGAGAAGTACATCATCTTCCTCGACCCAAAATATTTTTAAAGACATCGGCGTTCCTTTCTCAAATAAGAGATTTTATTCCAAATTCAACAGTCAACTGTTCAACAACAATTCAACAAACTACGAAATTCATACCCGATGAAAAATACTTCGAGAACGACAAACCCTACTGAAAATCAAAAATAGCTCTATGCTTTAAAACGTAACTATATCCACTTGCGATGGCCACACATGCTCTCGGACATGATTAGACGGGAGGAGAGAACTGCAAGACTAATTGACACGGGACGAAGATGAATTTACGTTCAAGATATGGGAACCTGGGCGGAGATGTGCCAATAGCCGGAAAACACGGCTCGGGGGGATGGCGGCAGCGTATGGCAGGTCTTTCGAGAGGGAAGTCTTCAGGAATAAAACATATTTTTGCTGGAAAAGGGACGACGGGGAGAGAAAAAAGGGAGCGTTGCAATTTTCATGGGTAAACCTAAAAGTTGAGAAAAAGAGAAGGGATGATGCCAAAAAAGCGCCAAAGGGGGGTGATTATTAGCGGAAATAGTGGAAATGTTTTAATTACGGGGAGGGGAAATGTAGGAGAAAAGGGAGTTACGGCCAGCGCGGAGCGTAGAATAAATATACCTTTCAAAGGGGCCGGACGAGTTTCTCCCATCTTTGCCAGATTGGGAAAGAGGGCGGATGAGAGAGAGGGAGGGGGATGCCGCGTAATGACCTCGACTCTCCCCGGCCGCCACGGCGAGGGGGTGGGGGTGGGGGGAGATAAAAACACTCCTCGTTTCCGGATCATGTCTGATTTAATCAAAAAATCCAAATTACGGCAAAAACGTTCGAGACCATTTGCAATTCAGAGAAGTTGCCATAGCAGAGCCTACGTTATTTGTGCACTACCCGCGGCCCGCCTATCCTTTTTATGCGGCCCGCGATCGCTGACGATTCATTAAAAAAATTAACTGCAGGTGAAATTTCACATTTTAATTTCATCGCAAGCACATAATTTTAATAATTTCGTTTTTTGGTTAAATTAGAATTAATTTTTTCTTAAATATTCAAACGTACTCACAAATCTAATGAAATAAATCAAAAGCACTTAGTAAACACATTATTTAATGAATATTCCCAAATGAGGCAAACCTCAAAACATATCTGCAGAATGTTGATGGACAGTATGTTTTGTGCCGGTGGTTTGCAGTCGCATTCACATTATTCCTGCGGGCGAGTGGCAGAGAAAAAGACCTATTTTTTACACTGGTGGTCAAGTATGAAATACCGAAAAGGATGATTGATTACAGCGATGTTTTACCTACTGCCAATTTTTAGGCGCATTACTTTCATACGGGCTGTGTAATCTACTGTTGTATATTGTAGTCCAATAGCAAGTATTTCGGTGCCAGAGAGATAATTCAGCGCCATAAACATTTCACAATGTCCGAGTCTCTCTTTCTTTGACACCGAAACGGGTAATATTGTTGTAGCCTCTTCAAACGCGAATGACACGGAGGAAAAAGTGAAGTCATCTCGACAATAGTGGCAGATGAAAGCGCTTTTTAGCAGTATGACTGCCAATTGAAATTACGAGTGACAATAACAGTGAACAAAGAGAGTAAACAGATAGATGGCTTTAGAAATTATGTATAGGTACGGGGGTGGTCTGAAAAGTTTCCGACCTCAGAAAATTTCAGAAAAATTGTCTTGCATCTTTGTTGGGTCGGAAATTTTTCAGACCACCCTCGTATGGTAACCCGTACGGTTAATTGAGTGTCATTTATATGAGATGCCACAAATGAAAGCGACGCGGTATTAGAAGAGAAAGTGGGCCGGAACACAATGTGAGATACTGTCATGTGTTTTGGTCCCATTATTTTTCAACAACAACGGTGGAATTTTCTCGAGCATTCATTGAGACTACATAAAAAAGGCAAGCTTAGGCATCCTTTGCATTAGTGGAAGCGTAGTGCCTCCAAATAATCTACAAAAAGAGTATGCATTCAATTAAGACAATTAATTCAATGGCAGCAGTGTTCAGAGAAAGATTAACTACATTTATTTCGTCCGTTTCAATCAACTTTTCTGTTTGTTGATTTAACTTAAAAGAGCCCATAGTTTCCTAATGGTTCAGCACTTTTACATCGACCGAAAAAAATATGGAAACCCACGAGCAAGCCATGTGCAACGAAACCTTACCTCAACTTCGGTTTCGGCCGCATCAAAGGACGCCGGAACACTCCGCGGGTTCGGCCACCTCGATGGACCCGCGCCGGATCCATTGGGCCGGTCGTCAATTATTGACGAAGGATTAGGGAGGACGCGGGGGCGCAAACGGGGACCTTTCCCATCAAGTTGTTTTTCCGTCGGCGAGCGGCGCAGAAGAGTGGGCGAGGGGTGGAGCGGGGACGGGGAAAAGTCATTCCTCCGCCGCGCCCTCACACTTTGATGAACCGATCAGGAAACAAAGGGAGAAAAGGCACCCGGGCAGTTTGCGGTGAGGGGACGCTGCATTGAAGAGAGAAGGGGTGGAGAGAGGTTGGGCGATGTGTTTGCCCTCTTTGGCGAGGCCTCCACGGGATCATGAGCGATCAAGAACGAAATAAAACCCGACCCCTCCGGTCCAGGGAACGCCGAAATTTGCCAAAACGAATGCTATCCTGATACAGAAGCAAAATGTGATGCGCCTAGTTTATCCGATTTTATCCAAGCGTTTGTGTAAACTAATAAGTAAATATCATGCGATTAAAGCAATGTTGTTTTTGTTACGCGAAAATGAAGAGCTAATTCAATAATTTTAGAGCGCAACAATGTTCTTGAGCAGACAAGTTCCCACAATATCTTATTGAATTGGATAATAAAAACTATATGAATACAAACAAATAAATGGTCAAATAGCTGCATAAATCCTCGTCCTGATCTAGTTTGATTAAATTCTCACAGTGTCGATTAACCAAGTCTCCTACTCTTGCTGTCGTAATTATCTAGGGTCAATGCCATTTGACTTTATGCAACGGTGACCTGAGAGAGCATTATATCTTTTTTGGGACAGGAATAATGGAACATCTGTGATATCCTTAAACTGATATAATGAAAAGGATATCACATTATAACTTTGATTATATCAAAGAATTTTACATCAATACAAAATAATAACACTATAAACAAAGCAAAAAATCTGTGACATGAAGCTACGCACGCCTTCAGTATAAAAAATAGCATAGGCTTGGAATTTCCTTAGGATAATGAAACATAGGAATAAATAAAAACCTATATTACCGCAGGAGTATAAAAAATACTCAAATATTTAATTATAAAGTAAAGAAAACATTTCTCTTAATTTCCATTTCTTATTATATTGATTTCATTCATTATTTGAACCTCCCTGATTTCCCGTAATCGACGACTCCTCATTTACGCCATTCCCAACATCATGAATACAAAATAAATACATTCTTTTTCACACTTTGATGATTTGATAATTAATCAGCACTCATTTATACCCTAAAACCCTGTCCTGCAACGCAGATTGAAGCATTATTACATATTACTCTTCCAATAAGCCAGGTACCGCATACGGCTCAATAGTGCTTCCCTTTTATTAATGGTGGTCTAACTATTAATGCAGGATTTGGGTGAACGTGGAGACCCTCCTCCGTAACAATCCCAAACCTGGCCCCACGGGTCTCTAACGACCTGACTCCCTCAATCAAATGCCGATGAACCATTCTTCGAATTCGTATACCGTCTGCCTCCCTTTTTGCCACCCAAAACAATGTAAATTTCCTATTCCGAGATTTTCAGAAAGGTATATCATTAACTTGGTAAAAAGGAACGGACCACCTAGAAGATCGTCCGCGCGTTTTATTTTTCTTCGGAGAGGATTGTGTTCGGGAGGACGCCATGGAGACGCGGCGGAGAGAATGGAAGTCGGTCGACCGAGGATAAAAGGAGATAAAGGGAAAGTGAAAGTGAGGAGGAGCATAAAAAGGGCTATTGCGTGAAAAAAAGGGAGAAGGGCGATTTCTTTGAAAAAAATAATCAGGGCGGCAGCATTCCTAAGAGATTGGAAACCCCTCGCAGGGAGGAGACGTGGTGGTAGTAATAGGGGTACGGTGACGAGAGAATGCCTTCCGAAAAATTTCATTTATTATTTCAATTTTTTCAATTTGCGTGAGAGTTGCGGTGAGATAATAAGAGTGCGTAAATTACTCCGCAGGGGGCAGGGGCGGTCAGGTAGAGAGGGCGCCCGGAATGAAGCACTCGCTAAAATATTAGAAAATACTACGCGGTGGAGGGTTTCAGCGGGATAATAGGCACCGCCCGGAGGGCTTTTTTTTCACTGGAGACCGAGGCTCTAAAGGGATTACAAATCCACCCAGACGAACGGGAGGAAATATGAGCTGTACGCGAGGGCAGGAGGGGAGGAGAGGGTGGGCGGAGCGGAGTGGGGAGGAGGAGGAGCCAAAGGGCGGCTCGGTCGCTGATAATGGGGCCGATCCCATCCCGCGCACTTCAAGTTACCGGGGAAACTATTCGGGACTCCAAAGAAGATACTCAACAAGGGACGACGTAGGCTTTCAAGGCAATGATTGAACGGAGTTACTTGAATAATTATACCTTAGGGTAACAATCCAACATCCCCTATCCAAACTCCTAACAACAGGAAAGCCATACCCTCTGCTGAGAAAAACGCTCAGTTTCATTACAATTATTATGGTCTATCTGATAAAGTTGAAAGTTTACTGAAAGATCATTACATAAAGAAGGACATGAGTTCGATTGAGCGCCCTCCCTTGGATTAACAATTTTTTTTAAGGTAATCTACCGGTTAAGGTAGGTTTTTGGATGGACACAACTACCAAACAAAAATTTTATTACTCCTAACAAAACACAAAATCCATCATCCTACTCTATATCAGGTCCCTCTTCATCTCTGAGTACTTTCTTCCTCCCTTCATCCCGTCCAACATCCCTATCCTGTCCCTTCCCTTTCCTCTTTTGCCCAACATTCTCCCCTCTATCACAGTCTTCAACATCCCGCTGTCGGTCAATACCCCCTTCATCCACTTTTCCTGCCATTAACAATTTATTAAACCGAAAACAATTAATAAATGCATTATAAATTATTGCATGGATAATTTTTTAACCTAAGATACGAGGGTCATCCGGAAAGTAGTACCCGTTCGTGAAATAAAGACACAAAAGTAAATATTAACAAACATAAAAAATTTTATTTGAAAGAGGATACTTTAAACTACTTCTCAACATAATCTCCAAGCAAATTAAGGCATTTGTCATAACGTGTGACAAGTTTCTGTATTCCTGCTGCATAGTCCTTCGCCGCCAGCTCATTGAGATACGCGAGGGACCCATCTTGCACAAATTTTTGCATAATGCAGATGGTGTTTAACAATTTCATGAACAATTGTTCGAGAAACATTGGGAAAATGCTCACAGATGTCATCAATTGTGACGCGCCGATCGTTCCTCACGAATTCGTCAACTGAGCTCACCAGTTGGTCTGTAATGACAGACGGTCTCTCCGAACGCTCATCGTCGTGTGTGTTCCCCCTCCCCATGTTGAAGTTGCGACACCACCGCCGAACAGACGACTCGTCCATTACATTGTCTCCATACACCTCCTTTAATTGGCGATGAATATCACATGGGCGAACGTTTCTTGCATTGAGGAATTTAATCACTGCCCTCACTTCACAACTGGCGGCGTTCTCAATTTTTTTAAACATTGTAAACAATCACAGAAACAACACAGGCAATGCTAGCGTCACGCAACTTGGCTCAGAGAAGGCAGACAAGCCACTGAAGCTATCTGACCTCGTCCAGCGGCTACTCGCGTCGTCAGCACTTCATGCGGCACGAACGGGTACTACTTTCCGGATGACCCTCGTATTTTCTTCCTTTTTTTCATTCCGCACATAATTATTTGCGCGATATTTTCTCCCTCCTGACACGCAGATCAACCTACATTTCTCTTCACCACGTTTTTCAGTACTCTTTATTTATATCCACTCAACTCATATGTAATCTGCAGCCACTCCATTTGTCTTCTTTGAATACATCCCATTACCCTTCTCTCCCTTCCACGCATATTTCAGTTTTTTCTCTCCGTTCATTTTGATTTTCCTTTCTTCCCAATATCCCCATCAGTCGACCATTAAATGTGCCAAATATTTCAAGAAATGAGGGTTTTTAATAACATAGGGACGGGCTTCATGTAGTTTAGTGGGATGAACTGATTCCCTTGAACAGAAAAATTGAGTACATTTATAAATGATGCATTAAAAATATTGATTTCTTTGTTGAAGAACCTTAACAACATGCAATGCATAATCTCCAACATTCCTAATAGCGGGTGATTTTCCAATATTGCGAACGTTCTTCAAATTATTTCAAAACTATTCCATTACATTTACCTTACATTTGGCCGTGTTCCCATTTCACGAATACTGCCCCTTCCGTCCTGCCGGCCCTCCACCTGACCCGGTGCGGGGGCCGCCCTCATCCCATCCCTTGACTCTGCTCTGCCGGAGATAATAATGAAGAGGAGAAACAGGATGGGGTCTTGAACTGTACGTCCTGCCTCGCCCACCGAAGCAATAAAGCAAGTCATTACAGTTTGCGTTTAGACCATTCTTCGGCTCGTAATTACAGGAGTAAGTAAGACGATAAAGTATTTCCAAGGGATGATATTTCACGCCGAAAGCCCCTCATATTTTAATCCGATGTTTTAATCAATTCAGGATAAATTAAACGGACCTAACTAGTTGTTGGTGTATGTGTACGATATACTAAAATAATACCAATTAAACTTACGCTAATGAAATTAAACTTCCACTTACTGCACAGCTTCCCTACAGCACGCAAACCGAAAACGTGGCCGGCGACAGGTAAGGAGGGGGAAGTTCGCCTCTTGGCCTGAATTAAGCTCCCGAAATGCCAAATCGGATTATAAACGGATTCTTTCAGGAAGGCTTGAAAAACCTCTCCCCCCCCCCACCAAACCCTCCAACACTCACCCCACACGTCATCGTCACATTCAAAGAAACTACCCCAAATGAACCGCACCCGTTTTCCCTCCTCCTATTCTCAAATCCGACCTCGGCCTATGAATGTGCGAGGGGTGGATATATTTTTCAATCTTTCATTAGTAGGGCATGCCTTGAGTCGGTTATTTATGGCGATAATTATATTGTTTCGTGTTTATTTAAAGAAAGAGTGTGATAATGTTTGCACAAGCTAATTGCTCAAAAGAGTCTTCAACACTAAATTTCTGCCTATATAAATGTAAAAATATGTGCTCGTTGTTTTCCTTTAGTTGCAATAGAGTTTTTTACGCAATAATTTATCATTAACTGCAGGCATTTTAAAAGAGCAGCTACCTTCGCTGATATTAGAGACTCATCAAAGAGATAATTTAGGCGATTCCATTTGGCTTTTCAATTCAAAGCAGTCCAGCATACCACTTCCCGATCATGAACACAAGATTTTTAAGTTTATTAGTACCAATTTAAGGGAAGTGTAAAGCAATACCTATTCATTCTAATCTATGGAGACCTAACACCTCAAAACATATTTCTCGGGGTTGCGCCTGGGTTCTTATCCTCTAACCCTAGGTGTTTCCCATGAGAATAACAGTTTCTTTTCACTGAGGTTTTAATGCACTGCGGGTTCTTTTCATGTAATTTTTATTTTCACGACCGCCCAGGAAAGTAACGGCCTTCCCTTCTAATTTGATTTGATATTTTTAACTATTGTAAATCAGAACCTTTTTACACATCCATTGCATAAAAAGAGACGTTTCAGGTGTAATACGGTGGATATATAATAATTAATCATAAATTGGCAATTTTCCACAAAACAAATTGCCAATTTTTAATTAACATCCATTGCAGAAAATTTAATATTTTTTCTTCATTTCTCAAAATATGAACCGTTGATTCATTTGTCAGATAAATGGAGATTGCTCATAATATTTTGATCATGAAAGAGCAAATGAAGATTTCTAAACCCGTCAAATTTAACTGCCACGAGCAAATCACATGTTTTCTAGTTCACCACGTTATGCCCGTGTGCACAGACCAATCAGCCATGGAGTGCGTTCCACTGCTAAGTACTAATTTATCGATTTCAAAGATTGCCCTAAACTTTGATGACGCATAATTTTCTATAATAACATTGTTTTAAAAGCTTGGTATTTACAACAAATAATCAACAGCGCATTACGCCAAAATTGATTTTACAATCTGCAATTGCAAAAAATGGCCAATTTTACATTATACGCTGTGTAACATATATCATCGTACTCAAATCAGCAGCAAAAAATTTTACATTTCATGTTTTAAAAGTTAATTTTTAATATTATATAACGGTGGGCCTTAGCCACGAGACAAGGTAGCGTAGCCTTACTCGAGCTCCTACGCTTGATTTTTTTAAATATCATTCCTTTTTTTCGCATTAGTCTACAGGGTACGTTTTGGCCCATCCACACGTACAAAGACTCTAATGTCCGCTGATCCTCTTGCCTCAAAGACCAAGCTTTTGAGCTATTTAAAATTCCAATCCATATTAAAATTGCTTACCCCCAGAAAACACAGCTAACCTCGATGGATTACCTTCTACGTCATGTGAATTGAAGTGCTACCACTTAATTGTATTTAGAAGTGTGGCCATGGAATAAGAAAATGTTCTGCCAATTCTTACTTGGTTAAACCTTCCCAGGAGCAAAATATCGCATCCTCAAGGTGATTTTGGCCCAAAGTGGTCGAATCTACTCCTAAAGAATGAATGAAGGACGTTCGAGGAGTTGGAGAAATTTAACACAATGCCATCATGGCACGTCGTTCCATAGTAACTTCAAGTCATCTCGACTCGCAGTATCGAATACGATCCCCAAAGCCGAGACTTTCTAATGTAAAGTGCGTACGCAAGAGAATGCCCGGATGAAATCCCACGGGAATGATTTCGTAAATTTCCGTAAGTTAACTTTTTATTCCGTGTCATCAAAAAGAAATTCGGAAAATCAAGGAGAAACATAACAGTTGCAGGCTTAACTAGGTAAAATTCCTTCATAGCGAGGGTAGGGGATTAAAAGCCTTGCTATTCCAAATAAAAAGGTGCACCATATTAGACGACCATGGTTTCAATGCTGCGCGCATAATCACCTGATGATGCTGCGCAGCATTGAAACCATAGGCGTGCATTACAATAAACATTTTTATGTGGAATAGCAAGGTTTTTTTTTCTCTGCCCTCAATCGAGGAGAAATTCTAAAGTATCACAAAAAATCAAGAAATATTTATGGAATTTTCAAGTCGCAAAATTCAACGTATTTTACCCCATTTCACGTAATGAGGCCACCAAATTTTTTCAACCGCGTGGACAATGATACCATGACCAAAGAGAGAAAAAATATAAATTTATTCATTTATTTTTTAATATTTTCCAAATATGTTGGAAAATTCTTAAAATACCAATTTAATTTACACAAACACGGATCACAATTTCTAACAATATGAATAGAAAGAATGCCTGCGAAATGAAAGATTTCACACTCACATTTTCCCCAAAATTATAACGGATCAGCAATAGTGATCACCGAATTCGGCCAGGGTCGTTATACTACGCAGTCCTGTTCGGCCACATTTCGCATTTAACTAAAATGTATCTATGACCATAACTAAAAGATCGTCCAAAAGGCATAATGAATGGTCAAAAACGAAAATAATGGAGGGCACTTAAAGATGATTGCAACACCGGTTACTCCCATCATTTCTGCCACAACACATATCCATAATCTCCTAATCCTGTCGTTAGTAAGTCGTGGAGATCTTATGCTGAAAATTTACAAGTGAAATCACTGTCTGCCACACACCTTAGTGTGCCAAATAGACGGTAGTCAACAGATGATTTCGTTTTGAATGATAAAAAAATAAACTGAACTAAAAGAAGATGGAAATGAAGAAAAAACGTTATTTTTCTATCGATTTAAACTTCTTTCCGAACGTCTTCATTTTTACAATGGAATTAGTTAAATAAATCCGAAGAGAATCATCACATAGTTCATAAAAAACTTTCTACCATAGAATACACCGACCTTAACAGGAAAAATAACTCCTAAATGACATTCTTGGAACATGAACCGACGATCTAATGAGGGAACAGAGGGAACCATTTTTCTCTCTGTCAGTCAGCGAAAACGACAGATGGACGCATTATTTCCGCCCGAGGAAGTCCTTTCTACCGTCCCTCTTTCAAAGACACACCCGCCCTCAACAACACAATGACCGTGGAATAGCACCCCGCCAGGGAATATCAACGTATCCGAAGGAGTTGTTACACCGCATCGAAAATCCATCCGTGTCCTCTCCCCTCCTCTACGGCCGCAGTGTTATTTCACTGAACGACATGGATAAAAGTTATTGGATCCTTCTGGCGTGACCAAAACAGGAAAAATGAAAGTTAACTTCCGCTTCCATCTCATCAAGGTCAAGGAATCCTAGAAATCGATATCTGGAAGCGGTGTGGACGACAAACCATTCGGCGGAGGTGACTTAAATTTAAGCTTGTTCAAGCGAAAAATATGCGGACTATAAAATGGCATCACATTGCATCCCGAGCTAATGCGTGTGATCGCCTTTTTGACGGCGAACTACGCCCTCACTCAAAACGGCGGGGACAAATGCTATAGAGGGTGAAAGAGGAAGGGGGAGAGTATTGGAGGGGCTTGGGAAGGGTTGGAGAGGGACTGAAAAGCCGTACGTGTAAAACATATGGAGGGAGGGAAACTAATGATGCGAAAACACGTGCGCCGTCCCAATCATTGGAAGAAAACATTCGAAGGCAGTGGCGCGAATGAAAACAATTAGGAAATCCCACCGCTTCGAGCGAAGCGTCTCTTTTGTTTACCCTTATATTTCCTACAGGTTGCACGTCGCACTCTACGGAGAGGAAGATCGGTGGCGTCAAAACATTACCTCTAGGAGAGAGGTTCTCCATTGGCTTAAAATTGGAAGAGTGAAAATTAATATTTAACACCGTGGAGTAGAAATATGTGTACCGCGTTTCGGCGCCCACAAATATAAGCGACTTTTGATTTAAGGTTCTCTTACTGCTCAGATTACACTCCGCCGGATAGCAATGGTGAATGAATGCTGGAAAAACATCCGCAGCCAATATAGTTATAACGTAGCAAGTACATGTATACCAGTATTTCGGTGGTCAATATGGCATTCTTCAGGGGGGAGGGATGATCCTTCAAAACAGGAGAAGACACCCGTGTCGAAAGACGAATCGTGTTCGGGTGGTCAAATACCCCGAGAAGGAATTTGAACCTCTGAATCTTTGGCTTTCCGGCTGGAACGTCGACAAACCTACCGCAACAGTCAGATATGAAGGCTATGCAACATCATGCGCGAAATAAATTTCGTGTCACAATAAAATGAATATTGCATGACTTTCACTGCCACTGCCGTTGAATTCAATGATTAATTGAAAATTATAGCAGATTTTTCTCAAACAGCATTATTCTACTGACATTTGAATATTTTATAATTATATTATATAAGTGGCTAAAGCACTCGACCGGATATTGAGGGATCTCGGTTCGAATCCCAGTCAAGGCGAATGATTTTTACACTCTGAAATTGTTGCATTGAAATGCACATTAGCGGATGACTCCGTTAAAAGTTACTGTAGCGGCATCTCCCGCAGTTTCTTTGGAATTTGTCAAAGTGAAAACACCATAAGTGTTTAAAGTTGGCTTTAACCTCGTGGACTGTGGCGCCTCGCGCACGAATACGAATGCCTGTGACATTGTATGTACGGTATTTCGTCACAACATCTTGTTCCTTTAAAAGCCCCAAAATTTCAGAGTTTAAGAGGACGCCTCGGTAGCTTAAGTGGCTAAAGCACTCGACCGGGTATTGAGGGATCTGGGTTCGAATCCCAGTCAAGGCGAATGAATTTTACACTCTGAAATTGTTGCATTTGAATATTTATTTGAAGAATTCTGGGCCTGGGGAATGGAAGGTGAATCCTAAATTTCTAAAAGGGTTTGGTCATGGCAATGTAGACGAACACTATTTCATCTGCCCTCGCAAGTGAATGCGCTTGTGTATGTCAGTTGATAGTACATGTATTTGTATGTGTGTAAGTTGAAATGGTCTTGACACGAATACACACCCGTCTCCGCGGGTGCAAATTGGCATGATTTTGTTCGCTTTGAATGTTGTTTTCTTCTTTTATCCGGGTGGTGTCCGAACGTTTCCTGCGGTGGCTTGCAGGGTATTGCGTTAACGTAATATATATTTCAACCCAATTACCATGATCCTATACTGTCAACCTCCTGTCGCCAACTCTCTCGAACAAATGTTTTTTTTAATATTGACCACGTAGCTTCGACAAAATGCATCGCACTCGGCCGTGCCTCAAATCTCGCGCAGTGCAGCCAACGCCTGGTCCAAGGAAAGCAGTAAAAGAAAATCTTAAGACAAATGACCACATAACGGGCATTGCCCCGCAGTGATCGCAGGAAAGCCCACCCGCGCGTTGGGCGGCAGTAGCATAATTGCCCACAGCAGCAGCACGAGTCTACGGAAAGTAACAAGTCGGACTCATGAAAGTAAGAACTAAATCAAGCCCTTTCCAACTAGAAATAGTCGATGCAAAAAATAAAAACAAAGAGTTCCCCTGCAAAACCCAGGACGGCTGCCTACTATGCTGGTAGACAAGAGTTGAACATAAAAAAAGAGTGGAAAATAAACAGTCGCAGGCGTTCCCGGCGGACGCGGGCGCGAGGGGAGGAACCTCCGCCTTCATTTTTAAATTGGGTAGGCTGACCGTCGGGCGGGGGGGAGGGGAGGAGGGTTGGAGGGGGGGGGGCGCGGACCGCGAGGGATTAATGCAGGCGGTCAATGGGAAGCAAATCAACATGGCCTACGACGCAAGGACGAGGAGAAAATACCCCGGCTCTGCAGGGAAGGAGGGGGGCATTGTATTGGGTCGAGGGGGAGGGCGGGGGTGGAAGTGGGAGGGCGCCATTCCACGCTGATAAACCGACAAAGGTGACGCTCACGCGAGGCATAACTTCCGAGTGATCACGCCGTGCTCACGGGCGGGAAACGCGGAAACAGACTGCCGAAAGCATCAAACATTATCTATATATATATATATATATATATATATATATATATATATATATATATATATATATATATATATATATATATATATATAATCTTCGAAATGGAACGCTCTGACGACAGCCGTGCTGTCGAAACGTCAAATAACAAATTGTGAGTGTCCTTTCTTTGTGTCTCTATATTCTAAAAATCTACATCTGTGTTTATATATATATATATATATATATATATATATATATATATATATATATATATATAAACACAGATGTAGATTTTATATATATTATATATATATATATATATATATATATATATATATATATATATATATATATATATATATATATATTTCAGCTCTGGAACACGACGCGGAAAACAAATGGAAACTTTTCGGAAATACGAAATGGAATATTTAAAAACACGCACGCTTCAATTTTGGCTTATAATAATCTTTCTTCCAGCGAGGCAGCAGTAATAATTTTTGAACAATCCGTAATAAGTTCGGGGAATCACTTATCTCGTTTCAGTAGAACGACTTGAGCAATACCCAATTCTTTTACCCCAAATTTATCTTCACCGAATCGTATTAGTTCATGGAAAAAAATTAACTGGTTTAATTAACTGGTGTTCTACAAAAATAGAATACCACTACTTGAAGGATGTGATCTGTAGACTATTTGTACGAGGGCAATTCGAAAAGTAGGGTCTCCTATTTTTTTCATGAAAAATCAAATTTATTCTCAACTCAGCAGTTGGCTTCGCGACGCGGCGGGAGAAAGGTACTACGCCGGTGTTAAAACGCTGGTTACAAGTATGTAAAAAGTGATTGAACGTCCAGGCGACTATGTAGAAAAATAGCTAAATGCTCAACCTTTCCAACGCGAAGTTGGAATTAATGTACGCAAAGTTGAGAATCAATTTGATTTTTCATGAAAAAAATAGGAGACCTTACTTTTCGAATCACCCTCGTAATTCCAAGAATACACCTTTCCCTGGAACATTCGGCAGCGAATTGAGGACTGCAAAGGAAGACATCTGGCTATAACTTCCATCGAAACTTCCTTCGATGACAGAATGGAAGGAAAAAATAATAAAACTAAGACTTAATAAAAGACTAATAGTGTGTCCCTATAGTAAAAAACGTTTCCCATTTCATACATAAATAAGTGCAAAAGAACACGGCAGAAGAAAATTAGCAGGAGAAGTGAACCGTGATATTAAAAATAACTACCCTTAATAATATGACAAACAGGACGAAACAAACTTCTCTGACAGTGGCAAGGATACGTAGAGCGATAAGTTACCACAGTTTTAAAAGAGAAAAATCTTCACTCACTGGATTTTCCTGCGAGTGAAAGTCTTATATTTCCCTCCTCCCTCCGCCACCTTGAGACTCGAGCTTCCGGTCGAGGGCGCATATCTCTGTACGCAAAAGAGGCACCTAGTTATTCGCGCATTAGTTCCTTCATAAGTTACAGTAACACCGCCTCTCGATCTTATTACAAATTAGTTTAAAATTAAAAATCAGGCCACATACACGAGGAACGGAATAAAGTAATCATTAGAATGAGCGTGCCATTGAAAAATCTATTTATAAACGAAGTCCCCCTATCTATTTAACACAAGGCTATCCATCGCAACATCATGCTCTTACTGCATAATGACTTTCGTTACTCCTCGAGCACGTGCAATCAGGGTAATTTAACCTTAGTACTCTCACCGTAATAAAACAGGAGTTATGGCTGGGTATGAGTATAACAAAGATCTTCCGAGATTGGCTTCGAAAATGGCTTTCCCGTTTCTTACCCTTCCATGGTGCAGCTGTTATATTGCGACGGCGAGTGAAAACTTTCTACCGCGGAAACAAATGAGCGTGCGATTCGATAACTCGCACCACCGACGCGGATAAGGACAATTTAAGGCCGTCGCGTGCCTTAAGCACGCGTCACGTCCACCGCTCTCGAAGTGCAGGAAAAACTTAATAAATTACTCTTAATTTTTTATCTCGCTTCGGCCATCTTCGTCCCGTAAATAGCGCACGCATGCGGGCGGGCGTCGAACGAAGAGGGGTGCACCCGGACAATATCCCGAAGAGGAACGAACAAGTGAAAGCCATGACCTTTGGACAGCGAGCAGCAATTTTAGCGAATATCAGAATATTTCGGCACATCCTGCCAGGAATGACTCCGAGAGAGCAGAGAAAAGCTATACCTACGAGATGCGAGCATCGGATAACAAATTCATATTTAATTGAATCACTCTCATATTAGTTCCACCACCAGATGCCGTGCATTGTCTCAGCTAGTACATGTTTACTTTTTTTCTACACAAATTTAATTCTTCTAATATCACTCTCACGTCTTTTAAATAAATTTGAGAAAATTACCCCAAGAGATAGAAAAATAACCATAAAAGCGCTTCCCACGTCTTATACCATATATATATATATATATATATATATATATATATATATATATATATATATATATATATATATATATAATAGACCAACTATAAGACATTATATGAGCCGTACTCATACATACTGGCCATAAAATCCGCTTGATTTTTGAGTCACGTAGTTGTAACGCCGAGCCTCCAAAGGAACTTCTTGACTTTCACACGGGTTTTCCTAAAAGATCGCCAGTTGAATAGAAAATAAAACATTTATGAATTTTTACGCCGCAGAAAGTCCACAATGAAAACCTAGATTAGCCACGTACCTCATAGAAATCTGTGATACAATCACAGTAACAAATAGATGTTTCTAATATTTTAAATCAAGCCACAAACTTAATAAATGGAATATTAGACCTGGACAAGAATATAAAATTTAATTAGCCACTGTCTACCAGTCAAATAAGGATTTTAACGGTGATAGAGGCTAAAATATACTACATTATAGCCTGCATTGAATCAAAAGAAACCACACGCCCCCTCACCTTTCAATTACCATCCATCATATGCACACCTTTTCCGTCTCCCTTCATTCAATCCGAAGTTCCTATTCCCATTGCCGGGTCATTCTACGCACAAGGTTTGTACAAACGTATCGGTGACAATGTTTACCAGACGCATGCGTGAGGTGCAGAATTCAGACCGTCGGTTAAGTGTGCCCATGATCGCAGATAGGGAATTGGAATAGATAAAATGACGGCGAGAATTTGGCGACGCGAAAGATCTGCGCTTAACTCGTCACGAAGGTCTTGACGGACGACCAAGAGCAGTGTCGAGGGTCTATTTGCCAAGACCTGCTGCAACGACATCGCGACGATTCCCCAACCCCCTTACAGTCCCAACTTAGCACAAGCAGACTATTTTCCATTCCCAAAAGTGAAATCCCCCTCAAAGGACACCACCATGGGACCCTAAGTGCCACCAAAGAAGATTGCACGCGTACCCATAAGGAATTTCCACCTACCTGGGAGCCTTCGAGTCGTGGAAAAGTCGCAGGCAAAAGTGTATCGACGCTCAAGGGATGTTACTTTGAAGAATTTTGAGGCATTGTAGCAACATCAAAAATATATTTTTTTTCCGATACTCACTAAACCATGTATGGCACTTCCCGTCCTCCACCTTGCCTCCCCAAATATCTCCCCTCCATCACAGTCTTCAAGTTCCCACTGCCTTTTAATATTCCCTGCATCTACGTCCCCGCTTCAGAATTCTTCTTAACTACCGGCTCTCTTCCACTATCAAGACCAGAGCTACTTCATTTGTTTTGCTTCCCGTCCATTTAATTTTTTCCATTCCTCCGCACACCCAATCATATCTCAAACTGTCTGGGAAGCAATAATCTATGGTAAATAAGAGAGGGAGAGAGAGGATGGAATTTAACGAAATATTTCACCTTGTAGGCACGTTTTCGCAGAGGACGGGGGAGAGCCGAAGAAGGGGCGGGGCGGGATGAAGCGCTTCCACGCACGGCCACCCCTGGCCCGCTGCCATTCTTCCTCAAACAAGTACCACCCCCCTCCCGAACCCTATCCGCGCTCACTCTCCCACCCCGAAACCTTCCCTTCACTCGCTCCATGGTCACTTACGCGAAAAGAAAAGTCACGAGTTCCTTTGCGGCGAGAAAGCACGCTTTCATTTGTTATTTCATTGCGGGGAGAATAAAGGGCGTTAGAACTTGTAAAAACCCTCCTTTTAATGTACGCATCCAGGGCGAGGGGGGGAGGTGAAGGGTGTTACAGCAGGGTAGCGTTGGAAACAAATCCATCCCCCTTCCCGAGAGGGAAGCGAGTGAGGAGGGGATGGGGGAGGTCCGTAGCGGAGGGGTGGAGGTGGGGGGGTAAGGGGTAGGGGGAACGAGGGGGCGAAAGGAACGCGAAATTGCGTTTTGTGAGAAAGTGCTGAAAAGTTAAGGAGAGTTCCGTGAGAGGGCAGGGCGTTCGGGGATTGGGCCAATGGCACGTGACGCTCTTGGTTTCAAAAGACCCGACGTAGTGTGCCCTCGGATATCTGTAATGAGCTCCTTCCTCGTTATTGCGTTTGCGATAGTTTGAAAAATGAAAAGACCCGCATTTTTCTGTTCCTGTATCTCTGCTCTCTCGTTAGTGAATTATAGCTGGTGAGTCAACTAACTAAGCAGTCACGGTACTGAAAGGAGGGAACTGATCACATTTCTTCGTTATCGTCTTCAATTTTACCGAGACGGCGCACTAAAACCTACAATACGAGGAATGACGCTCGGGAAAAACCTCGAGTACGCAGGCACGTGCAGGTTTGATTGTAAAGAACTCTGTATGAGACCAAGGAGAGTTTTACACTCGTTTAAAGGACTAGAAAGCTCCTTTATGTGACCGCAACTCTCCTAACTCTATCGTTTTATCAACACATATCAACAATCTGCTTCTTTTACCCGCACAGTAATCAAATTATAGTATTATAATATACATTATGTAGTTGAACTACCTCTCCCCTTGGACTGAAACCTTGACGTGGTGGAAGAGCTTGTATGTTACGATGACCCCTAGAGCTGTACTGGCGGGAGCAATGATGATTGCTCCTGGTGGGGTCACCCATACCAGATAGGTCAAAGGTTAGGAGCCAGACGCAAGGTAGTCCACGCAGCGTCTGTTACTCAGTGAGGCGGCTGCAAAGGCGTCTGACCCCAGTGGGACGGCCAGTAAGTGCTGGTGTCACATTAAAAACACTATTAATGAAGGCAGCGGGAAACCACCTCAATCACTAGAATCGCATGATGGGCAATCGAGGGAGTGAAGAGAATCCCCGGCGAAGTGTTTTGAAGTTATCTGAAGCTTACCTTTCAAAACGCTTGTAAAACGCCTTACATTTGGCAAAGAGAATAACTGGGTTCTGAAGGGGTATCAAATCATACTTGAGAAACGTTTAATGGCATAAATTACCTATCTTAACAGCTTACGTGGGCTTCTTTTAACCTTTAATACAGTCACGAATACGGTTGGTTCATTGAGTAAACCACTTGGGTTGAAATGGCCCCTGATCGTCTTCCTCAAATGACGACGAAGTTGTGCGCAATTTGATTTTCGTTCCGTTATGTTTGCTTACAAAATATCATTACCGATAGTATTTTTTCTACATAGAGAGAGAAATATGGACTAACTGTAATTGGTTGAGAAAGCTTTTAAAAGGGAAATAATGGGCTGAATTAGTATGACGAAAGAAATTAGGAAGTGAAGGATTGCGGAACGTAAGGAACCGACAGAGATAAACATTTTGGTGAAATGATCAACGTGATGAAATGAGGCAAATTCAAAGGAAATCTGGGCTATCAAAGGAAAAAGTAATTATATTGGAGGAGGAAACGATCAGGACTATTTAATATAATGAAAACCTTCCATAAATGGAGGGAAACCGATTGGAGGAGGGAAATAATGACAAAGTGAAGAACATTACTTTAGTTAATGTATCACAGGAGGAAATTCTTAAAGAGCACGGAGAGATTGGGGATAGGAATGAAAGTCGGCGAAGAATTCATGAAACCATTTAGGTTTGCTGGTGACCAAGATTTAGTTAGTAAGTCAGGGTAGGGGTTGAAACAGTGCAGAACGCATTGGAAAGGCAATGAGTGGTATGGGAATGAAAAAGTGCGTCGTGATGACTTTTTGAAATAGGAGCTCTTACCTCCCGAACGCCTACTGCATCGGGAACATCGAAATGGAAGTGCAGACTCGATTTTCGCGCAGATATGGAACTCATGAATTATAAGAACATGTTTCAAAGTGGATTGTGACATAACTTTCATTGCACTTTTTTGAGAAAACAACGGTGAATTGTTTGTTACCATGAAAGAGCCATTCAATAAAAGAAGCAAAGTTCGACCCTTTCACACGGCTCTGTGATCAAAAGGATCTTTGACTAGGTAAAAACAACATGGAGGCGATATGTGTTGCAATTCAGTGCTTTCCATGTAATACTTTATTAAACCAAAGAATGGTTAAAAGAAAAATTTGAAGTGGGATTGAAACACTTCAGACAAATTGAGAATGAGTGAGTCCATGTACGTTTAACTTGATTGTCCGTTGCCCACTGATGACTTATTCACAATCACCATTTTAGGACTGTTGAGTAGAATGAAAGAACCATAAGATCACATGCACAGGACGGGAGTACTAGATATTAGGGTAAAGGTAAAAAACATTGGGGGTGAAGAAATACATACTAATCGAGAAAATTTCAACAAAATGCATTCTTCAATGTCCTAAATCAAATTCTAATCAACCACACCAATTCCCGTAATCCTATTACGTCCATTGCCACCTGCGCATGTCACAAACTCACCACTACTGACACTTCCGTTAGGTTACTTGTAGCGTGCAGCTGTTGTTTCTGATTAAAAAACTCGAACAGATTAGTTAAATTCTCAATTAAGGATTCTTAATTTTTGATTGATTTATTTTTGAGTCCGTTAAAATTGTATCGCATAGAGACCGCTTTTCTGGAATCCACATTTTGATATCAATGTAAAAAAATGAACAAACAACCAAACATCATCAATCATGAGATTCGACTTGCATATCACCCGAACATATGAACGTAAAACCTGGTGAGGAAATTTACGAAAGGGTGGGACATTAATGAACCCTTAAAAATTTCCGCAGCGCAAAGTTATAAGGTACGATATCCCGAGGGCCTGACTCTACGAAGGGGCGAAACCCTATTGGAATAAAAGTCACACGATCCGATTCTTGACACTACGTATTCACTCAGTCACCAAAACAGCAGTACAAAAACCACTTAACCCGGTGCTGACAGGCGCTCATTAAGAACCTTCCTCGCATTAACCAAGCTTCTTTCATCGCCAAAAAATTTTTCACCGACTCGCTGAGACATCGACTATTTATCCCATTTTCCCTCGGCGGGCGGTCTCGAATAAAACGCAGAGGGGTGGGTGATTCAACGACAGGCGAGGCACAACCGGCGGGTGCGGGCGGCCGGGTGAACTGAGGTGCGGGGGGGCGGGGAGAGGAGATAAAAAGGGGGGAGGGGGGGTTGGAAAGGCAAGGGAAACGACGAAACTGAAGCGCCGCGGCGAGCAGGCTTCCCGCAGCACAAACTTGCGAGTTTGCGAGTTTTGCGGGTTACATTACATCCCGGGTGTTTCCGCGGAAATTTTCCCTCCGTCAGATTTCCCCGCGAAACGCCGCCGTTAACAACGCGAAAAGTATAAAGAGGACCTTAAAGATGCAATTTCACGCGGACTCTAAGAGAAGCTTTACCCCGACCCGCGAAACTAGTATTATTTTCCGCATGAAATCACAAGCGAGGAATTCCAACACCGCCGACATGCACTCTCATCTCCCACGCTATTTACAGAAGAGAAGGTCATATCACACACCTGTAGGCACGAAATCATCAGAAATTAAATTACGTACACATTGCCTTTGGACTAAATACTCCGCTCATTTTCTCCAAAACGTATGACGCAATTCCTCCAATACGTTGAACTCGGAGAAAGTTTAGTTCATGGATACAGCAAAGTGAATGGAGAGCTACATCGGGTGTAATGGTTTTAATTTTCCTGATAATCCCTGGTTACAACTACTCTCGAAACTCTATGGACTTGATTCCATCAAGACATCCTGGGGCGACTTAATTAATACTGAGGAATCATCCCAATATATATTTATTGGATCCTCACCTCAAGCCAATTTCTCCATGTAATTTCCAACAGCTGTAACTTGCATCATCGGCATCGTTAAAGCGCGGAAGTAGATCCCGACAAAGGGCTTCTGGTGGAGAACTCGGTCAAATTGCTCGAAATTAGTTCTACAAAAAAGGTCATCTGATCCTAGCAATTTTAATGGTACGATTGGGGTAATATAATCCGGGTGCCCACCCCACTAATTTCGGCTGTAAGATTACGCCTTCTCTTCGGGAAAAGATAAAAGAGGCATCTGCTATCGTCATTAAGAAGTAAGAGGAAAGATTTAGCGCGCGCAGTCCCTTTCAGACGCGGAAACGGAGGAGATTAAGCGACCATGAAAAATAAACTGCGCCGTTAAAGCACAAGGGGCACTTTGCACAAACTTTGCTCTTTCCCGTTCGCTAGCATTCGGGGGTGTGGGGGGGGGGGGGACCGCGGGTGTGCGTAATTGACACAAACACCAATTCAGGCACCAAAGGGGGGGGGAAGGGGAGACAGGGTAGGACGGGGTTCCCCGCGGAAGGGGTAATTCCAACTCAACGAGGTAAGAAAGGCGAATTTATAAAGCCATTTCGACTTTTTTCCCCCCTCCGCTAGCGAGCGAGGGCGAAAGGCGGGAGGGAAGGCGAAAAATAAATTACGCACATAAGATTCGCACGGAAACTCTTAAACTACAGCTCTGGTTATAAGATTGTAGACTAATTAACAGTCCATGGTCTTCCGTTTGCGCCGTTGATTACGAAAAACGTGGGCGAAGAAGAAGAAAAAGAGTGAGACGGAAGAAATGGAAGGCATTCATTTTCTAGAGAGGAATAATTAAAGTTTTGAAAGACCAGATGAATCAAGAGTCAAGTCATTAAAATAACACATCGAACTTACGACGCCCGTTCCTTAATTCATTTTCTGAGTTGGAGAAGTTTCGCGTTTCGCACGTGCGAGCCAACAACAAAAAACCGAGTTAAAAATAAGCGAAAAGATGTAGTATACAGTAAGTCTCACGCCCTCCATTTAAAAAACATTCACTCAAATAACTCAAAAAGTCATCCTGGATTGAGTTTCTCTACTTTTCTTTACGTTTGGCTATCCAACACACAATAAATAATCTATCGTGTTTTCCGTCCGGTGGTTCCCTGTTGACATATAATTATCAGACACCCCCCCCGCCCGCAGTTCCTTTCCGAAACGAGTGAAATCTCCTCGGAAAGATTCTTTGAATATAGGTTTGAGGTACCTTCATAAAAAGATTTTTTTAAATTCCGTTAAATAGAGAATTGGAAACGAAAGACCGCTAGTTAAAACGATTCGTTCCTGGATTTGAAGATATGGATCCGCGTGGCAGTAGCAAAATTTCATAAAAAGAAATGATATTTTAAATTTCAGTCTCTATCAATACGCCTAAATAATGACTGCAACTGAATTGATGATATTATGTTGATAAATAAAGAGCTTCAAATTTAATCATTCATTCAGGATCAACATTAATTTTCAAAAACTCTAGGTCTATTGTTTGAAGAAGAGAAGAAATTAATCCAATCCTCCTCCACTACTTCATACTGCCCGACGAAAATTCTAAAGAGAATGTACTAAGGCGTCAAGACAGTCCGGACATTAGTTCACAAAAGGACACTTCTTCAGAAAAACAATGCACATAACACTAAAATTGCGATCATTTATTTTCAACAGTAATATTGAAATCATATTATATATATATATATATATATATATATATATCATAAACCTATCCTACTAAGTCGCGGCGGCAATTATCCGTCCAAGTGTCCCCCGGCTGCTTGAATTCCCCATCAAACACGCCTCCTCCTCCCACTTTTATTCGAGACCGTTGCTTTCCAGTCCCGTGATCCGCCCTGAACGAGACGGGTGAGAGAACGACCACAGTAAAACGATTTGGGCGTTAAATGGGGCAGAAGTAAGCGGGGAGCAACAAGAGCGACTCCAACGGGAATGAGGGAGTGTATCCACAAATGTATGTGTACGGGGGAGTGTATGGGGAGGCGGGGGAGAGCGCGGGTGAGCGAGGGGAAGAAGAACCCGGGGATACACCCCTTCCGCGAGGGCATTCATTTGCCTGGGTGCGAAGGGAGTGCTCGTTTTGGAGACGCCCAGTGAACTATGAAACCGAGCAGTCGCATATCAAGGAAGAATCAACACGGTCGCGAAGGCTAATAATATCCGCTGAAATATTAACAAATGCACTTGAGAAACTTTCCTCAAAGATAAAGCTACCGTTACACGGGAAGGTGGTTCCCGTTCCCTTCTACAATACGAGTTTTCTGTCACACCATCTTTCAAAATGGGGATCCCTCAGAGGCTTTTACTTCTAGTGGTCAATTGCTTCGCCACAGTTACCCCAGATATTAGCAGTTCTAATCATTACCATCGGGTCATCAGTCCATCGGAATGCGCAAGCAACGCCATCAGGTCAAGGTTATGGAAGGGAACTAATTAACAATAACTTACACACGAGGAATTGTGCCATTGATGGATACCGTATGAGATGCAATGATTTTGCTAGGAGGATAATAGAGATTTAATAAATTATATGGGAAGTTTTCCAAGGAACAGATGAGCAGACAAAATGAAGATGCTTGAAATAAAGTTCTTTAAATCCAATAGACTTAGCATCGGATATTAAATAAAAGTAATCCAGGTTGTAACGTGGATTCATCCAAGAATATGAATCAATTTCATATAATATTGAGAATTAAATACCTTTTTAAAATTAATTACGTCATTCCTATAACATTTAAATCCCCTTTTCTCGCTCTTTTGCTAATTTTCTCTGCAATTCCCTTTCCTTCACGACTTTTACGCGCATAACGTCCCTTACCCCCTTATAACTCAAACACCTTACGATACTTCATTCACGGACGATAGTTTACGCACATCTCGACCAATGTTTCAATAACATGTCAAGTGAATTCATTCAATTTTATTTCCGTTAAATATTATTTCACAACGGCCATTCTTTTTGCTCCATCCTCCCCCCATCCACGTTATAAAATTTTAATTCATGCATTCCATAAATGAGAAAGCGTCACGAGCTCCTCCTGCTCTGACATTTACATCCCGTCCATCCACTTCGCGAGAATCTCGCTACTTCCTTTTCCTCTTTCTATAATCATCACGACGCGGCAGAACATTACGCGTCAACTTATGCAAATGTATTTTACCCTTTGCTGGTTGGGAACTACATTGACTGAGAAACTAATAGACTTCTCTGAAAAAAGAAACAAAATTACGGATGTAGAGAAACACTGCGAGAATTGCGCGTCCAGACGCGAATTCGGCACCGTGGATTGAAGGGGAGTTGGAATTTTAAAGGGCGGAAATGGAGTTCGGGAGAAGGTGTTGCCGAAGGGCTTTCGAGGGGATGAGAGAGTGAGGGGGGACGGAGTGGGGGTGGTGGTGGTGGTGATGGAGTGGGGGAAAGGGGGCGCGGCGCATGAATTCGGAGCTTATTCGGATAATCACATCCCGTTGGGTCGTTTTTGGCTTTAATGGCGCGGCGGCGAAGCGTGCGCGGCAAGTGGGCCGCGTTTTAGAGCACGCGCCTCGTTTCGCTTTTGTCTCCCGCCCACGGAGGGTACCCACGACGCTGCCCTCAACCCATTCGCAAGCACCCTCGCATACAGCGGTGCGCTCTCGATTCCAGGACCGCGCCCATCGAGAGAGAGAGAGGGAGGGGGAGTTGGGGAGTGGGAGGAGAAAGAGGGGGCGCGCTTCGGAGGATAAACGCTTTTTGATGGCGGGGAAATGTTATGCAAATGTACATTGGCCTCCCCCCCTGGCGGCGGTCACCGCGACAAACACTTTTACTCTGCTTTATCCTTTTGTACGAGAGGAAATGTGTTCAAGTCGTTAGTAATTAAGGTGGCCGTGCTCCTCTTAACGAATTTTTCGGCCGAGACCCGCGAGGGAGGGGGATGGAGGGGTAGTGAGGGGTGGGGGGTGGGAGGGGTGTTTAGGGTAAATGATGAGGGAGGGTGTTTGGGGGGGAAGGGGGAGTGAGCGAGAGCTCTTAATTAACAGGGGCATTTACAATGGTGGGGGACTACTCTTCATCAATTGATGTCCGCGTGACGCTTTACGTAATTAAAGCCTCTCTAAGGGAAATTATCCGCATAGAAATTCCTCGGCGCAAATAAAAGAAAGACGACGTGCACCAAAGTGACAGCGGAATAGCGCACCGAAATGACGATGAGTTGTATCGCTGGGACGGAAAATCGTGCACATTCTGTTTACTGCATCCACTACCCATTAAATGGGGCGCCAAAAAATTACTCTTTTCGGCCCTGTTCTCGTCCACCATTAATTAATATATTTGGTTCAATTTTAGGTTGCTTTTAAAAATTAATTTTCATCTCATACCGAACGCCGGCAATCACCGACTGATATAAATAAGTCCGCGGGAGAGAGAAGTTTAAGAGTGCGGAGATGACATCACTTCACATCCAACCCGAATTACTTGACTCCAAGTGGCAATCCTTCATGGTGTTTCTCATGAATGAGGGATTCATTTTCAGCCACATTACTGAATTATCTATAAAATCGATAAAATATAATGGGATGAGCACAGTATAGCGGGGAATCAAACCCGAGGTTACTTTTTAAATATATTTATCGATACACCATGTTTGAAATCATATGAAACCTGAGAGGGTTCCAATGAGAACGATTTTATTGAAAATTAAAAAAAAATGAGATTCGTTTTCTCTGCGCAAATGAAATCTGGCGAAAACGAAAAACCAAAGGTGATACCAACTCATTTAAATTGATAGGAAAAGAGGTCCACACTAAAATAAATAGTTCAAATGGCTGTTTTGAAGAGTTTTTTCGCATTAAGGCTTATCCCGGCCTTCAAAAAAGTGAAAATGATTTACAAACCACAAGTCTAAAACCTAGTGTTAGCACAAAAGAAAAATTACCTCTTGACCTAAATATACACCTTTCTTTATAGAAATTTGGATATCGTAATTCTGCGCGGCTGAAGCATTTTCTCCATTTTTTAAAGATGCTCTAGCAGACATTACATTGCATTTTTGTTAAACTGCAAGATAAAATAGAGAGCCGACGATTCCGTCCCTTTCATCTCTCTAGCTCTGATAAAGGAAATTCAATTTGAAAAAAGCTCCATTAAAAATCCTTTCGCCTCGAAAATTATGAATTGCATTATAAGTTGTTGTGGTGCAAAAATCTCCTTGGGCCCCAGTTGGGCTCTTCTCGACTATGAATAATGTGAGCAATAAAAAGCTGAAAATGAATGTGTATTCTAAAGAAGAAGTGGCAATATCCATGTCTACCTACGTTCTCCCCGCGTCGCGAAATCTTAGTATGTGATTCATGTACGTTTTACCACGATCGTATCAAATCAATGATTTCAAATCCTCAAGTGCGATTCGGTAATATAGCAAGAGAAATAATGCATTAACGATACGTGCCCCCCTCACCCCTCAACCCAAGCTTAGTGACTTTTTCTGGTACCAGGTTTTCCCGAGACACCACAGCACAGGCGGCACAGGGGAACTTCAACCCCGATGCGTAGATTTCATACGGGGTTGGGGTTAATACTACCTTCAGCCTCACCTACAAAACCGACCTTCGCGTCAATAACTACAGTTGGCTAATTTACTTTTTAATATTTTGCATATTATGCATTCAAAGTAAAATAACCATCAATTACAAAGAAAAAAAAATGGAAATACGACCAAAAGATTGACTCTCATACAACGAAATTTTCACATTAAAAAGCAAAATATTCTTCCTGCTCAAATCAACGAGCACGAGTTTCTCCACAGAATGAGATTCATAGTCCTCCGAGTGCTGACAACTTCCTTCTCGGGTCCATTAGACACGGCGAGGCGATCGCATTGCTTTCGCCGTGCTTGTATTTCCTTAATTTTAAAAATTCGCATTTATAGTCAACCAATATTACCCGCCTATGAATATGAACATTTTTCATATCTTGCCAAATACAAGCATCACGAATCGACAACGACGATATTGATATGTATATGCACATTTCTACAGCATTTAAGTGCCTCGCTATGCCTGTAAGATCCTAGAAATAGGGTTCATTAATTGGCGATTATGTTTCCCCACTCCATTCCTACAGTCATTCTTAGACACGATGGGATTTTCTCAGGGAATTAATTCCGCGTAAGAAATTGAAGACTGATTGAACTTCCCGGTCCCATGGTCCCTTTTTCGGAAGAGACGATCGACATCCTGTCATACTGCAGACACTCCTCACCCAACGACATTAAAGGTAGCCTTTAAAAACCCAATCGGGAAGGACCCATCCTCTTTAAACCGCATCACGGCCTTGGCCGACGACTTAACAGAGGCGTCGTGTTGTTGCCAATGGACAAAGGAGTGGGCGGGTGTGTGGGAGGGGGCAAAAAAGGAGGCGGGATCTTGGACCACCCAAAAGTGAAGGGCCGGGCTGGACTCAAGCGGGGTTGAATTGAGAAGGGGGGAGGGTGAGAGGCAGGGGAGGGCGTCGCGACGGCGGCAATACGAGGCAAATCAGAGGACGTGAAGAAGAGCTTTCATTCAATCCGAGGGGGCCTCGGCTCTGTTCGGGGGACACGCTTGGAGCACAGAAGGGGGCAAATGCGTCACATGCGGCGCGCTCCCCCCTCCCCCTTGTTAACGCTCACCTCGGGAGCGATTCCATTCGATGGCCTCAGATCCCAGAGCGTTATAAAAAAAAGGTGGCGATTCTCACGAGAGGCAATCACCATCGATAAGCTAGGCACAGGCAAGGAAGACGAGGGAACCCCCAATACAACTGTAGGGCTTAATGGTGACCCGCTCCATGAGTCTATGAACTCGACAAAGCTTTCCGAACCGTAAGATGGAACGCGGAAGCAAAAACACAAAGCGAAGCAAAAAACCTAATGAAATCAAATACCGGACAAAATATGTGAATTAGTACGCTGCGCTGTGATGTTGGAGATAGAGCTACTGACTGCGTAGATTTTCGCGGCGGTGGCTTGAAGAATTCTGCATGTCCGGGTTTTCACCGCGTTGTTGTTTGAAGCCGACAACAGTTTCGCCGAAGTTTCATCCGGCGTCTTCAGGTCGAAGATGCCGGATCTTCGACCTGAAGACGCCGGATGAAACTTCGGCGAAACTGTTGTCGGCTTCAAACAACAACGCGGTGAAAACCCGGACATGCAGAATTCTTCATAGAGCTACTGAGTAAGTCTCCAATCCCGTCTACTACGTACACTCATTTTCAGCAACAATTTCATTAATTCTACCCAGTTTACGCAATCAAACGCCTTGTAGAAATCTGCGAATGAGTCAAGTACATCCTGATTGCCCCCACTATGTTCCTTTCTTTAACTGCGTGCCTCTCCTCTTCCTAAACCCAAACTGATCGTTCCCTAAGTAATCAATTGCTCTGCTCTCCACTCTCTTTAGGTTATAATCCTGAGAACCACTTAAGCTGCGTGCGAAACCAAACTTATTGTCCTCTATTCCTCGCATATTCCAGCTATTACCTTTTTGGGATGGTCTTTAACACTGATCTGCATATCTCTGAGATCTGGCTTCCAGCAAAATTCATCTCTCATGAATGCTGCGAATTAGTCCATAAAAACTCTTCCATCAAACTTTCCCTAAACCTCTTAAGTAGATCTACGGGAGTATTGTCCATCTCCACGGCCTTATTTCATTTCATCTCCCTTAATACCCTTTCTATCACGCCATCGAGTAATCCTGGACCTAAGCTATCTTCATCTACCTTATATTTCCTTTCTATGCCTGATCTTGCGGGCCAAAAGTCTTTACCGTACCATCAAAATATTTCGCAGTTGATTGAAAATGGAGCCATTCAGGCCTTACAATGAACAGGAGATGAATATTAAAAATTATTTTGCTGTTTAAAATAAAAGGTGAATCAACATGATAAAACAATATCAAAAAACATAACAAAAGTCAACATTACCAACTACCAAATATACAATTTTCTTACATAGCACCTGAAAAAGGTGACCAAATTCCACAACCAAAATGGACAAACATCGCCGAAAATCTCATTCAGTGTCTCAATCGAACACACACAAACACCGTTGGAAGCCATTATCCATAATCCGAAATCACTACTTGAAATGAAGGGTTAAAAAGTCGCAAATAAAAACGAGAAGGCGATGTAGTCGAGCACATTCTGACCAGCTCTTCCTACCATTGCGCAACTTTTCTATTTCTATTGAATTCACAGGCCGAGGGGTGTAGGCATATTACTTAATTAATTGCGCGCTTCGAAACCGTATCTTTGAGCAGACATCCAAGCCAAGAACTTTCATGCATTTAACAAACCAGTACAGATTACTGGAAGTTCTCACAAATGGCTCACCTAGGAGAGCCGCTTATTTTCAACCCATATACCTCTCAAGACATTTGACTAGGTCAAATGAAATTATGACTACCTTCCCAGCATTACTTTAGAAATCACAGATAACTGGTGAGGCACGATACCTTGTGCTAAGCGAATGTCATGAGAACCAAAATTAAGTTTTAAGTCTGCGTGAAAAGGAGTCCACAATGGAGATCGTTGGCGCACACTCACGTACATAATTCTCTAACGAATCCTTGAAAACTACGTCTCAGTACAAAACGCTACCTAAGTTAATTTAACAGACATCAAATTCTGAAGAAAATCAAAACTTAGCTCCATTTAATTACCTCCTTCAAATAATTTTCTATTTATTTATCGCAGTTGACGGACCATCACACTGATCACCGTTTACCAATAAATTATCAGCAAACGATAATCATTCCTCCGTCATCGTAAAAGGCATACCGTTCATCCTTCGATTATAATTAACCCAATTAAGGCGCATTCAGAAGATGCTGCTTTTTAACAAGATTTCAACGGGAGATAATCTGCGATTTTGCGTGAAAATACGTATGGATCGATATCTAAGCGTTCAAAATAAACGGAGCACTGGAGACTCCAGCGGGAGAGAGAGAGAAAGGGATGGGAGAGTAATTCCAAAAAGGCAGGGGAAATTCGCGCGGGGCATATTGGCTGGGAATGGAATGTTGACGACTGAGATCGAGGGGAATATTTTGGATATGCGATGCAGAGGGAGGAGAATGAGATTGGATGAATTGGACAGAGTGAAAGTACTTGGGAGTTGAAGGATAATTCAACACCGTGTTCAGAGGGGCTCAGAAGTGAGGCAGGCCAATGTTCCAAACATAAACCTAATCTGACCGGTTAGGACTCTTGTTGTCAATCTGGTCGCACGAGAGAGACCACCGCACGCGGCGTGTTCCAGTGATTTCGGATGGGTGTGGACCAACGCGCCTCGGAGACGTGCGCCTCCGGGACGAGGTGCGGGGGGGGGGGGGGGAGGCGGGAGAGGGTGGGACTCCCTTGGAGGGGAATTGATGACGACATGAGAGGGAGGGGAGATGCGCAAGACAACGCCAATCAGACTCAAATTCGACGGAGGAAAAAAATGTGGAAAATAACACAGAGTAACGGAAAGACGAAAATATCCGGGACAGGAAACATTTGGGCTTGGGATCCACATTGCGTCTTCCCAACAGAAACGTTCTCCCATTTGATTGACAGGGATGGCGTATTTCTTATTTTTTCTTAATAAGTAGGATCAATTTATTCCCTCGAGTTTCATATTATGAGGAAAAATTTCCATAAAAAAACCCCATCAATAAATATCTATTATCACTCAGTCTCGAAGGTGATTGCCTTTCTTAAATTCAAACTTGACGACACGAATGAATATCGGTACAATGTGAATGGTACAATATGAATGGTACATTGCGGTTTTCATGTTTAGGATAATTCTAACGAGAGTCTTACGCCTTAAGTATATCGACTACAGAAAATACAGGCGACAACAAGTCAGGCATGTTAACCTGAACGTTGTTTAGTATAGGGCCTTGTTACATTTTGATTATATGTCCAAGTAATTTCATACCAGTTGGAAATGTTTACGACAAAACACGATTTTAATACTCCAATCTAATATTAAAATGACGGAGTCCCACCAAAAAAAACTCTATGCTCCCTTCTGCTTTTTAGTTAAGATGCATTTACAAACCTCCGTAAGGCGAACCACAATCTATGCAATGAGAAAGAGCATGAAAAACCTTCTTACATTAAACATTATAAATACTCAAAAGAGTTCAAATTACATTTGGAGGAAAAAGCCTTGAATGATTATTTCAACTGTTATCTAGTTGGAAATAGAAAATTTCCTTTTATTCACTCTGCTCTGAAGTTGGATACGGCGTGATTTAGGCCGGGGTGTGAGGTTCGACGGTGCGTGATTTTGGACGTGGTGGGGCAAGCGTGACGGCATTAGTTTTATTTCCCTTGATTAGTTAGTTTCCTTAGTTGGATTATTTTTTTATTTTCCTTGATGTAGCGGCTTAGTGTTAATTTTTTAATGAATGTTTGAATAATTAGTTTTTTTTATGATTGCTTTTGCTATTGTTCCGTGTAAAATCAATCGCGATTCTAGGGACTTCAATACCAACCGACAATGTCTGTATGCACATAAATGTTCATAATAAAAATAATAATAGGCGCTGCGCTGGAGGGAGCGTTGAACATTATCGCGAACCGAGCAGTTTGACGAGCAGTTTAATGCTGTCTTTGCTCTCCTCTACATTCCTTCCTGCAATGGATCATGCGAGGTTTGCCATTTTGAAATTAAGTGTAAGAAATAAAAACATAATAATAAAAAAAATTAACTAACGCTCCTCGGAGTCTGAAACAATGAACTGCCGCTGGTTATTTCGCAAATATACCTGTACGCAGTTTATTGGGAGCACGGAAATAAAATCAGTCGCGACTCTATTGGAAGACGTTAGGGGGAACTTAAAATTTCAGAAATATTTTGCTGTGGTCCCAAACAATAGTTTTACTAACAAAATTAAAAGAATGATAAACGAAGACTTAAACAAGGACTGAAATAGAAAAGAAATAGAAACTCCCACCCAAGATGGCCACGGAACCTCACTGAGAGGGCAAAATGCTCAGACGAACTCTCTCGAACGAGCATTTCAGGACTTTCCTCTGGAGTGATGAATATTTGAAACGTTGTGAGGAGACCACATTTTTTATTTGCTCATGTCATTCCGAGGGACGGAATTGAAACGGAAGGACAATTGGCAATAAGCACATACGCGTATATGCTCAACATCGCAGTTCCCTTGCGTCGCATGTTACCTGAACGCCGCAAGAGACAATCGGGAGACCTAAGCGCATTCGGGAAAAGCCATATCCCTTTGCCATCCGAATGACTGAGAACATTCGAGAAAAAGAAACGGAAAAGAACCGGAACGAAAGACTTCATTCAAATGCTACCGCGACCGACAGACCTTGGAGCGGGAACACTCGACTCGCAGAAGCGGGCGTACGTCTGAAAGGAGAGGATTGCGGTGGGACTGCGGAGGGGGGAGGGGAGGAAGGGAGAACGACACACGAGGAGCGACCGCGGCGACGTTAAAATGGGAAACATGAAAGAAACAAAAGACGGCCAGGGTGCGTAGACGGGGAAGATGCAAGGACCTACCGGAGGCGCCACCTCGCTTTGAATTTTAAATCAGCGGAGGCTTTTGAAGGCGGAGAGTGAGCCGGAGAGGGAGTGGAAGAGGCTGGGGGGAAGTTTTGAGGGTGCCGGGACAAGTCGAAGGAAGAGGGTTTCATGGGAGGAATGGACCGCGTCTCTGCCTGTCCATTTCCTCGTCCTCAAACACCGAAGCCCTCATTACCGTCGAAGGGAAGCGAGGCTTCATGTTGACATTTTCAGTTAATGAAGAACATGTATGCGGGCAAGTATAGGTGGAGTGCGGGGATATTTACGGAGAGAACATCTATTTCTTGAGTCCTGCCGAATTATTTGTGCATTACGCATAAATGTACAAGTAACTCATTCATTCGATTCGAAGGATCAATGGTCGGTGCTTATGGATAATTGGCATCTAACTATCGTATACCCTATAAGCGAGCGCCTGAAGTACGTAGTGGCATCGATTTTAAGTAATTATTACAAAGAAATAACCGAGATATCTGAAAAAACTGTATTCTGCATATTAACCGATCCCTATGCACATAATTTAATAAATTACAGCTATTGATTTTGATTTGTTTTGTTTCAGGAAGCCGTAGAAGTAACTCGCGGTATGGAAAACATCGAGAATCGCAGTGTGTTTAGGCTCCTTCATATGAAAGGTCATAGTGGCCGGCAAATCCACGATGAAATGATGGCTGCTTATGGATATAAAAACCTGTCATACGTCGCAGCTGTTAAGTGAAAAAGGAATTTTCAAACTAACCACATCTTCCGCACAGACGATACAAGAAGTGGAAGACCATCACACTCGGGACGATGCTACCACAGTGAAGAAAGTGAAGAAAGTTTATCATTTTAGACCGAAGAGTAACATACCAAAAGGTAGGAATGAGACTGATTTTAGTTATGGCAGTGTGTGGAAAATTATTCACGAAGAATTGCGGGTGACAAAGGTGTCTGCATTTAGGGTTCCATGACTACAGACTCCCTTTCATAAGGAAACACGGCGCAACCTGCAATCGCGACCACGGTGTAACCAACAATCAAACCGATGTGGCCCTGACATTTTGACACATCCTCCCTCTTCTCCCAATCAGCAACTTTTTCTTATTCCCATGACTCAAAAAATTACTACGGGGTCGGAGGTTTGACGACACATAATTACGTAATTCAAGAGGTGGGACAATGGTTTTCGACGTAATCTGCTGAGTTCTACCATGACGGCTTTCGATAGGTCAAGAAACGATAGGAGAAATGTATAACTCTGGATGCTGCCTATGCAGAGCAGTCTTAAGAATAACAAGTTAAAATTAACTTTCTATCTCAGTTATTTTGTAATGATAATCAAAAGTTTAAGATACCCCCAAGGAAATGGGAGACACTTGAAAAAGTACGAATAGCAAACAAACAACGATGATGGATTATAGGGTAATAGGGTACCACAAGTAATAAGATAATAGGAACTCATAATGAAGTAGATTCTCGATACATGAGGGAATATGCTGAAATACCCCGGCACTTAATTCTTGATTTAACCATCGCGTGTACTTTTGGAGGTCAAATAAAGCATGACATGTAAATACGAGGTGTTTAGCTGAGAGTAACTCTAACATGAATGATTTCCCCAAAAACAGTAAATAGAATAAATCGCACATACCGAAACTCATTATGCCTAGTTCCGTTATTTTCATGAATTCCCAAGTCAACATAATGTCCAACGTGAGAATCGCACACCCGAATGGTGAAATCCTACTCTCATTTGCGGGAATTATCAACTCGTCGCTTTCTGAGCAGCTCATGATGGAAAACCAGGCGATTCGACACAAGTGCTTGCTTTGACTTTTCATTCCGTGAGTTTGCATTCTTGTGAATTGAAAATTCTTTCCCTCTAAGCCATTCATATGCATAAAATATAATAAATTGGATATTAAAAAGTCCTTTTTGGCATTTCAAAGTTTGAATATTAAAACTTAAGTCAGCCATACGAAAAAATCCAATTTCCTGCTTCATTTCCATTCTTTGTACTTAGATTTTCACCAAAATGTCAGGCTTTGAGATGCGAAATATTACACGTATTATTGTTATATTTTACTAGAAATTGGTCTCCCTTGCCAAACACATTTGAAATGATTTTCTACTTTTTCAAACCTTAATGTTCAAATCTCTGGAGGATTGGAAAACATAACCCCTATGTTCCATTAATTGCCATGCAAAATGCGTACTCGATATTAGAATAGTTGGCTTAAACACTAATATCTCGCAAAGCCAAAGTGAACCCTTGAGGATGCGGCTAATATGCTCAGGGCTCTGAAAAAAAGAACCAGGACGATAGTGTCCGTAAATGTGCGTCTGCTAAACAGCTGGATGGAAACTTCTCAATGACCGAAACCTCCCCAGGATCGAACCCTCACCACGACCGGCCCAAGGCCGGACGGAGGCGAAACGCGCGGCGTTCTCATTCTTCCATCGCAAAAAAAGTCGCCGACGCAATGGCGAGTGCCGCGGGAAATGTTCAAAATTGTACCAATTTCCAAGAGGAATCTGCGCGCTTCTCTGCGCACCGCCTCGGGATCTCCCTTTCGTCCCTGAAATATCAAATTACAGGCGTTGCAATGCATAGCTGATGCTTACAATCAATTGAAAAGGTCGAAAAACTCATTTCAGCGTAACCATAAGTCACGCGAAAGGCGAGTAAACACGGCATTCAATAGAAAATGCAGGGGAAAAGTTAACAGGAATATGGCATTCCAGGATGGGCTTACGCCAATGTCCATAGTTTAAAGAATTTAGAGAGAAACACGGAAATAGTTTTGCCATCTTCCGATGATCTATTATAAAGTATATTAATATACTATATATAATAACCCGGAATTTGAAGGTTTAACTGAAATCATTCAATAAGCAATTGTCGGTGGTCAAGGCGAGATTGGAACCGATGGGTTTCCGGGAACTGATTGATGGGCACACTACCCAGAAAATTAGCGATTGCAAATGGAATTGTGCCGACATATTATCACAAATTCCAAGGCTTCGCAATTGTTCTTCGTACTACAGAAATTAACCTCACCCGTCCCATTAGGTATTTCACTACCCGAAACATCCAAGATTGGTCAAGCTAGTCTTTATTATTATTAGATAATCTACAGGTTGAAGTAAGTGTTAGTTGGACACAAAAACCAAATATGTATTTTATTTCTCCTAACCAAAAACAACCCAACATCCTATTCTACAGCGTGCCCCTCTTCATCTCTGTGTACTTCCTTCCTCCATTCCGTTTAGGACCTCGATCCTATTCCTGTGTCTTCCTCGTTTTCCTAACATTCTCCCTCTATAACTGTCATCAACATCCCACTGCCGGCAAATACACCCTTCAACCATTTTTCCTACCTCCTTATTATTTCTCCCAACTAACCCCTCTCCTAGCCCACCATACCAAGTACTTCCTTATTTATTTTCATCTCGGTCCATTTCACCTTCTCCATTCTTCTCCATACCCACATTTCAAAAGCCGCCAGTCTACGTCCATCCTCCTGCTTCAATGACCACGTTTCCACGCCGTACATAGCCACGCTCCATATCAAAGTTTTTACGAGTCCTTTCTTAATATCCTTACTCAACGTCACTCTCATCAACTCCCTCCTCCTTGTGAAAGCCTCTTTGCCTCGCGTAATTCTTCTCCTTACGTCCCTACTACTTTGACCGTGTTGGTCCAAAACACTACCGAGATACGTAAAGTGTTCTACCTGCTCTAGTTTTTGCCCTGCTATTTTAATGTTAAGCTTGGCCTTTTTCTTTCTAGAAAATCGCATAACCTTTGTTTTATTAATATTGATTCTCATCCCATACCTGTCGCACTGAATTTCCAATTCACTCAGCAATGCTTGCAGCCCCTTGGCTGACTGACAAACTAAAGCTTGGTCATCAGCAAACCTAACTGATTTTACGAATTCCCTTACTTACTGACTTACACCTCTTCCTATCACTGCCCATCCGGACTCTCCCTTCCCGACTCGCACCGGAGCAGTCTGCGACATATACATGTTGCAGATTAGCCTCTTGTCCCTCCAATATATTCCTATTTTCTTCAATATACTCATAAGTTTTTCCCAATTTACTCTATCAAACGCTTTTTTGAAATCTACGAAACAGGCAAATACCTCCTGGTTGTATTCTATATGAAAAGTAAAAGGAACCTCTACTTTTGTCTAAATATAGTCTATTCCATGTATCGAACACTGCAGTGCAACTATTACGAAGAAGACTGAAGAGACCAAAGAGTTACATTGTGGCGTTGGCCACCCACCCCAGAGAAATTAAAAACAAAAAGTGACCGAAGCAGAGAATGGAGATAGCCAACAATGAAGATTACAGAGACGGTAGGGGATAGAGGATTTCACATAAAAATGAAAACAACTCCGTGAAACAAGAACCGGAAAACATCTATCATGTAAAGCACAAAATTACAAGATTTCAAGATCGTAGTAGTAGTAGCATTTAGGGGAGGCAACCGATAGCTGAGGTCATTTGCGCCATTAGGGATGGACAGGAGAGATTGAAGGGTGAAGAGAAACTCGGCGTCGGCATTAGCCTGCTCTTTAGGAAAGGCGCCAAGGGGTCCGCAGCTTAACGTCCCATCCGACGGACGGCGTACTCACTCAAAGTGCCCTCCACAAAGCACCTCAAATAGGGATCGGAACACCACTGAAAAATATAGGTCGTCGCCGGGATTCGCACCCGGGCCTTCTGGGTGGGAAGCCAATACGATAGCCACCGCAACATCTCGATCCCCGATTTCAAAATCCTAACCCGACCAAATGCCGACCCCGGTGGCGGCGGGGGTAACGTCCTCGTTTGCCATTCCAAGGGTCGCGGGTTCGATTCCCGCCTGGGTGAGTTTTCCTCCACCTAGGGCTTGGGTGTTTGTAAATGTGATCATTGTTATCGTTGTTAATAGTTCGATGTAAAGGCCAGAATGCGCTGTTTTCGGACTTATACTGAATAAATAAATAAATAAATAATTATAAGACGGCAGATGAATAATGTGTATAATGTAAACTATGAAACTTCATTCTATTATATACACGGTCAAATAATTGTGAAAATGGTACGTTGCACCAGCACACGTGCATTATCCGTGACTGTACTTGGAGAAGAGGTGGGAAGTTTCAAACACCAGATTCAATCCATTTCCCACTGCACTTACAGTGGTTCTACCTACGAGTCGAATAATCCAAGATGTATTTAGAAATTGTTTGTCTCCGGCGTAAATTTATGGAATTCGCATTACACATTGAAATAATATCATATTGGAAAAGACAAAGACGGGTACTCCATTTTTTCGGAAGGAAATGTACTTGGACTAATTACTCAAGTCCACTTCAAAGCATTGCTTCGCCTAAAAGCTTTCGGCATTTCATGCAATGATCCACCGTTTAGCCTTTATCCCTGAGTCAAAATTCAACTTAAATAAGGAACCTAAGTCAATTAAAACGTTTGCTGGCTACACAATGGCTATTTAGAAGATCTAATTAATGAATTTACGAAAACAGCCTTAAGCCACATTTACAACCCCGAATATTTAAAAGATCCCACTGCCAAATGGCGAAGAATACTCTATTTAAGGATTATTTCTCAAAAAGCAATCAAAAATTTACCTAAAGAAAAATTTAAATGTTACTTTTACAGTGGTTCGTACCTTAAGAACCTGACCTCTCACGCTAAAGACAAAGTTCCCAAAGACGAGAGGAATCGAGTGTTTGAATTAAAGTGCTCATTTTGAAAATAAAGGTCAAAGGCTCGATGCTTTGGAGCAGTTTATTTGTTTTTTTATTTTATTTATTTATTCAGTACTAGTCCGAAAACAGCACATTTTGGCCTTTACATCGAACTATTAACAACCAACGATAACAATGGTCACATTTTTACAAACACCCAAGCCCCAGATGGAGGGAAGCTCACCCAGGCGGGAATCGAACCCGCGACCCTTGGAATGGCAGACGAGGACGTTACCCCGCCGCCACCGGGGTCGGAAATGCTTCCGTCACTAGGTTGAACTTGCCAGCGAAATTTTACATCCCTCCCACTCCTAGTCCTACCACTACACCAAGTCAACGATTGACACCGAAAGATGTATTTCTCTTTCCCCTCAGCTACATTTTAACCTTTTCACTCCTCCACCCTCCCTCCCTCTCTAACCAACCCCCCTCCCTCGATCAGAAGGTAAATCAAGTATCCTTCTATGAGGACTACCTGATGATGACGTTCAGCGTCGAAACTTGGGTCGTGCTTTTAAATAAAGTGTGTGGCACTACGAAGTCAATAATTTCATTTCTATGTATTTCGAACATTTCACCGAATCGTCCCATTACCTAGCATTATGCAAAGAAAGTGCAAACTTGCGCTTCCTAAACTAGTTTTCCCATAATTTGTCCTTCAAAAATGCATATTAGATGTACATGCATTCACCTTCTAACACCACCTCGGGAGATATGATATATTTTAACGCATAAAAGTTATTTGCAAATTAGCAACAAACAATACGGTTTACCACTCGTAACTTTTAGTGAATGTTTATCGCCAAGGATTTCTTCTCTTTTAAAAAGGTGAATTACAAAGATAAAAAATTTGAGTATATCACTTATTTTTGCGTACACCTGAGTCAATTTTTGCATTGCAGTTTTTCTACATTTCAAAACAAATGAAAGGTACAAAGGCAATGAAATGCCTTTGAAACGACGCACAAACATTAAGAAAGTGTCCATACACGATCGCAATGTAGATTCTCGTATTCGAATACCCAATCCCTTACGGAGAGCAAAGCCCGAATATGCCCGGGAAAGGAGGAGGGGGTAATTGCTTACCTTGTGAACGGCGAGGTGGAGACGTACTTGACGAGGAGCAGGGTGGAGAAGACGACGAAGATGACGAGGATGAAGACGCACTGCAGCACGTTGAGCCGCTTGGGGAGGCAGCGCCACCGCCGCCACGACCTCGGCAACAGGGACGACCTCCGACCCCCTCCGCCCCACAGCCTCAAGAACTCCCGCCCGCCCCACCGGATCCTCGTCACGTCCCCGCAAACGCCCCGTTTGCCGCCCGCGGACGGCGTAGGGGGCAGCGGGAGGAGGAGGAGCTTGCGGGCGGCGGGGGAGGTCGCGTGGTGCTGGGCCCCGCGCGGAGGCGCTCCGCCGCCCCCGGGGACCGGGACGGCGTCCTCATCTTCCTCCTCGAGAAGTCGGCGGTGGCCCCCGTCGAACGAACCCGCCGCCGCCCAGGGCAGCGGCCTCCGCTCCGAGGCGGCCGGGTGCGGTGGCTGGAGGTGCAGGAGTGGCGCCCGCGGGGAGGTGGGCGGGGAGGGGGGCGAGGGGTCGTCGTCGGGGGGGGGCGCCTTCGGTGCGCATCTCGATGGCATGCACGCGACAGTCTTCGTGGGGCGCGAACCAGGAACCGGAGCCCTCCGCGCCGTGACACCCTTCCGAAGCACGCAAGTCTGCTTTCGAAGAAGGGAAGACCTCAAGGCTACAATGGGGTCGTGAATCCTTTCTGGGACTCTTCCCTCGCCTCCGCACGCATGGGTACAAATAATTTAAGGAGGATTTGCCCTTCCGTTGCAAAAAAAGAAAGAATCTCGACAATCAGTTCTTTTCTGGATACCCTTTTTTTTTAGGTTTCTTGGTGACTGACTGAACCTAAAGGATATCACGACTTCTACACTTTTCCCCCAAAAGATTTTTCTGAAGCTCTTCCTTTGGTCCTGTTCTCGTCCACGATGGTCCACGAGGGTAAATATGAGTCCGTAGAAATGAGAATACTTTCCTCCTCTCCAGATATAAATCTGCTATCAGGTAACCCACTTCTCCAGTAATCACTTCTTATGAAGTTCACTTGTTTTAACAACTTAGGTCGATTTACACAGTACAAATCATCATAGTATACATACTTTACCAGAATGGCATCACCTGCGGGGAAGCTTCACTTCACACTTCCAAGAGTTGATCCACCGAATGTACACTATTCACCAAGTGCGAAGGTCAAACCACACTTATATAGTCAACACTCGAAGAAACACAGCAAAGCACGATTTAAAAAGATCTCACCAATTTCAAAACTCGTAATTTTTTACAAATTTTTCTCAGATTACTTTTTCGAACATAAGAATAGATATGTTCCAGAAAATTAATTAAATTAACATATTTATACCCAAAAAAATGATATGCTAAAAGGTTTCTTTTGAGTATGCCCTTCCCACCTTTGTAGTCTTAAACGATAATGGCTGCCATGATTACCATCACCCAGAATGCTCCAAAACACCAGCACGGTCGAAAAACGAAACTGAAAGTTTCATCTGAAGGCATTCCTATTTTTTCCTTCCCCAGCCTACCTGTCTATTTTTCTGTCTGTTCGCCACTTACTGTGCTTCCAAACAATTCCCCAGCTTTTGTTGCGCGCTACGGCCATCTTGCAGCCACGCTTCTCCTTCCCTCCGCCAGAGTTCTCTTCGGGAGCGTCTCGTGGGCTTCGAGATTGTCGTCGAAGCTCGGTCGTCGCGGCGACTCCGGAGGGCAGAGACCGTACGGGACGCCGTCACGCCCGTTGAGGGGCATGCCGCCCCTGAACTTTCCTTCCGTGGCACTCAAACTACACTCGGCCCCGGACGACACCACCCTCGACTAACACGAATACGGAAAGAAAAAAAGCCTCGGTGTTGAGCTTTAAATGATCCGCCAAAGTACTCTGCTCACCACTCCACTGCAGTATAACGGGAAGATAACACTGAAATCTCTCCTGCTCGTTTGACAGATCGCCTCCTCACCGTCGATAAATGAAGTAACGCGTTGCAATTTTTACGGAGGGTTTCGTGGAGGGATAATAAGGAGAGTGGTTGTAACAAAATAGCTTCGAAAATCTCTTGTTAAGCGACGCTACGCATCGCCGCAGACGCAAGTTTCAAAGTGTTGGCGGACACTCCCAAGACGTAATCTGGTCAGGGGGGAGGGTATCATGTCTCGCGGGCGCTGCGAGGGACGCGAAGTGTGGGAAGATGGATGGAGGGAATGCCTTCACTTCCTGTGTACATGCGGCTAACATAACTGACGCACAAACACCCGACTCCACTGTTCCTTTCTCCTCGTCGACTCTGAAACTTAAAGAAAAAATACCTTCGCTTCGAGAGTAGAAAAATAGAGTAAGGGAGGGTTATTTATTTCGTTTCAGAGTTGGGCATCTTACTGGAGCACTCCGAAACGCATACGAGCCCACATAAGCAAAGACACAAAATAACCTTCCCTACGTTAAGAAATAAGGAGTAGCTTTTCCTTGAAAGATGGAAAAATAATGGCTACAATAATGGGGGAAACAGGCTGCCTCGACAGTGTCGTTATCTAACGGGAGAAATGAAAACCACACGCACACAAACTGGCACTCGCGACCCGGCAGGAAAGAAAGATATCGCCTTCAAAATGGAGCACCGTCGGGTCTCTATTTATGCCCTCGGAACTAAACCTGGACACATGTATACATACGTATTTAAATAAGATCACACGCGAATGCACACACACGGAGGAAAGAGACCTTTCTTTGTTACGTCGCCTCCAACTCGTGGGAGGCCACGCTATCCATGCACCGTCGCTGGGCAAGAAAAGGGACTACTTCCTCTCGCGCCTTACCACCAAGTTTCTATCGCGGAACTGACCGCTTTTTCTGAGAATACCTGGGCAAGTACATGCACACAACACAAGTAGGTGTCCTTGAAACTTTATCTCGAATCCTCTCCCACTTTTCCCTTTCCTTATCTCTTCTCTTGTACAACAATTTCGATGACAGCTTTCTCTACACCCCTCGGAGGCTTTTCTCGCTTGGAAACTCGTCGGTGTTAAAGAGACCACACGTAAAAATACGAGGAATATATATGTGAGGTCTTCAATTCTTGCTCTGAGCTGGATCTGCGAAAAAAGAAAGAAATATATGCATTAGAGACGTCGAAAGCACCTGAATGACAACTTTGGTGAACACTCAAAGAGAAACAGAGAGGACATCGAAGCAAGTCTCCCCGTACTCTTACAACGTAAATATTTTACCCACCACTCGACCAACGAGAAATGTTTTCCGTGCGACATAAAATATATGAATGCTTTCATTAAATTAGATTCACTCATGGATAATGAAAGATATTCAAACGCGCGGCAATTTATCAGATTCTGAAGAAGGATTAAATTAAGCCGTTAATAAAAGATGGCGTAAAAATGCCTCAAAACCCATTTATTTTGCTCACAAATTTTCTCTACTTGGAGTTTCAAGTTATTTCTATCTGCTCCAATCAACCAAAGTGAAGAAGCTATATGCTGATTCTATCTTAAACTTACAGTTAACCTTGTTTGATCCCCGATAGCGATTACGTGGACAAGAACTCGAGGAAGATATTCATATTTTGACTAAATAAAAACATCCACCACTATGGCACACCATAATCCTGAGATTTCGCGAAGATTCATATCGATCAAATATTTACTTGGCCAACAGATACAAGCAATCGCCAAATACTAACTCGTTTTATTTGCAAAGGAAATATCCAGTAGTAGCTTAAAACAAATGAGGCATAACTCTTCATACAGCCAGTGTTATCAGTTACTTCGTGAAGCATTCTAGTATGCGCCGTGTTTTTATCTGCAGGTAACACTGAATTAAAATTGGTCAGAAGTACAGTTTTGGCGCTATTCTCGAAAAAAAAGTCAAGGAGAATACACTAGAAGTAAGGAAGGAGTTCATATGAATAACTCGACGCGAGGTTAATGGAGGGATCTGGTAACGTCTAATGAATTTTAATAGTTGTAATAATATAAATAATACTCAATTTGGAAAAATTCTATATGATAAAGTTGCAGAAATATAGTGCACAATTACTTATTTCAACTTCGTGGCACATTTTGGAGTTTAACTTCTAAACAACTCGTTCCAAACACACCCTATTATCCAGCTTGCGCTCCCTCAGACTGCTAACTGTTTTCCATTTAAAAAAATGGCTGGTGGAGTTGGAGATTTTATTCCAATGGGGACGTGATTACATTTTTACACGTAAAAAACTATTTTCCCGGCTTGAACCATCGTATTATTTGGACGGGATCAAAACATTGGACGAAATTAACGAGCCTAAAATAAAAACGTTGAAAATTAAAAAAGTTTTAATTCTAAAGAGTAATATCCTATATTTAATTTTTACGCGGAATTTTCTAACAACCCTCGTAAATATTGTATATTTAGAGAGATAATATTACTTTGCGTTAGATTTTAACTGCTACACACCTCTGACCACATAATTATTAATGCTAAATCGAATTCACAAAAAAACTGGAACTGCGGCATTTATTCTACTGCCTGTCAAACATTACATAGATTCATTAAGAAATAAATAAATTTATTCATAAAGGACGAACACAGGAGAGTTGAGGAAGGCGGAATCGAGAAGATAACAAGCGCAAAAATATTTCCTTGACCGGGACTTGAACACCGGATCTTTCAACTTGCCGGGGCGATGCTCTAACCATTTGAGCTATCGAGGAAACATATTTTACACTGAGCTCTGCGGGTCTTAATACAACCAAGTGCCCCGATTCTTTGGCCAAGAGATGGCGTCAGGGGCCTATATACTATACATACATATACACACATACATATCTACACAAAAACTCTTCAAAGAATTTTCGCAATCAAGAAGAAGGAGAATCTCTTCGGAAAGAACCCATGGGAGATAAATTTCTTCAAGATGGACCGCCTTTCGTATATCCATTATGCATATTAAGACTCTAAGCAAAAAACAAACTTTTAAAAGCCTTTGCAAAGGCACTTGAATCGACCGAGTCCATTTTTGCCCCACCGTGCCCTTTTCCAGGCAATTCTCATTCCGGGCATTCCTACCTCCAAGCCACCGAAACGATCTCCTCTAGCTTTAAAACCACCACAAAACATCTCCGCCTTCCCAGAATCCCCCCGACTGGATCAGCTTCCACCGTCCCGCATCAAATATGAGCCGCCCCCACTCCCCGCTGTTTCTCTAAAGACTGCCCCCCCCTTCCCGCAGCGAAGTCGGGGGGCAGTCCTCGTCCGCCGGCGCTATTCATACACTCATCTCTCATACGGTCCGGACGCCGTGGACCCAAAGGGCGAGGGCCCCTCGCTTCGCGCTGTCCGTCATGAATATATTAGGACTCCTCCCCTCCGAGGCATATATACGCGCGCGGGGCGGGGGAGGGAGTAAGAAAGAGAATTTAGGCCCGGAAACACAAAAGGGCCACACACACACATGAATCTTCACCGGAAGCGGGGTTTAAGGGTTCACAGGGTTGGGGACACGGGAAGGGGCGCGAAGAAAAATAGGGGCGGGGAAGGCCGGCGTGGAGAGCGTTCGGGAGGGTCTTGTCCTCAAAAAGCTTCGAGATTTAGGACAATACCGAGCCGAGGAGAGGAGGTTGTGTTCGCAGCCAGGGTCCATAATTTTAAACTTGTCCGCCCGTCCGCTTGCGAAGTAGTGCGGTTTGCGATGCGTGACCCGCATGGAAAAAAACCAAGCCTGCTCGCGTACGCCCCACGGAATGGGGGTTGGGAAGTTGAACCGTCCGTGTGAGGTGGGGCGGTGGGGTGGGTTTTCAGGAGGTGGGGAGGGGATGGAGACCGCCCCAGAGACATGGGTGGACAATCTTGAGTTCCGCTCTGGGAGTGGAGTCCGTGCGCGGCCACTGCATTGCAAGCAGGCAGCGTGAAGGAATTTGGACTTGGCGTGCACAAACTTGATCGAAATTTACCGACCCCAAGGATATGTATCGGTATTAAGGTTCCTACGACTTTATTTGCTCGTATTTATTCCCGATTTCATCGTTTTCTCACCTTCCCAGAATCTCCACGCAAAAATTCGCGTTTTTACATGCCTTTCCTTTTCATTTGAAAACACCCGCACCACACGGCTTGCAATTTATTTTTGCAGTCAATAACATACCTGTATCTAGCATAAGTATCTACACGTTCATCCGGAAACCAGGCGCGCCCAGCACCGCTCTGACGGGCTGCGATTGGAGGGGTGTATGTTGGCAAGCGACGCTGAAAAAGGCAGTCGGCTCTGAGCTGTGGTGTAGTGAGGAGCTCTGTTAACGCGAACCTCCACGATCGACCCACGTCACGGAACCCGATGCCGAAGTTTTTGGAGCAGCGTTATTCCATCAAATTTGCGGTAAAGCTTGGGAAATCGTCTACCAAAACTGTCAGTATGATTAACCAGGCTTACGGGGAGTCAGCCATGTCCAGAAACATGATCTTTCGGTGGCACAAGATGTTCGTGGAGGGCAAGAGGTCGACGACGAGTCTTCGAGAGGTTCCCGATGATGCCTTCGTGGGAGCGTTCCAGGAATGGGAACGCCGCTGGAACAAGTGTATCGACTCACAAGGGTCCTATTTTGAGGAATATTTGCTTAAGATATGTAAAAGTGTAATACATTTTTTTTCCTGAGCTCAGTACACTTATTTTCCGGACGAACCCTGTAGCATCGTCCATTTTGAACAATGAAAGCGTGGAAGAAGACGCCTTCCACACTTTTACCCAGGCACGGCACGACGCCACCTACCATACTGTGGAATAAAGTATTTTACCAAAACTAAATATGTACTTGTAATGCACACATCGCAGTACAGTTTTAAAAAATGAAATGGAGCTTAGTGTTTGAACAATCAATGAGTAGTAAGAGCCCATTGTCACATTAGTTCACAAAACTACAGCTGCAGGTACTGAAAAAATATGTCGGCGCATTTTAAAATAATACAAATACAATATAGTATTTATTCCGATAGAGCAATTCCGCGAAATTACATAAATGCCAAATTACCATATTCAAAGTTTTCCGGTTTCTCAATATAGCTGTATCAATAATTTCTATTCAGTTTTCCATCAGTAAACCCCTATGAAACAGAGTAATTCTATTATATATGACTGGAGTAAGAGAAAAACAATCTACAAAAATGCTCCTGAATTGCTTACATTTAAAAGTTCAAATCCCCAGCGTTGAAATCAATTACAACTTCCAAGTATTAAAGTAGTCTCTTTTCATCACCACCTCAGATGAAGCTATTATACTGGTCAGCCGCGGTGAGAAAATATGTTCCATTTCTAGATGTAGCCAATTAAATGTAAATTGCAATCTTATCCCCAATTAGGCTTCGTATGATTGACATCTGAATAGCAAAACTCCGATTTTTACAGCAAAATTCTTTCCTCTAGTTTCTATACCTTATTGTAACACTATCAGAACACTATGATGATCCCATTTCCCACATATACTTAGCCAAACACGATGAAAATAAGACGTAAAGAACAAATTTCCGGAACGGTTGGTAAAAACGTGAAGTAATCTGTGCTCGTAGGATACATTGCTTCCGCCTAGCCATCGAAGGAAACTAAGCAATCAAGCCCAATAAGGTTTTCATTCCATTTTAGGGACTGTCAGAATACCCTTACGCTCTTGAAGAGCATTTCGATGGCCGAGGGTGAAACGGGAGGCTTCGTCAAAAAATAATGGCAGGAAAGCAATACATAATTTAAGAAATGGGGGCACTGCGAGGAAAACCATTCCCTGTCGACGTCACTTACGGAACGTCAATTGGAAAAGCACCCGACACAACTCTCGGGAGAGGAAGAAAGCTTTTCCAATTGCTGTATTTGGACGCATCGGACGTAATGAAAATTGGACACGCGATTTAGGTCGACGGAGAGGGGCGGGGGGGGGACGAAATCTGTCACAACCCTGGACCCCTCCCCCCTCTCCTCCCCGTGCTCGCCTTTGGCGAACCGACCACCCGCGACGGAATTCGAATGATATAAAAGGAAACCAAAACACAAAATGGCAACAAGCCCGATACTCAAGCAGCGGGAGTGAATTGACAGTTTATTTTTAGACATCACGAGACTAAATTTCGATTCCGTTCCCACGTCCGATTTGATGGAAAATAAAAGAAGGCGACTGTTCGTTGCCAATCAAAAATTAGCACTTAGACGAGTTCGGCAAAAAGAGATATGCCAAACGAATAAATTGTAGAGGGACTAAAAAGGAACTTCAGACGAGGACCTCTTCTATCAGGTGGTCTTTCCAACGAGAGTCACCTTTAAATGCACCTTACGAGGATACACAAATACCGGAACTCAATGCGTACTCTCTTTTCTCATCTCCATCTGGAGCATTAAACATGTGTATCTGGACAGCTTCCCGTCAAATAACCGATATCTAAGAAAGTGATTTGCATTCAATTCAAAATACAAAATACCTACCTATTCAAAAAGTAATGAAAACCATTATGAAAAATTATAACAGAATTTTATAATCGAATATAGGCATAATTTAATCCAAAGCATTTATATAAATTTTTCGATAAAGAATCATGAGAAAAATATCTATTAATGGAAATAATATTAATGTACCAAAAAAAAAGAATTGATTCTAACGCTAGAGTTATCTCTAATTAATAAGACAATTATACGAATTGCAATATTTTTCAATATATGCATGGTCGAAGGTCATGAAAGAGCATGTTCCAGCAAGGGAATAGGTAATAACGAATCGCGCTTTTTAGGTAGGGCATGAATTAATTTATTGGTATGGATTTATTGAATGTATACATAAAGGAAACCGTTTTATTCTATGATGCCTGAGAACTGAAAAAACAAGAGGCCAATCTTTTCAATTCCAAAAGCATTGAGACGAGAACTCCATTCTCACTGAAAAACGGAAATCCGGGCTGATGACGACGAATAGAGAAAAATTAATCAGGTAGCAGTGGCAGGGAGTGGACAGCTTTCCCTTTTCCACTCAATCTGGACCAAAGGGCATATTTGCCACCAAGGGAAAGGCCGGATCCGGGAGGACTAAAAGGGAAGCTGTCCCTTCGGGTGTGACGGCGAGAAAATGAGCGGGGAGGAAGAGGGATGGAGAAGGAACCTAAAGAGGTAAGGGAGAGGGAAAGGGACAGGTCAGGGGGGAGGGAACCATTTTTTATTTGAAATAATTAAAGAAAAAGGTGACGGGAGTGGCGACCGCAATCAACTCCAGCGGCGGAGGACTGACGGTCGCAGTCACGGGGGAGTGCCCCGGGGGGCGCGGAATGCGGGTGCGAATGGGGAGGCCCTCCGGGCGACCCTCCTCCCGGCCCTCCAAGGGATCCATCGGACGTACTTCTCTGAGTAAGCCGTCCCCTGGCCAATCCTCCACCTTTCTCTACAACTCTACAATGAGTATCGCAAAATATCATTTAAATTAATAATATACTGCTGGTAATGGCCGATTTTCCATTTCCATGTAAAACGTTTGGTTGCCATTGCCTTCTGGATTTTTCCAAATAACCACCTTCCTCCCCTACCATGTCTATCATTTTCTCGTGTGATCTCTCGAAAAATTCGCCTCCTCCCAGAAGAATATATTTATAAAATATGGGCACAATGTATATTTGCAAGAAATAGATCTTCAGACAATCATTTATTGCGTCGAGTATAGATATTGGTATATAAAAACCACACTGCCCATATATATGCACTGTATTCCATGAAAGATCTGCTTAACAGTATGATATCACACGTATATCGCGCCTTGTAGCATCTTAAAGCCAACATACGTAAAACTGTCTGGGGGTGAAATCCTTAACTTCTGCTCCTCAGCAGCGGATATTCTAATATTTCCAAAAAATAACGACGAGAATTTAAGATGGAGTAACCTACGGGTCAGTTTATGGGAATGGTACTGAGTGGACGGAGCATGAAATGAAAACCACATCTTTCTCACACGCTACGGTTCACGGGATAGGGAAAAAGAAAAGCATTCATCGGAAACTTTTACGTATAGCTTATTATTATTAAAGGTAAAATATCGGTTAAGATAGGATTTGATGGACACAAGCTACCAAACACTACGGCGACAATTCCCTTGTCTTTCTTAACAAAACAAAACACAATATCGAACATTACAATAAGCTCTTCTTAAATTATGAACAACTCCTTCCACCTTTCATCCCAACCAACAACCCTATCCTATTCCTACCCCTTCCTCGTTTGCCAAACATTCTCCCCTCTATTACAGTCTTCAACATCCCACTCTCGATCATTATACTTTTCATCAATTTTTCCTGCCTCATTATTTCTACAAACAATCCCCTCTCCTCCCCCACCACGCATAGAACTTCCTCCTTTGTTTTCCTTTTAGTCCGCTATGCCTTTCCCATCCTTTTCCACACTTACACTTCTAAAGCCTCCAATCAACTCCTATCATACAAGAATAATACTACGCCCGTTCAAAAATTCGGTTCATATCAACGTTTTGACAAGCCTTTTCGTAAAATCCTTACCCAAAGTCCCAGTCATCTATCCCCCCCTCCGCGAGAAAATTTCTTTGCCTAAATTTCTTTCCGTCCTCTGTCCTTATTACTTTAACCAATTCGGTCCAAAATCACTTCCGAGATGCGTAAACTGTTCCACCTGCTCCAGAGTCTTATCTTTTCTCTTTTTCAAAACCCGCAAAACCTTAGTTTTATTAACATTTAGATTAAATATAGATATCATTTTCAATTTAATTTTTTTAATAAACAAATAACCATTCACACTTAATGACATCTTAAAAAAAGAAATACTTATGAACCACATACACATTACTTTAATGAGAATTCGATCATTTACTTATATGGCAGCGAGAACTCTCGAACTGACATAGAAAATTACACAATATATGGATAACTTGTTGAAAAAGTTTTATTTCGCTCCAATATTAAAAATTCAAACAAACTGATTGAAATATTTTTGAAACTTCGATTGATATTCCCTATTCCGCACATCATAATCATCACTTTGACCCACCAGAGGTGGGTGCCGAGAAGAAGGGCTACGAATCATAGAGAAGGAGAACGAGAATTTGAAATGACGAAGAGCGGTGGGCCGATGTCAACAATTATTCGGACTAATTGCGGTGGTATAGTCCGAAAAGAAACCTCATCACCTGTCGACCACTCACACACCTTGGAATTTTTCACACTCTTCACGGTAAGTATTAAGCCATTTTATTTTTTATCCTGAATAGGAAAAATGCCCATCATAATTACTGATCAGCTCACATGGGATAAAAGAAAGAACGCGCGTTGAGAAGCAGCGCTACAAAGTGTTACTTATTCTTCCGCTGAGTCAAAGAAACGAAATAGCTTACGATTAAGTCATCTGGTGCGATATTTTATGCTCCTTTTCCAGTTCAATTTCCATTTAAAAATAATTGTTACGTACAAAAATATCTGTTTAGGTAAGAACTCTTGTTCGGACGGTGGAGAAAACATGGTGAGAGGTGACCGTGTTGACCCACCTTCTTGGGTGTATTAAGGCGACCCCCCCCCCCCCGCCACACATCCTCATGGCCGTTGTGATGGGCTCATGTAAATACTAGCGCTCAGCAATTAGGAGACAATTTTCATGGAACAGAGAAGGCAGAACCCATTCGCTCCTTATGACATCTAATTCGATTACTACCAATCCCAAAAGAATACGTAAATGGACGGCAAACGGAGTACCGAGACACCATTCCTAAGCATCAGCATTTCTCCCCAAAACCGCTATTCGTTTAGGTCTCGAAATTGCCATTGCAGGACAACTCCCGAGGTAGTGTATGTCAGGGCCACGCTGATTCCCGATTCTCGTGTACACAAACAATGAATCCTCCAAAGTGCGACGTCAGAACTGCATCACTGCCGACGCTCGACAATTTCAAGTCCTCAGGATAAAAAAAACAAGGAACAGAGAAGGCTCCTTTTCACAGAAAAAATAGGACGTAAAGCGTCTCGTTTTGCTCCTTTCTCGGGTCGAATTGAAACGAAATAATGTGTTTCGATTGAGTGGACGACCCTGGTTTTTTTCGGCTCTCCACAGTCGTATAGAGAGAATTCTTCCAAGAGACCTGCATCTCCGCCATTCCATAACCCCTTCCCAAAACCTCGGCTCCCTCCCTTTAAACCCCGGTTATTACAGCCACATCTCTCCGCCAAACTTTCCTTCGGAGTGCCTCCAAGACACTCCAAAGCCCTCAAAGTCGACCGCCACTCCACCCCCCCCTGCTCCTCCCCATTGGAATCTCCTCCCCCTCAATTACCCATTTTATAGAGGGCGAATGATTGGCCTCTCCACGAAGGGGCCTTCCCCGCAGAATCAATCAACCCCCTTCCGCGCACCCTCACCCCCTCCCTCAACAATCTCTCTCTACTCCTGTCGAGTGCACTTACCCTCGGCCACTAAAGCGGTGGACGCCACTCTCTTCCCCCTGCCCCCCCCCCAGCCCCCTGCTCAGATTGGTCAGGAGAGAACTTCCCCGGGGATGGGCGTAATATATTGATATTTCGAAACGCTCGATATTTTTCCCCAGGAGAGATACATTCGCGCTACCGCGATTACACTCTACATATAAGTGGATAATGTAACTGCCCATATTATGAAACGAAGACCCGTTCCCCGAATTGCCTGACCAATGAACCCCAATTTTCACGGTAAAACTTAAGTGAAATCCACGAAAATAATCTTCCTAAAGAAAGTCTCAGCACGAAATTTGCGCAATATATTTGCGTCGATTTTTCAATTTTTTTACTCCAAAAACTATCGGCCGTCGCCTCCATTAAATTTCAGCTTTTCGCCTAAAGGTGGCGGGCTCATAACTGCGTGACCCGCGCGTACGCCATACATGCGAGAGATTAGCATCGTGCCACCTCTCGCGCTTCGCTCGCTTCCAGCCTTTTAACTTACTTATCGCAGAATTATTCCATTTCCGATTTTACCCTCGCTTCCAATATCTGTTCTACTCCATATACCCTAGGCACTCCGCATTCATTTCATTTAAAGTTTCCCCTGCCACCGCCTATAGGTACAGTACGAAAAGTAGCTTATTACCTCCTATACATCTCCTCGCTTCTTTACGTCTTCCGTTTTCCTAACATTATTGTATTCACTGACTCTTCGGAGAAGCTTTTCTTTATAGTCACTTAGTCTTCTAATTTGATTTAATTTTCATTACTTCTTTTCAATTCCCTATCTTTAATATCATAATAATCATCCCCTATATTCATTCATTAACCATTTACTATTGCTCACAGTATCATTCGTTTAAGCGAGACACCCAGCCGTAATATTTTAGAAATTGTTTCTGGACGCCTCGACTCTTTCCAGTTTGCGCTCATTTACAATGATGAAAATGCTTTCTAAATTAATAAACTTGATATTTATTTATTTATTTATTTATTCAGTATAAGTCCGAAAACAGCACATTTTGGCCTTTACATCGAACTATTAACAACGATAACAATGGACACATTTACAAACACCCAAGCCCTAGGTGGAGGAATGGAAATGAAAATGGAGGGAAACTCACCCAGGCGGGAATCGAACCCGCGACCCTTGGAATGGCAGACGAGGACGTTACCCCGCCACCACCGGGGTCGGCGATATTATTTCACAGAGAAAAAAACTTAATTATAACACCACCGGTTACAACGCTTGGCGACACCATAGGATGGGAATCACACGTTGACTGTAGGCTTAAATATAGGTTTTAATTACCGTGTAAATTTGAGGCATGTTACTTATCTGAGGACGTTAAAGACATATTACAGGCCTCGACGTAATATAGCAGATTACATCACTCAAGTAAAATCTGGGAGATTCATTGTAGAACGGATAGATTTAAACTATTACTTGTCCACGAAACATCAGAGATCATAATAGATATGAGAACAATCGCGTAGGAGATAATTATAATTGGTAGTGAATATATTTGTCGATGTCCTGCATGTTATCCTTTTTATTTAATATACCCATCTTTTTAACAGTTTTACAGCATGATTCGAATATATGTATCCTTTGGTTGAATAGTGTTGCATCTAAGTACTTTCTTTCAAGTGATTCAAACTCATCGAGTGCATGATCAGACTATTATGCGCGTAGAAGTAACATGGTCGCGATTGTGAATGTATGGATAGTGACCTAACACCCCCCGCCAAACGCCCTTGCGGCAGTTTGCGGGGTATTTGTATGATGATACCAAGTTTTTTCCAAATTTTATCAATCGGAAAATCCAAAATTTCGAAGCGCTTAAAGCAAATTATAAGTTTATTTATACAGTGATCATGAATGTTCACAAATTAGAGCATTAAGCCATTGAATTCATGGAAATGCTTCCTACAAGGGTCGCCATCGCTTACTCTGATCCCATACTGTTATCCTCTCCCTTCTGTGATCAAAGATTATAATACAGCCTATAAGCGAATTGTATTGCTAGTGCAAGTTTTCCTTCATGAATTCATTGCAATTCTGTGTTTCTTGGGCTGGCGTGAATATTCTTGGATGATTAGTTAATATATACTTCGTGCAAGATCCCGAATGATTTTAGGTGATAACATAATGTATCTCACGTTTAAATTTGAGACGGAATAATATAACAGCTGCATCGTGGTTCAGGGGAAAAATTTCAATTGCACTCGTTCATAATCTTCCCCCGAGCCACGCGTAGAGTACTGAACACCGTTGTGATCATTCGCATGCGCTCACAGAACCGACCGCTCGCTAGTTTCGACTCCCGTTGTTTCAATAATCCCTCCCTTTCCCCCCTCCCCCGATTTCCCCAAGCACAGCTTCCACACACCGAATGTTGAACTACGGTTCTCGCCCCTTAACTTGCAGGTCCACAGAGCAATCCCTTCCAGCGGTATTGAAGTTACAATCACATTAATGGCGAAGATGATGGATGCATCTTCGAGGATTACATGCCAATTGATTTTCCAACGGCTGAATCTCACCAGCGATCATCGGTATTTAATGCCATAATCGTATCTTTAGGTTTTGGACTATTTCAACTGTGGCAAAAATATCCGCAGGGCACATATTATGAGGCAAAAAAATCGTCCTAACGAATCATCTGATATTTCTTAGCAAGAGTAAAATATGTGCAAACTTAAAAATGTGTAAAAAATTATTTCCAAACTGGTTTTTCTCGCATTAAGTTTTGCTATTTGAATTCCTAGGCAAAAGTGAAATTTTCAATTGCGAAAAATCCTACCTCAGTGCATTAACTTAATGTTCTATAGATGTTTGACGACCAATAAATTAATTCTATTTTCTACCCTAGGATGCCAATAAATTTGTCTAAATCACCTAGTGTACTGAAAAACTTTAAATCGTGAAACGATAGTACTTGATCCACGCAACACACCAAATAATAGTACCACAAAGTAAATGCCTATTCATAGGAGGAATGCAGTTATATTAAGGTTTGTAGAGGGAGGAAATAGTTCGTTGCACGGAAAATCCAAAACTTCGAGGCACTTAACGCAAACTATTTACAGCAAAAAATGACAGTTCAGTACTTAATGCTTCATACTAAGTTGTAGCTACACAAAAATCGTCTTTCGAAAACAAGCTATTCTCTCATTTTAACTGCAGTTGTATGCTTATGAAACAAACACTTATGAAAAACATTTCAACTGACACGTCGCGGAAAATTTAAGACCAGAATCGCATCAAAACTTTCCTGTAAAGAGCGAGTACTGCAAAACATTTACTTAAATTTAGCAAATGTCCGATGTTCCCGGTTCTTTCGAGAGAGCAATGAATGAAACAAGCACTTGAATGTTACGGGTTTCATGAGGTTGCATTTTGCACACTAAGTCTGGCACGGCAGTGTAAAAAAGAGATTTCCGGTGACTGCAGCAAAGTTTTCAAGGCGAGTGATGCTAATGTGAAACCAGCACGGCTTTCAATCTCCTCCGCTGAACACATGGCATTAATTTCACGACCATAGTTCGAGACGTGCATCAGATGCACGTCTGGAGTTACTACGGCGATAAGAATGCATGAGAGATAATGGGGAATGAATTAATTTGAATTAAAAGAACACTTTCGAGGAAAGAGTCAGATGTAATGCATTGCAAAGAGTATGGCGAGGCTGATTGACCGCATACATGTATGATGGAGAGAAGGATGGGCGATCTCTCAATAAGCGAACAGCACTGACGATACGTGACACATTTGAAAGGGCTACCAAGGTATTTCCTGGCATTCATTCCTGCCTTCCACCGCAAACAACCTCCATCCCCGACGAATGAACACAAGCAGACACACTAGCAGACCCCTTTTCTTCCTGTCCCCGATAACTTCGGCTACTATGAAACCATCATTCAATTCAAATGTTCAATTTCAATTTCATTGCAGTTTTCGCAAGCATTTTCTTTTATGTAATTAAGCAATTTAAACTTGCACGTGACACATTGTCATGATTTAAACTGCCGAGGGATTTGGAATCATTACTAAAAGCTGAAATAATGGAAAACGAAGAAAATATTTATAGATCACCGTCATATTTTTCACTACTTGACAAACATTCATGAAAATCATCAACTAGTGCAGTGTCTTAAACGTCATATATATATGTATATATATATATATATATATATATATATATAGTGGGTCGCGGTAGTCCAGTGGGTAGAGCGTTGGACTGCTGACCAGAGGGTCCCGGGTTCGATTCCCGGGCAACTCTGGGCACCTGCAGCTCCACCCAAGCTCAAGTGATTTTTCGGGTACCGGGTCTTCCTGGGAAACCATAACCGGCACAGGGAAAGGAACTGGCACTGGCCCGAAGGGTGATGGTTGAGGGCCTTCGGGTTGATTACTGCGTTTATGGTTAAATATATATAATATATTTATATATATACATATATTACATTATATTTTTATATATACATATATTACATTATATTTTTATACATACATATATAAATGACGTATATAATACAAACTGGTGGGAATTATAGCACACACGAAATATAATTGGAGTTCAATTTATTGGCAGTAACCTATTAGTCAAAGTAGGTTCATGTTAGCCCCAAGGAATAAACATTTCTCTACTGAAATGGTCCACTTAGTGCGACATTTAAACCAAACATTGCCATAAATAATTTATTACGACTCATTATTAACTCTATTAGAGGAACGCAAAATGATTGATGCTGACTAAGAATCTCACAATCCTTTTCTAGAGGTTCCAAAAATTATAGCAGAAATTTTTACACAAACCAAATGCGTTCCACTTCAAAACAAGGCTTTATAAAATTTAAAAAATCGAGGTTTTCACATGCACTGCAACATTCGAGTCAATACCATTGACAGCTAGCAAAATATGTATCATCTATTTGCCAGTTCATTCGCATTTATTAAATCTGCATCAAAGTTGAAATCAAATCAATAGCATTTCAACATAGCAGAGTAGAATTACTACCGTATTGCTTCCAAATATTTACAGACAGTTGATTGAACGTTAATCGAAGCTTTCAGTTTAATTGAACTTAAACGACAAATATTTCCTCTGGGACTTTCTCCTGCTATAGAACTTGAGGGAAATCAAATAACTCGTTACAAGAAGATGAAAGCTTGGCTGTTCCACAGAAAAACACTGCATTTTCTACCCGTTTCAACACGGTATTTATCTTCCGGCGCACTCTGCCTCTAAACCGGTAGCAAATAAAGCGCATTTTAATTTGTGGGAGAGCAACATTTTCTTCCTCTCAGATCACGAAGGAGTTGCGCCGCATGACTCTATACTAACCCACCCACCCACCCACCCACACACTTACGCGTGCGCGCGCGCCGTGCCTCCAATAGCCTGTTTGGAATCCGAGCACTTCACACGCAAGTACCGAGCCACACAAACACACATGAAAAGCACACACACGTATACGGATGGCGTTTTAGTGTGGGATACTCCCACCACAGCCGCGTCTCTTGCGCTGAGCTCACGGAATATCCCTCAAATGACTTTTTTCTTTTTTTAAGCCCGGGAGTAGGATGTGGATTTCAGGCCGTAGGGATGTGATGGAGAAAGATAGAAGGAAAAAGAGAGAGAGTGTGGTTACGTTTAGGATTAAAGAGAGAGAGAGAGAGAATAGAATGGAATAGAGAGAGGAAGGAGGAGAAGGGATAGAGAGGGGTGGGGAGGGCAAGTGCCGGGTGGTTTGCGTGGGCGGTGGCAAGATGGGAGGAGAGGGAATGGCTGGCCGGGGATGAGCGGCGCTTCCCAGCCTCCTTTTGAGCCGATAAGAGGATGAGCGAGCGGAGTGGATGGGCCGAGGGATGCTGGCTGGCTCCGGAACCGCCCCTCTCCACGGGAATAATGCGAATCCGGGAGGGTTTGGTCGGAGAAAGTAGAATGGCAAAGAAATGGGTAGAGTGGCGGGATGGGGAGAGGGGGTACTCCGGAGGAAGTCTCTCCTCTACGTCTACAATTGCAATTACATTGCGACAGAGAGGCCGCCACCTCCGTCCGCCCATCTCCCCCGTCACTGCGAGAGCTAGGGAGTCTGGGATCGGAATCTTTAGGGGAAGCGGAGGAGGGCTGATGCGAGATTAAAAACCTCCACTTGAAATACGCTCGGGGAAGTGGAGAAAGGTATCATGAAATGTCTTAATTGCATCGATAGGTTTGCTCTTGAAAGGATGATAAGGGAAATTTACTGCGGAAGTGAGAGATTTATATTAGTTACTTTTCCCGCCTTTACCTTCCGTGAATCACGCCGGCAAAGCTTCAATTCTTCACCGCCTGACGTAGCAGAGGCCCTAAAATTTATTGATCAGGAACATTGGTGCTGTGTGCTTCCGGAAAATTCGCAGGCTAGGTCAAAACATTATGACTGGCTTTCCTAAAGCAAACGTTTACCTATTTCACGTGCAAAAAACGTAAAATATTTATTGAATTTTCACAAATTTCCTCCTTCACTGAAAATTCTACTCGATGTCTTAAGAATTTCCAAGGCTAAAATTCTCGGTTCTTTGTGATAACCAGTATTTTGATGGAGCACTCCTAAGGAATTGACGGGCTTGACGTGTTACAGTGCCAATATACTCGTATAGGGAGACATTCACCCAGATGATGGGCACGGCGATGAAGTTACAAAGATGCCACCGATGTTCAATCTGAACCAAGGGGCCTCTCGCCGCCTCTTGTCGCGCAGCGTACGTATCCCTTCGACGGGACGTGCCTCCCACCGAGCTGGACGAAGGGAAGAGAGGGAAGTCGGACATCGGCGTTGAACTGACACGAACCGAAGGATGATTTGCAACTTTCCCGGGATGCCATTCAGATGACTGTGGGAACGTCATTTCTCACCGGAATCGCTTCTCGGAAAATCGAAAGTGGACACTCGTCGTGGGAGCTCGATTTTTTTAACTATTCGCTATTCCCGCAAAAAAACATGGGATAGAATCTGCGAACCTACAGTACAGCACTTTCTCGTATCCTTGGATGGATCCAATGTGCGATGGATGTGGATGCAATAGCTGTCCAAAAACAAATACGTAATTTCATCTCAATCATTTCAGGGACGATGGACGACAGATTTCTTTTTAAAAAATTGGATACTTTCACGGATGATTTTGAGAAGGCTTTCACAAGGACTTCAGAAAAAAGGCACATTCAGAAAAAATGCGCTTGGCAGATATTTAATCAGAGTACTTCAATGGTTTACCATGCCTTATTCGCAGGTGTAACTAAGCAAAGGCAAAATTTTCCGTGTTCTATTGGGGGCGGTGTGGGCGGTGATTCAAACGCACGGAATTCACGGATATTTGGGTTGAATTTTTCAACTACGGATCTGAGGACATCCTACATGGGCTTTCAATTAATGCTACCTCCGAGTCTTTCTTAAATTTTAGCCTTCAATATTGGAAATCACAATTAATAATTATCATTTCTCTCCAACATGGTGAGTTTCAACAAAGTCAAGCTTGAAAATACACGTTACGAATGATTTATTAGTCCCAAGTCCAAACATGGGACAAGCAAGCAGCCACCATGATGTGTGTGTGAGGTGGGGGTGTTAGGGTGAATGCTCAATTATTAGTTTATACATACACTTGCATTTATTTTAGCTCATATACAAATACACCCGTGCAAATTCGTGCCCATATAAGTACATAATTATTGTTTGCATAATTCATCATATTTTACTATTTAAATTAATTTTTCGGACGATTGGGTCCGACTGTGTTATGCCTCCTTATCGTGCGAGGGAAGAACGAGTATTACATAAATCCATCGCAGACGGGAGTCTATCCCCCTTGTATTTTATCCCGGGGGTCAATCCTAACATTATGGCCTCATAATAACTCCCTCCATGTCGAAAGACAACTCAGGTATCCTGCATCCTTCTAACAGCCTTTACTCTGGCCCGCTCTCTTCATGAATCAAGACGCTCCCCGCCTCATCCTTCCAGCATATGTACACATTGCGCTTATTCTCTTCTCGTGACAATTTTTTCACTAATCTGGCGGATTCTTTCGAGGATCTTTTTCAATACCTAAATTAATGTTTCCTCCTATGGATCTCATACACTTGCCGCGTATTCCAAATGTGGCCTAACCAAAACTGAGTCTCACCTCTCTCTCTCTTACTCCTTCGTAACCATTTCAAATAACCCGTCTAACAAAACCTGGCTTTCTTAAGAATGGCCCCGAATATGCTTATGATGTGTGCACCCCATGAAATTTTTGAAGCGAGTGGAACACGGAAGTATTTGACCCATTTTGAATTTTGCTTAATTCAATCTGATCTATTTTGCAAAGTAAATCTTCTTTAAATTTTTTATTCCATAACTTCTGCGATGTAAGTTTTCTGATATTTAATTCTAAACGCCATTTCTTATAACACTCCGATATCGCGAATGATCTACGATTGCTGCATCCGTGGGAGCTCAGTAAGTTATTGCATAAAAATAAGAAAGGGGTCCTATAACACTTGGCACTCCTGAAGTTATGCCTGCCACTAAAGAGCTCAGCCCGTCAACTATATTATGTTTACGGCTAAATGTCCTTGTTCCAATTACTCACTTTCTCGTTAATTTCATTATGTCTCATTTAAGGGATCGATTTCTCGTGAGGGATCTTGTCGAAGACTTTATTGAAACCTAAAATATACCGCAGCCAGTAGAGTATTCTCTTCCCTCGGTTTCAGGATATCATGAATAAAAAGGCCCAGTTGTGCATCGCAACCGTTAGTTAGTTAGTATTTAGGGAAGGCGACCGACTGCTAAGGTCATTTGCGCCATTAGGGATGGACAGGAAAGATTGAAGGGTAAAGAGAAACTCGGCGTCGGCATTAGCCTACTCTTTACGAAAGGCGCCAAGGGGTCCGCAGTTTAACGTCCCATCCGACGGACTGCGTACTCACTCAAAGTTCCCTCCACAAAGCACCTCAAGCCGGGATCGAGATACCACTGAAAAATATACAACACCTCCGGGATTTAAACCCGGGACCTTAGGGTGGGAATCCAGTACGATAGCCACCGCAACATCTCAATCCCCGCATCGTACCATATACTTTTGAAAAAGTAGATGCTGCGATGATGAAGCTTACGATGAAGTGTGTTCCTTCTGCCGAGAAGGGCCATTACCTCGCTAACAATGGGATTTTGGGATTTGGAAGATACCGAAGTCAAATAAATCGATCTGCAATTATCGATGTCAAATAAATCGACTCTCACTAACATCACCTTTACAGAGTGGGGCTATGCACGAGCTCGCTTCCAGGCGCTAAATATTGCACCTTCTTCCACCGACTCGCAAAACCGGTTTTTAAATAAGGTGAGACGTCTTCAGCAAGTTTGTCAGTATTCTAGCGAGGACTTCTTGCGGACGCGAGAATTAGTATACTTCATATTTCGCAGCTGTTTTTCTATCCTTTCTGGGACAGCGTCGGTCACTCATGGGTTAAGTCTGCAGATGTAAGGGAGACTTTGTTTTGTTGTGGACGCTCGGAAAGAAACAATTTAGGATATTGGACTTCTTTAAGACACATGTAAAAATTCTGCCTTTTTCTGCTTTTAAAGAATAAGCAATTGAAATTTTTCTCTGACCTGAGGCAAAAATGACCATGGGCTTTTCTCTACATCCTTGGATAACATATAATAAATGTGAAACTCCAATAGCCGTAAACAGTTTACCTTTCTAAACAAAGTAAAAATGAAATTAGTTGGCTAGCGCCACAAGTCAAGAAGGGGTAAAAGGTAAAAAAGGATAATGAGGTAAGTAAAAGGGGTAAAAGGTAAAAAAGACACCTTTCTTATCCTCTTAAAGACATCTTTCTTATCCTTTTACCTACCTCATTATCCTTTTTTACCTTTTACCCCTTCTTGACTTGTGGCGCTAGCCAACTAATTTCATTTTTACTTTGTTTAGAAAGGTAAACTGTTTACGGCTATTGGAGTTTCACATTTATTATATATTACTAGCCGTAAGAGCTCATTTCTATCAATATTCCTTGGATAACATTTAACTTTCACATTTTTTACGGTTTTGTGCATTAAATATTTTTCGTTTCTGATAAAAATGCTATTCGTTTATGATTTAACGTCTTCATTATTTTCTTTCCGATAGAAGAAAGATTTAGTGAAGCTCAGGTTCTCCAAGATTCCTCGGAGTGAAAAACATCTACCTACCAGTTAGTTGAATGTCCTCAGAGTAACAATTATACAATTGGGTAGAATGAGAATAGTTAAGGAGATTATATTTGAATCAGGAATCCAAATTTTAAGTATTTTAAAATTACAGGACTCAAATATACATTTTAGGTCTACAATAAGAGGAAAGGTTTAATGGGAGCGTGGGCATTTAATTAAATACAGTAGTAATCCATCATCGGCTCCTGCCACCCTTACGACCCATAGCGAAAAATTGATCCGCTGAATGAACTCCTGATCGGAGAGACTCTGTGTGTACAGGAATTATGTTAGGAGCATTATTTTATCCGAGAAACTTTGGAACGACAGAGCGTGCAATACGTGCAACCTTAGAGAGAAATATGCAGTCTAACATTCATTTTCACCTTTAACTTTCTTTAAAATGCACTTTTCAAACAAACAATAAATGCAATAGCATGACGGCTACGAACATATATAGATAATTTGGAATATTATTCAACGATTCTACTTAATTTTTAGCACAAAGGATTTTAATATAAATTAAGAGAGACTTAGTCCTAATTTGGTACTTTAAAGTTAAGATAATGATCACATGTGATTGTGTAACCAGCCAAAAAAATATCCTTAAAAAAAAGGCATTTAAAAACCACCGAACGTGATAATTCTAAAATCAAGAATTTATGACGAATATAGATAAAGAAGCATGCTTGCAGCGATGTTGTAGACGAAGATGCTTTATGAAGCCATATAACGTACATTCACGACCGGTACTTGCAAAATTATCTTGCCCTTGGCGATGGCACGAAAATTCATAATGACTCGTGAGCATATGTCTTTCGACTGAAGCTCGGCCTCGCATAGGGAATTCATTTCCTTTGACTACATGGAAAGGGAAACGGCCATGGGACGGGGAAGGGGATTAAGACAGTTCGAAATTGAAAGAGGAGAACAGGGAGATTCCAAGAATTGGATACACTTAGGCGACAATAAAATAGGCAAACTCATTTCATGTCCCCAAAAATAAAAACATCTGTTCTCGAGGGAATTCATTATAATCCGCAAATCGCATCATGAATTCGGCCGAAATAGATAAAAATAAAGCACTCCTTCCATTCTTGGAAGATACCAATACTCATTCCACCCCCGCACAACTCGGGAGGCACGTGAGAGACGGGAGAGAGAAAGAGATTTTGCTTTTTTTTTGATCACGTAGATTGTGACGGCGAAGAGCGGATTATTTTTCCCTGCACTCCAACGGCCTTGCTTTCCGTCTGCTCCTTCCCATCTTGATCTCGGAGTCACCGGATGATTTTTACGTCTACTTTCGGCCCCATTTCTGCTCATGCAACAAATGCTGCGCGACTTCCGCCATTTGCATCACTGTAAGTTAAGAGGAAACTAAACGGCTCCCGGGGAATTCAATAATGGGGGTCCACCCAATGGGGAGACATGGGCCCGTTTCGTCCTTGGACGACCGGCAATCAGAACTCGTCGTTTCTCTGCTGAAACTTCGAAATGACCCCAAAACTTCGGCGTCGAAAAAGACATTCAAGTAACGAGCCCAAGCGTAGCTCTAACATTCAGAATCAGAAATAAGCGTAATAGTCCTAAGTAAGAGCTGCCATCTAAACACAAGTGCTTTTTTTACGAAAATTAGGCAGAACTTTGAATATTCAAATTCGTTTCATTTCATGTAGAATGGGATTCGCCCCGATATAGAATTCTATAGAATAGGAGGGAAGTGTCTTCTCCTTTAAACAACAGAGCAAAAACATATCTCTTCGCAGTTGCGACAATTGCTAAACTCTAGGTACGCGTGATTAACTACATTAGTGTGGCTCATAATATAATCAATGGAATTATGTACTCGAAATCCACGTACCAAATCTTAAAGTAGGAAATATTATTATCATTAATCTACCGCGTTAGGGTAGTCTATATAGAAATACTATATTATTATCATTAATCTACCGCGTTAGGGTAGTCTATATAGAAATATTTTCACTCCTGCTGAAGTTTTTGGTTTTCTTTTCGCTTGGTTTTAATTGGCGCAAAAAATTGCTTTTTATTCGAAGACTTCTTCAAATAAGTAAAAAAATCAGGCAAAAAATAATGTCATAGTAACTTGCTGGTACGACTCTGCGGTCTTATATTAACTAAGCAAAAGTTACTAAATTCAATGGAAGCATATCAGCTAATCCTAATAGAATTTCAAAGGTCTTTGAAGGAGATATTACCGCATTAAAACCATTTGCGATTTATCTTCAGAAGGCAGAAACTAGGTACGGATCCACTCAGCTTTCAAGGCATTGTGTGCTTTTCGAAAATGTCACGACTCCACGTCTTCCGAATGAGGACGCTCTCCACGACGTGGGGGGAACAAGAACACATTTTCCCGCATTCGTGGGAATATTTCCCTTACTAATGATAATCTCGAAGGTGGCACGGAACTAGCTCCTTCATCAAAGATTATCCATCCCCACCCGCGAAGGCATGCGTCAAAAGAAATATACAAAATCGCACGGATCACTTGAACAATCTAGATTTTTGAGTCAAAAGCAATCACTCCGAAGCACGAGAGCTCCCTCCACCGACGCACGTGGTTAGGATGGGAGGGAAGCTAAAAAAGTAAAATATTAATAAAAGAATAAAACCTAGCGCCTCCTGCAGATTAATTCCCATTTTCCCTCAATTCAATTGGGCGCACGTCTTTGAATTCCCGAGCGGGATAGCACCAGTCGAGGTTTCCCTCGGTCTGCGGAACCATTAGCATAATAATGGAAGAGGGAAATAAATCAGGGATAGAGGAGGGAGATGTGTGGATGCAAACTGGGAAGAGGGTGTGAAGAGAGGCACGGAGGGAGGGTGGGCGTGGTGCTTGGATGACGAGAGGGTGAGGGAGGAGGTGAGGACAAAACGAAAATAAGAAGGGGGAAGGCGAGGCGGGGAGGGGGCGAGAGAGATAACGGAGAAGGGAGGGGAGGGATGGGGGTGCGATGAAGGACGGGGAGGAAACGAAAGACCCTGGATTAAGGTTAAATGAACTGGGAGTGCGAAATATCTCTCGATTCATTTTTTTGAACCCCATCAAATCCTTTCCTTTCTCCCTCTTATTCCGCCACAACCCTTTTCCTTCTTTCCCTCACCTCCCCCTCTTCCTCTTTCTTTTATGCCAGAATCCACATCCCCCTCTTTCCCACACATAATACCATAGCTGGGTGCGGGGGTCACATCGTAAGGAGCGCACTACCAACTTAAGCAACCAACAGGAAACGACTAACGATCGCCCATTACGAAGAATATGCACAAAACTTCGATTTACCCAACATTTAGCATTATAAACTACAACTTGTAAAATACCATACGAACACCTTTTTATGTATTTTTGGTAAAATATATTGACTACATTATTTTTATCCAAGTGAATAATGGTAGGAAGGGATTGGATTCGCATTCGTATTTCGTTGGAAAAGGAAGTATACGACATTAAAAAAACGCAATTGGCTCGACAGTTATAAACGAATGACATCAGGCGAGATGTAGAAGAGGAAAATATTTTTTTCTATTGAGCTCGTTTGATTTCGCCTTCAAAAACTACGCCATTTTAATTAGAACCCAGAGCGGTCGTATTCGAACGTATCCCGCATGCGCATCGCTCTGTCCAGCTCCCATACAATAGCCAATCAATGAAGGCCCACAATGTAGTTCTATATCACGAACAAAAACAGTGATTTCATAGAAAAAGAGAATTAATAACTGACATATTTCAAAGAGTATATTCAGTATGTTGAAAAATGAATACGCACAGTCCTTATGTTCTATGTAGTTTCCTTTAATTAAAATAAAACGTGCAGTTCTAAGTTTGGTATGAAGCATTAATGCAATAATTCACCGTAGATTATAAAACAGGAAGATCGAAGCCATTATCTTGAAAACAGAAAACGTAAAATGCTCAGAATGTACCATGTCAGAGCGCAGCGCAGATTGCAGCATTTACCGAATTAAATTGGAAACGAAGTACCATGACCAACGAACACGATCATGACGAAACGGACTTCGAATGTAAAAATATGCCATCAGGATGCATGCATCACAAGTTCCTTAAGAGGAATTCTCAAATCGGCATTAAGCAAGCACTTCTCCATCAATTGAACAATTTACAACAAAATCCATGAACTCATAATATTTTCTCTTACATCATTGACAAATAAGGTCGCATTACTGTCCCCTTCCTACAGGCGCATTAATTCATATGAAAGGTATCTTGAAAACAGAAAACGTAAAATACTTAGAAAGTACCATGTTAGAGCACAGTGGACCCATGAAATTAATAATCTCTTTTGTAGAAATACCTTTACGTTAATGCACTAAGAAAAAATATATCCACGAAAGTGAATTCGTCACAGAAGGTATGATAAAAAAAATTACCCGTAGACATGCACAACATGGAAGACATGCATTGAACACAAAAAAAATATTTAAAAAATGAAGAAAACTGGTACGCAGGGTAACGAGACTGCTGTTCAACGTATACGTGGAGGAAGTGGTAAAAGAGGCATGAAAAGAACTGGAGATGGAATCAATGTCTACACCTAATAATGTACATTGCAGTTTTACCCATACTTACAACACAGCCCATCCTGTATATCCATCCAAAACTTGCACATAAAAAGTTTGAGACACGTTAAGATTGCTGATATAAGTCCCCTATCCGGCCAATTTCCTCTAACAATTCATTAATCTGACCTAATTTACTGCATCGAACACCGCATCAACATCGTCCCAGCAATCAAATTCCTTATCCTAACTTGTTCGATCCTCCTCTTGGCAAATGCTGTGATTTCGCTTAGCAACGGTTTTTTTGAGGGCCGACCTCGGATGCCATGCATCCACCGCTGTCGGGCGGGATACAGCCCCGTATTTGCCAGGACATCAGATGCTATTGCATCCGCCGCACAGCGGAACAGATGCCGCGCGAACAAACTTTCCCCTGGCTCCTGCCCTTAGACGTATCTGAGCATAGGCGACCCTACAAGGGATAATGATCATTACTCCCATTCGCACAGCCTTAGGGGTCATGGGGTCATCATATTGCACGACCTCTTCCACCACGTCACGGTTGTAGTCCACGGGATAGGCATTTCACCATAAGATAGGAAATAAATATGAACACTGCTACAGTTACCATTAATGGCATTCGAAAACAAAGTTTTTCGTTTCTATGAACGCGAGAAATAATGATTAAAAATATAAAAAAATAAAGTTTCATCAATTCCAAAATCTCAATATACTACTGATGAAAACATATGTTTTTTTGCTTGTCAACCCATTTCAATGGAGCAAATGAAACACACACTATTTAAATTGCTTTAAGTGAGTTTGGATGCTTTTCGATTAATTGAATAAAACATGCATTGCCATTGGAAAGTTTGTATAAAGCTGAGTGGGTTTGTTGATTAGAAATAAACTATTAAAAAATAATGATTCCATTTTCCATGAAATGCATTCAACTACTCAAATTGAATAGGAAAGAATTATCGCGTGGCACTGCTCGACGCATTGAACTTCTTTATCAAGAATCCACAATGCATTTAATTAAGTTTATTACTGCATTATACTTACACCTGCAGATATATATATATATATATATATATATATATATATATATATATATATATATATATATATATATATATATATATATATATGCTAATTGATGAATATTTGGAAATATTACTGACAATAAATCCGTTTTATGCATTTCAGCTGAAAAACTTTTTCTCTGCTCAAAAACAAAAAAAATTAAGTTAAATGGTTCCATATGGACCACAGGCACTGGATTCATTATGGTGTTTAAATAGTAATACACAGTATATTGAAACCAAGACCAATCAACCTTTCATTTTGAAATATTTCTATCCTGATAGAATGCTCATCTTTCTTGGTTTGATGGCACGATGGATTTGGGAGGGGCATTCCGACTCGGCCCGAAGGCTCAAGGCCTACATCCTCATCGCTCCAGGGCCTTTTTGCTTATTACGACGATTATCGGCACTCATCCCCGCGAAGCGACGCATGGATATGGCACGCACGCCCTTCTACAAAACATTAACCATCCGTTGCACCGAGCACTTACTCACGACAGTGCTTGGGTTCAAATGGTTGCTCGAGCAGGAGTTCGCGGGATCACGGTTTAGTGGGTTGAGGAGGAAATGGGGGAAGTGGGTTGTTAAGGTGGCCCGTTGGGAGAGGGGCGAGTGGAGGTGTTGGGGGGGGGATGGAGGGAGGAATGAAGGATTGGGAGGCGGGAGGGGAGACTGCACGACGCACTTTGACCTCTGACGAAAGCAGGGGAGGGAGGTGACGTACGCATGAGTGCTAGGAATGGGGGGCATGTACACACATCGAAACCATTCGATTATAATTTTGAAAGTATCGCATCGAATTATTTCTGATCATCAAAAAAGTCGATGAAGTTGTTTCATATCTAATTTTACGCATCACACTTTAAATTTGAAAAACAATATGTGGAAAACACGCCCATGAAAAGAGTATTATGCAATACGAGGCTTCAAGCTTTACGCGCTACATCTCAATTGGTGCATATTCATGAAAAGTAGAAAAAAACATTCATGAGAAAATAAGACAATTGGTCCTCTTCACACGTTTTATTTTTCACATGAACTCTTTCCCATAATTGTGACACTATGGATATTTCTAATATTAATTATGTGTACGCTATGTAAGATATAAAATTTCAATAGCGAAATGAAGTTCTATAATTTATCAAATCAAAGATTTACTACTGAATAAGTTAGGATTATCATTGATTCTGTCGCTAAAATCTATTTTCCTTAGAAAACACGGTTTGAGAAATAGGGGTTTGAGAAAAATATTTATACGCTACATTTAATATTAAAATCTTTAATTTCATTGAGTATTATGCCGATGATATTGAACGAAAATATCTCACGATCACATAAAATGTATTCGGACATTTGATGATTTTGCATTTATCCGAAAACAGCATTTTGGCCTTTAAATCAGACTTTAAACAATGATATAAATATAAAATAAAACAAACAATGAAAAACCTCGAAGCATTAGATGGAGAAAAACCCACCTAGGCAGGAATCGAACCCACGACTTCTGAATTGATAGGCGAGGACAGCACTTGGGCCGGCATACATTGAATAAACTATAGGTATCGGGTGCTTTAGTGGTCCAGCGGTTGAAGCACTGGGCTAGTGACCGGAGTGTCCGGGTTCAATTGCGGGTGCCACCTCTGGGCATCCTCAGTTTCACCCAAACAGTGTGAACTTCCTCGGAAACCAAAGGCAAACACAGGGAAAGCGCCTGACCCGCCTATCCTGATGTGTGAGCATCTCTCACCGTATAGGGAGGGCTTAGGACTTGGTGAGCACTACCGTCACCTATCAAACCTACCTTCGGGTCGATAGCTGTGGTGATGGTCATGATAGAGATGAATTCAATTCAGCCGCCCATTCTCAACGTGTATGTGTGTGGGGCATTGAAATATATTAAGAAGTGGGCGAGAGAAAGGAGGTGTGGGTGAGGGGAAAGGTTCACGAGGGAAAGCGATAAGGGAGAGGGAGGAAGAAAAAAGAATCAGGAAATCCGAAATTGGAATGGAAATCCTCAACCACTTCAGCAGGAATATATCTTTATATATATATATATATATATATACATATATATATATATATATATATATATATATATATATACCATATACATATTATTATTAGGTAATCTACCGGTTAAGGTAGGTTTTTGGATGGATACAGCTAACAGTTAAACATTTTAGGACTCCTAACAAAACACAAAATACAGTCTCCTACTCTATATTAGGTTCCTCTTTATCTCTTGAGTACTTTCTTCCTCCCTTCATTCCGTCCAACATCCCTTTGCTGTTCCTTCCCTTTCCTGGTTTGCCTAACATTCTCCCCTCAATTACAGTCTTCAACATCCCGCTGCCGGTCAATACCCCCTTCATCCACTTTTCCTGCCTCCATAAGATTGCTCCCAACAAACCCCTCTCTTCGCCCACCATACCAAGTACTTCCTCGTTTGTTTTCTTCTCTGTCCATTTCACCTTCTCCATTCTTCTCCACACCCACATTTCAAAAGCCTCCAGTCTACGTCTATCCTCCTGTTTCAATGACCACGTTTCCGCGCCGTACATAGCTACGCTCCATATCAAATTTTTTACGAGTCTTTTCTTAACACCCTTACGTCCCTACTACTTTGACCGTGTTGGTCCAAAACACTTCTGAGATACTTATACTGTTCCACTTGCTCTAGTTTTTGCCCTCCTATTTTACATATATATATATATATATATATATATATATATATATATATATATATATATATATATATATATATATATATATATATATATATATACATACCAATAAACACAGAAATCAACCCGAAGGTCGGTTTGGTAGGTGATGATAGAGTTAATCCAGAATTAAGCCCGACGGCGTGGGAAATTCACACATCAGGGTAGGGGGGACAGTTCCTTTCCCTGTGCCGGTGATGGTTTCCCAGGAAGATCTGGTACCCGAAAAAACACTTAGCTTGGGTGGAGCTGCAGGTGCCCGGAGAGTCTTGTCTGGGAATCGAACCCGGGCCCTCAGTAGTCCAACGCTCTACCCCTGGACTACCGCGACCCACATATAACGGAATGAGAGGAAACCCGGTGGATTTAGGATGATTTCCCAGGTGTGATTTTCAATCCAAAGCACTTTTCGCCCCGATTGTTAGACGAAAATCAACAACTTCGACATATATATGTACGATACCATAAAAATAAAAAATGCTCCTTTGAATGGGGAATGCAGTTTCCATATTTCTCCCCCGGGGCTCACTGACCACTTCCTACAATACGGAAAAGTCCAGTCCCAACAAAAATTGTTCGGGAATCCAACCAACCACGGCAATATTCATTCGAAGTGTAGAGTTAAGATTATTTTATTTCCATTGAAACATATTCATCGAATCAACTCACAGCACTGCTCCGCAGAAATAATAAGTCTATGTAGACGAATGCGACGCGCAAGAACAGTGGTGCGCCGGCATTACTTGTGTAAAATATTCACCGTTGATCATGAGCAGGCACCACGGGATGAATTTGGCTCCGGGGTAAGAAAAAGCGAGAGAGCAAACACACAGCATACCTTCCGATACATACTGTCAGTAGTGAGTGGTGCACCATATTATTCAAGCAGCAGTAAAAAGCATGCGAGAGCTACGCGAGAGGCCGGATGAATTATTGAATACACACGGCATCCCCGCTCGGTGCAACAAAAGAACATGGCGGCAGTGGTAGCATCCATTTAAAGCACGTCTATTCTTACCCGGGGCAGGAAGATGCGTCGTCTTTTGTTTCCGCCCTGTATTTCGTCACAGTTGCAAGTAAACAACGATTCCTCTTCGCCCCCTTCCTCTCCAATCCGCCCCCGCCCTACACCTCTTCGCCCCCTTCCTCCACCATCCGCCCCCGCCCTACACCTCTTCGCCCCCTTCCTCCACAATCCGCCCCCGCCCTACACCTCTTCGCCCCCTTCCTCCAGAATCCGCCCCCACCCTGCCTCTTCGTCGCCCTCCTTTTATTTTCAGAGGCTTGATTACTCTCGGCAACTCCATCTGAATGAGGGATGGCTGCTTGAAATTCGCCTCGCTGGGGAAAAAAATAATCGATGATGCCCAAGCATTGTGCTTCTGCGTAATGAGTAGTAGGCTCGGTGGAGGAGCGCGCTTGCTCCCGGGTAAATAAATGAACTTGCACTCAAAAATTCAGACCATTTGTGGCGCCAAACTACGCATACGTCGATAACCATGTTCCATGGACGATTCACTCGAGTTTACCTTACCGCTGTTCCGCAAAAAAAATAGTCGTACTTCACATTTTCAGGGATTTTATAGTAAATTTTCAAATTCAACCAGGAAAACAAAGAGAAAAGAAAAAAAAGAGTGACTTCATCACGTGCTTTTCCGCATTGGATATCCATATCTAAACTAAAAAAGTAACCATGGCAAGCCACGAGGAAAAAACGCTAATCATGTTACGAGGTAGGGCCAAATAAATATCCTCTGGATCCTTACAAATTGATTGCCATAATTCTTAAGGAACAGCTATTTTTCTAAAACTATAGCTATTTATTTAAATAAAATTTTCAAATTCAACATAGACAATTGCTATTATTTCAATGCGCTGATTGTATGCATTACAACTGCTGTTTCCCTACGAACTTTCTTCACCTTTTTATTTTTATGAGCGATACGTTTTTTATATTTGTATCCCCTTTTGGAATCTTATCATTTGCGAAGTTTATGTGTTTTGGAGATGGTCAAAGAGACATGGGAAGAACTGGAGACAGGGACGTTAGTCGGTGGAGAATAAATGAGCACAAGGTTGTACAAACTTAAATACAAAAATCAGTTAGGTCAGTGGATGAACAAGCTTTAGTTTGTCACTCAGCCAAGGGGTTGTAAACTCAGTTGAGTGCATTCACTAGTCAGAGCGATAGGTATGGGATGATAATAAATCTATATAGGACAAAAGTCATGGGGTTTTCTAGGAAGAGGAAAGCTAAGCTAAATGCCACATTAGGAGGGAATTGATGACAGAGAAAGCACCAATAATCTCTCGCTAATGATACAAAATGCCCCATTGGCTACCGTAGGCAACCAATTACTCAAGAAAGATACACCTATTACTACCTTGAGGGAAAATATTCAGGCCCATTTCAATATTACTACTATCTAGGACAAAGCTTATTGAAAATCCCAGATATGTTCCACGTTTAAAGGGGACAATAATGAGGTAATTATAATAAGAGTAGAAAAAAGGCCATGTCTTTTCTATACGAGCAGAGTGTTTACTTGGGCAGGTCCCGTGCTAAAAACTCTGCGGTTTTAGTTAGAAGATACTCGGCTGAAAACCAAGTGGAATAAGCTTTCAAAGGCCAAGGCGTTTGAGGGAAAATGTAGAAGGCGTTCGGAAAAGAACTTTCCCTTTGCCCACTCTGAACAGGCGTTCCTTACGTCCAAAGGGTTAGCACACAAAACCCTACCCTGCCCTCATCCAATCCAAACTAACCTTCGGGTTGATTACTCAATAGCGGTGGTTACCAAACGTTCAGGTTACGATGAAGGATAAAAGAACATTTTGCGTCTGAAAGGCGAAAAATGTGAAAAAGGTGATTGTTAACTCAAAGAAGATAAAGATGAGGGAAAGTTAGCTTGCGTTAAAAAAACAAAACTAAGAATATTTAATGAGACTAAAAATAAAACGAGTAAAAATTACAGAAATAATGTGAATAAGCGGAGACCTAAGGCGTTCGCTGTGCGAGAGGAAAAACTCCATCAAGACACTTGGGGGTAAGTGTCGCTATGAATGTGATGGCACAGAAAACACTAAAAGCAGCGGAAACGTATCGGCTCTAGTATGATGTACGGATTGCCTAAGAAGAGTGAGAAAGGAAAAAAAACAACTGCAAAGCATAGTATGTGAAAGGACAAATACACTGGACATACAAGAAATTATAAAAGAGAGTGGTGGAAGATATAGGCAGTAGGAATCATGGAATACGAACGCTTCGGATGAGATAAATTAAGATGATAATAAATAGAGAGTTTAAATAAAATAAGATTTTCGAGGAGAGCTATCAGGGTTAACTTTAAGTCAATAAAACTGAATGTACGATAGCAAATGCAGTTAGCGTAATTGATACACATATGTAAGTGCTCTAAATCCTAACCGATGTCAAATTTGGGGCGGGATGGATTTAATAACGGGGGGAGGGGGGCACTCTGAGTCCAGACCACAATGTTGAACAGAAGGGAATGTTGTGGGGGGGGGGGAGAGATTAAAGTCAGCAAGGACTGAAGTACAACGGTTTAGTCCAAATCAAATTCATTCGGGTTTGGCGTGTTGGGTAATTTAAGCTATTTATTGGAACCGAATATGAAATCACGGAAGGCGTCTCGAGCGACGGCTCTGTTCCACCGCTGCTTTTTCTCCGAGTTTCCATATTAAAACATACGTACGTCGAAGAAGCTGTCATCATCTCTTGACATTGGAACGAGTTTAGTATCTTAAGATAAATACATCTCCAGAGCGATGAGCAGCAAGGATCCCACTTGGATGCATACGGCTCCATTGAAATAATATTTTTTTTTCTTTTCCGGCGTTGCTAAGGGGTCAGTGGGACGGGAGACGTAGTGTTTGACTGCCTCGGACGAGGATCAATTCCCGGTCCTTCGACCCTCGAGCCCTGTTCGCATTAAAATGAGCGCGAGAATGGAGACTGGTGGGTTGGAGAGGAAGATTTATATCCCGAAAGGGAGACTCAACACTACATGTAAGAGATGGATATTATTTCAGCCTCTTAAGCCCAACCTCCTCCATCGGCCGCTGCGCCCAACTTGGAGAGGAAACCCGAGGCGACCGCATCGGCGGGAAAAAATACGAAATGAGGGACGGCCTCGCAGCGCTAATGACTCGCCCCCGGCTAGAATGATGTTGATTCAGGCGAAAATAAAGACTAGAGATAATTACTGGCACAATTACTGCGTACGAAATGACTGGATTTAGTTCGTCGCAAATAAATTAATGCTAATACGCCTGCCCAAATTATGTTACGCCCTTCACCGAAAGAGAAAGGATGATTCATTTATAATCTCTTTTCACTGAAATTTTCACGTTTTCCGTAATTATTGTGATTTCAAGCGGGATAAGCAACCCATGTGAGAATATGACCAAAAAGAACGAAAAGGTTATGCCTCACGACATGACGGCAACTAAAATATTTCCCTATCATATTATTTTAACAAATAAGCGGTCATTATATGGTCTCAATCATCAAAATATAGGCATTAATGTTTTTCCATCATTTGAATCCGAAAAAATGATATTACAAATTTGAACTGAATTTCAAAAAGGAAAAAAAGGCAGAGACGTGTACCCAAACATACTTAAATAAGTGCGAAATAAGGAAATCTGTACTCTTACCTTCATGTGTCCTTATATAGAAATTCCCGAAATTACGTTTGATTTCAGGAATCTTTATGAATAAAAAATGCAAGGGCAGGCAAATAATGGTTAATATTATTTTTTAATAATGAAAAGAGTACATTCTCCAGTTGTCATAACTAATGACATTGTCGATGGTAAAGATTGGGAGAGCTTGGAAGTGTCGGGCAACGTTTAATATTTTCCCAACTCCACGGGGAAAACACGACTAAGGATAAAATTACTTTTCTTATGTGCCACAATCACTCGGGAAAACATTCGCAAAAGGATAATGAGAAAACTAGGGGATACGAGGCGCAAGACCACGCGCTTATGTTTCGAGAATTCCCCGACAAAACCCCTCACAATCCAATTCCGATAAAAATGCTTATCCGTGATCGTTGAGAAATTAATTCATCTGCGTCGTCTTGGTTCAGCTATGCCGCATAAACTCTTTTAAATTTTTGCGACTAAAAATATTTTTATTCAGCATACATTATAATGGAGGATATTAAAAACCGTGCGACGATAAAAAAGTTATTTCCTTGAGTAAGTGAAACTGTGATTTTCCATGGAAAACTTTCCACGCCTCATCTGTGCGCGTCACGGGTTTTTGGCAGATTCATTTAAAAGTGCGGAAAATCGTAAGATTAAAAAGAAATTAGCAACGCTATGATTAAGAATACCGTCACTTTTAAAAAGTCCATTTACTCAGCTCCTGCCATTCTGACTTGGCTTCGCTTTTGTTGATGTGGCGGCGCAGTAGAGTCCTCGCCTTGACTATACCGGAAGTCCCAGACTATACCGGAAGTCCCAGGATCGGAACCCACCTTAGTGGGTTTTCTCCACCCGCAATGTCTACACCCGTCTCTGTTTCTTGCTGTGAAATCTGTATGCAACTGATTCCCATGCCCCGGTGGTCCTTCGATTGCTAAATCTCTCCCTATTACGGGCGACTTTCCGCATTGGGTTACTTTATTTCGAAGACAGTTTATAGAGCCGTATTATCAGCGTCTTCAGGACAGAAGTGGCGATTCACGAATTCCTTCCGTAACTTATGGAGAGACCACCAGCATCCAATCAGAGTCCTTCTAGGGTTATGATAGGCTTTCCCAAGCAAAAGATGTGAGCGAAATGTACACACCTTCTCACTCATGACCTGAAGACACCAAAATGAGAATCATCCGAAAGCGGAGGCATTTTTTCATTTAATTTCATGTACGAGGGCCGATATACCAATTTGCAGTTATAATTTAATTATCATTGTCAATTTATTCTTCAGTCTTTTTTATAATAAATAAAATAATGGGAATGAATTCGACGACGTAAGCAATGTAATATATTCAAATAAACTGTGCGACATGCCACAATGGTAACTTTGACGAGCGGATTAATAAAATCATGTTGCACTGTGAAAATTTCGCTTTGAAGTGATACGCTCCTGAGACAATTTCAGTGGAGTAAATGAATTAACGCTGCAGAGAGACATTACTGACTTGTCGATTACACTGGACGGTGCTCAGACCGCGGCGTGCCATTGGTGCGTCGTCAGGGCGGTTTCTCTAGCCGCGCACCGCTCACTCCAATCCGAAGTCCATAGATTGAGTTGGCGAGGTGCTCCAGCGCCTGATCGAGAAATCTTGAGGTGCTCGCGTGTTTATCCTTCGCAAGGGGACGCGGTCCACTGAGGAGAGCAGGGGCAACGGGAGGGAGTCTCGAACGCCTTGAGGCCGAGGGAGTCCAGGTCAAGGCCACGCTACCCTGTCATAATCCGCGCCACACGTCGCAAAAACTGGAGCGATCCAAGCTGGAACCACCCTTCCATGCGCGCCCTTTGACGACACACCCAATACCAATAATTCATGGAGTAACGGATCAACTTAGAGACTAGGTGTCTATGTAGACTAGACTTGTGACCTACACTTACAGCCTAGGTGAATATATGTCAGTTGCGGCAAGAGGTGATCTTCATGCGGGACTTATAATTGACATGAAGCTAATTAAGCCATAGCTACATATGATCAACTATTAGTTAGTCGGAGAGACAAGGGATTGGAATTTTTGCTGAGATTTCTGCATAGTATACTATATTCCTGAATTCTATAAGATTAAGATAGATGACAAGAAAGCAAAAATAATGAAATTCTTAAAAAGTAAGAAAACTAAGTTAAACATTTAAGTTGAAAGAGGTGAATTGGGGAACAGAATTGGCCGGCATTTAATAGAAAAATGGTCGTAAAGTAGGGAAATTTGTACAACAGCCTAGTCCAAAGAAATTGGCAAAGAGGAAGAAGAACTGATGACAGATACGCTAAAAAGAATGGCATAAATTACAGGCTATTCAATAGTTTTTCGTACCCCTGGATTTTCATAACACGCGCGAGTCATCGCTGAAGTTATGCAGGCGATAGACTAACTAACAAACGAAAGAGTTATTCTTCAAACTTCACCATAGAAATTCACTGACAAAATAAGTTGAAAACAGAGGACGATCAACAAACAAGATTTTTAAATATGGTGGGAAACGAAATTAATTTTCCGGGTGGAATATGAAAAAGACAGTAAGTGGGTGGAGAAATAATAACTAATAGCTAGGTCTGTTGAAGACCATAAAACATGGGAGAACGTTCGGTAAGGGGGGAGAGGGGAAGTATAAACATATTTTCTCGACTTCATGAAGGCAGTTACGAACATCGAAGAATTGAAGTAATATATAATATTCACAAACAGGCGGCGAAAATTCCTACATGCGAGTTGCAAGGAGTCACCGAAAACCTAAATATTAAAGGCCGCATATAAATGAGAGTTATAAAAGAGGACGAGAGAGTTTAAAAAATGGCGTAGGGAGAGATAAGTGTTTCCGTTAATATCGCATGATGAAGAAAGGACGGACGGAGAGAGGTCGAGGGATGAGAAATGAAATTTCTCCCTCTTCCATGATTGCGCATGATACCAGAATGTTTCTTTGAGGGTGAAATGAAATCAAGCCGTTTTGATGACAAAGAGTTCCTCTCCCCCGAAATCATGTTGCTCCATGTCGCGCAAGACCCTGATGGTCTCCTCGACTCGTCGCCAAGGCCCTGAATCGAGAAACCTCACCGTTCCAGGCAGGAAGGAGGGCACGGCGACTGAGGCTGACATTTCACCCTCTTACGACAAGTTCACTCGAAGCTCCTCGAGTACGCAGCTCGATCGTCACCTCAAGCGGAACAATCAGCATCAAGGAGGTGGCAGGTGTAGCACGCTTCGTTTCAAATGTGCATGTATTTTCTCAAGGATGTTACACACATGATTTCATTTCAAAGCAACATCTTACAAACAAGTGAAATTACAAGGAAAAATGCTAAGAAGTTATATTTTCTCTTTCCTACACCATCAAGGTAATTTTCATACCTTGTTTCAAATCTTAGACAAGTCCTGAAATACCTTTTACTACAAGCGTTATCTTTCTTTCCAGAAGTGACTCGAACAAAGGAAAGGCAAACATCAATGTTTCTCGTCCTGGAAAAGCTAACCAGATGAGAACGTATAAATACCCACAAATCAATTACAGATATTAATCCACGACGAATATATCATACACGAGAGACTGTGAGCTCAAACATAAGCTTACCGAATGCGGTATTTGAAGTCACAGTGACGAAAAAGGATGGTTTGCCCAAATAATTATAAATGATGACCATTGAAATATTGCAATTTATATTTGGTCCATTTTAATTACCAAGCAATTATTATAAATTGCTCCAGTTTAGGAATAAATATTTTTAACAGGAAATCTGTCCATATACATGTTTCAAAATTTTGATTTCACATTTTAAAATGAAATTTTAAGCCGATCTTGTATCACCGTTGGTCACACAATGTGCCTGGCGTTCCGATATGATTTTGAGCCGCGTAAATAAATGCAGAAAAATGGGGTGGATCTGCACTTCATGTGATTGAAATTGAAATTTTATGGGAAAGCAAAGTTAAACGATGAATAATAGTTATTGCTGAGCATATCAATTACACCACTTGCTTAGGTGTGGGTTGATTATCATTTTCGGTGGCAAAATCAACTTCTTCGGAGTCCCCACCTTCCTTCCACTGAAGAAGGTGGGGGTGACAGCAAAAACCAACCAACGAGTGAGTTTCTTCAACTTTTGTGTTTCTGAACGCGAAAATGACACAGATACAGCCGTCTATTTCACTATTTTATATTAATAACCAATACTTGGTCATTAACCTTCTTCCCAATCATACTTCTTGTGCTCTACCATGCTATTCTTTAAATTTCATTAAAAACATTAGAGATCCATTTCCCATTACAGGGCATTCTACCACAATACGACCGATTTAGCCGACCACGGTGGCGGCGGGGTAACGTCCTCGTCTGCCATTCCAAGGGTCGCGGGTTCGATTCCCGCCTGGGTGAGTTTCCCTCCATCTAGGGCTTGGGTGTTTGTAAATGTGACCATTGTTATCGTTGTTAATAGTTCGATGTAAAGGACATAATGTGCTGTTTTCGGACTAATACTGAATAAATAAATATAAAATAAACAATAGCTTCTGATTCGAGGACAATAAGGTATAGCGGAAAATGATATTTTAAATTTAGTGCGTAGGAACCTAAATTTAAGAAAAAATATTCATATGCACCAGCGCTTCAATAAGTATAGAAAAACTGCAGGTGGAAAAGTTACCACGACAAAAAATGCTCGTTATGATGAGAGAGAAAGACGAATGATTCAAATCCAACTATCCACGAGGACACCTTCCGAAAAAGAGAAAAACACTCGAAATTTTCGGCTTTATAGTAACTATATACATAAATATTACAATGTAACAATTTCAGGTCGAAAAAATCATTCACCTTGACCGGGATCAAGGGGAATGATTTTAACACTGAAATTATTGCATGTTAATGCACACTGAATTGATGATTTATTCAACCCTAACGAGGATTTGCGGAAGGTTGGAGGAGGGATTTCCTTCACTTTCAAATTGCCGATGAGAGGGGGTGGGGTGTCCCGCGGTGTAGAACCGCCCCCTCCTGGTCCGTTAAGAAAGAGGGTGGGGAGTCGGGGCTTCCCACCCCGGTCGGGAAAGCCTGATATTCGTGTGCACAGGAAACCCGAGGGTAGGGGAGGAAAATTCCTTTGAGTAGGGACAAGGGATCACTTATCACATGTTCATCGTGAGGAGGTGATGTAGTGGAGGGGGGAGAATGATGATAAAAATTGGACTTCATTGATGAGCTCCAAGTCCTTGCGATGCACGATTTCGAGTTATTCCAGGGCATCTAGTGTCTGTCCTTTTTCCAAGTTGTGGAGTGCTCTGAAGCCGAAATTACAGAAATGATTGGAATATAGAAGATATTTGACAGATGAAGAAGTAGTATAACCTGTAATATGGCCTTTCCTACGTTCCTTGATACGTGTAGAAAAACTTCTGCTTGTCTGAGATAGGGCGTGCCCCCTGGAACCATAATATACGAGGGCGATTCGAAAACAAAGATCTATTTTTTTCATGAAAAATCAAATTCTTCTCAATTTTGTGTACATCATTGGAAAGGCTGGGCATTTAGATATTTTTCTCCATAGTTGCCTTGACGATCAATCACTTTTTGCAAACTTTTAACCAGCTTTTTAATACCGGCGTCGTAGCTTTCTCCCGCCGAATAGGTAGAAAAAAAGCTAAATGCTCAACCTTTCCAACGATGTACGCAAAGTTGAGAATAAATTTGACTTTTCAGGAAAAAAAATAAGGGACCTTACTTTTCGAATCGCCCTAGTACAAGTGATCCCAAATTCCTAATTACCGGTTTTACCCTTTTTGCACAGTGCTTCTTTATACATTGGGACCATACGCCCAGTCACCGACCACGGGGAGGAAAAGCCCCGACCTCACCCTCTTTCTCCATCGACCTAAGAGTATGGAGCCGCACCGTGGGACCCGCACCCCTTTGGATTTTAGTAACGGGAAAACCCCCTCCAACAAGCTACGACGCTCCTTCCGGACTTTGAAGGACTTTGCACCTGTCCCCTTGTCTTAACCACCCCCTCCCCCACTCAAAGTCACTCACGCTGCCTTCCACCTTTCCTCCCTCTTACCCTCTTTTCCACTACCCTCCCCTTACTTACTATTGAATCTATATACTGGACTCTAGAGTGATGACTGTCACCCGATGATGATCGAGTTACATTGAAACAGGTCGCATTAAATCTTATTTTGTGAAAAATTGTCTATTTTTAATTTTTCATGATATTCCACCATATCAAGCCTGAAATGTCTCTTTTTATTTTTAAGTGCTTTTCTCTGTTTCTGTCAATGTGGGACGATTCCACCACATCACACCTGAATCTCTGATTGGCACATTCCGAATCAAGTGGAACAATTGAACCAAATTTCCCTCGATCGGCACAATTAAATCCATAGACATTTTTTTCGATTTCAGGAGCATAGAAAATATACTTCCTCAGTATGAAAGTAGTAGGTCTTGCACAAAATCGCATTGATGGACGGCGTTCCGAACCACTCAACCAGGAGTATTTACTCTTTACACGAGAAAAAATATAAGAGGTGAGGGGGAAAGGAAAGATCGCCTTTCTCTTCGCCTCAGCCCTCTCCGTCACATTTTCTCTCACGAGGAGGATTTTGCGTCGAAAAAAGATGAAGATTGGAGTCCAGAATAAATCTAAGCGGCCTTTTAAAGAGGATTTACTAAGACTGAAAGGGGATAAGGGAGTTGGGTGGAGAAAAGTGAGGATTGGAGATTCAAAAGAAGACTTTTTAAGTTTACGTGCGAATGACGGAGAGCTCTTCTTCTCACTCTGTGTGTGTGTGCGCGTGTGTTTCGGCTGCCTTCTCCCACAACGCCAAGCATTGCGCTGAAAATTTGCAAAACACCATTGAAGAGACCAGTATTCATTTGTAGTTGTTGCCGGCAGCACCTAGGATGTGGAAACCATTGAGAAATTCCAGCATCCAAATTTTTAACAACCGTCTGCAAGATGCCACAAGAGCATTTGGGAATATTTTTTTAAGACGCCAGCCATGAAATGAGGGTATAGGAAATAACATGGTAAAGGAGGTTTTTATTTACTCGAGTAACGAAGAGGAGTAACATTCATTGAATCCATCGTTGATCATGCTTCTTTTTTTATTCCGTCATTTTTTTATGGCTCTACTGCTGTAATTTGGGACTCAGATTATTTCCTCGTAATGTAACAAGTGAGATCGCACGATTGATTCCTTTGCACTGGAATACAATTTTTTACATTTAGCCCACCGTCTTCGAGTTTCCATTGCGCCCTTCCCCAGAAAGGTAAGTCCTTGAAATTGTGCCTTCACGCTTTCTGCCCCATTGTCACTGTTACAAGAATCGAGCCGCATTGCTCTACATTTTTTTCATTCCAAAATTCGTGATTATTTGAGAAGAGGCTCTCGAATGTTCGACAATTATTCAGTACAGGGACTAGTTGATGAGGAACAATACGTTCCCTTTTCGTCGCCGTGTTTTAAATTATGCATTCAACAAATGCCAGTGACTCCGAGACAGCAGCGAACTCGTTACATGCATCTACTCGCGGTTACGAAAAGTTAGATCTGGTGTTGCGGAGACATCCGTATATTTTACGACCTTGGCCAACACCGTGCATCTGCGAGCACCTCTGATTGTGTTCCCACCGCGAGAGCATTCGAGGAGGTTTTCTTGTTTGTCAATCAAACATGAACGGTTACACGAGATAAAGTAGTGACACGCGAAAACACGGGCATTAACCGTTTAACAATTTCCTTCAATAAAATCAAATAATTAGAGTAACCATTTTGCAAGTGAGCTTTCTTATATCTAGTAAGCATGGACGGATTCAACGGCGTTTAGGTAATAATTATCTCACCTCTTCATATCGATGAACAAGGTTTAATACAATTCTATATTGTATCAAAGAGCAATCATAATGTAACACTATTATTACAATATCTTAAAATGTGTGAGAACTTAGAAAAATTTACTTGAATAAAGAACGTAACCCGAATATAATATTCATATGCCCAATACCAAGTGCCCTTTGCCGAAAAATTATTCTCCTCGACATCTTTGACGCCAAATAAATGGGTGTGCTTCATTCTATTCTGACTCAAAATAAACGCCAAACAATATTGTCTCATTATGTTTTCATTCATATTTTAACATCCCTCTCGCCGAGTTTGGAGGTGGCCGGCGACCTAAATGGAGTAAGTATTTTCGACATTTTTAAGTGTCAACAAAAATCTTGTCTCACATCCACGTCCGTTTCTCCTCAGGCAAGCTTAATCGAGATATTATTTTAAGGAATAATTATGTATTCCCACGACAAGGAAAAACTCCATCTAGGGGAGGAAGAATCAATGAGATCGATGTTGTCTAGGATATAGGAGGCTTTAATAGCCTAGGACGCAGGGAATGGTATTAGAGAAGAATAGACAAGGCAAAAATAACGATAAACTTGAAATTTGGTAGTATAAAGGAGGATAAGGTGGGTGGAATCAAAAGAAGAGATATAGTGGATGGAAAAAATATTGAGAGGGGTTGAGATGATGATGGTCGTGATGGATGGAGGGCAGAATGTTGGCTGGGTGGAGGAGAGGTGGGAAGAGAGCAGGCATTTTAGACGGCATGGCGGTAGGTAGGATCTGTGAAGAACTGAAAGAGATTATATTGCATGACAAACAAGATAATTACTTCATACTGGCTTAGGCTGAGGGGAGAATAGGCGTTAGGAACCGTCTATAACCTGGTAGGACACGAAGTCATGAATATTTCAACCATCAGTTTCCACAGTTTAGTTTAAACCATAGCCATCCACACAGCAGCAGTAGTAAAAAGAGTAGTTTTCCTTGGCCTTAGTGATAACTACAGTGGTTTACATAAATTGCCAAAAAATAGCTCTGCCCAAAGGAGAGACGTGAATGCGGTGCATATGTGAGCATTTGCCGACAGAGGACACCCCCGAGTTCTTCCTTTGACAGCGTGGTCGAAACATGGAGCTCAAGGCCGTTCGAGCCCGCTCTCGATCTTATAAGGGCATATTTTTCTTTTTAACTAACGATTCGGGAAGAGGGATCGAGGCGGATGAGAGGGAATGATCGGGGGGATGAGGGCACCAAAGGAAAGGAAGGATTGAGCGCACACGAGGAGGAACGGACGCGAGGCGACGCCGTGTGTGAAGAAACTTGACTGCGAAGAACGGCAGCGAAATTAAGGGGTGGACCCAAAATGGGCGGGAGGGACGGGAGGGCATTGTGGGAACAAGGGTCTGGCGGCACGAAGGGTCGACAAATGCCCGAGTCCGGGCCCGGCCACTCTCGGGGACACCTTAAAAAGCCCCGGGGGGGGGGACAAAAGGAAGTAAAGGGGACAGGGTTACCGCCATTAATGCGTGGGCTGAGGGTGTGGGCTCGGGGTGCCAACCGCAGCGGTTCGCGAGGGGGTCAGATGGGAGGGAGGGAGCGGGGGGTTTGATGGGAGGAGACGAGAGGAAAAGAGACAAGAAACCATGCGAAAAATTTTCCTGAGGAACATGTCGAAAAAAATATGTCAGGGTGAAATGGCTCGGGGATTGTGAGCCAGGATCAACAAATATCAGACGCGAAAGTACTCGTGGTTAAGAATAAACCTTTCACATTAATATTGGTGTGAAAATAGTATAGAAGTGATGCAAACCACATACGATGATGTCACTTCACTGCTGAAATACGTCAATGCTATTAATGTTAGTCGACTGATTGATGCAGAATTCGGATGGAAATTATACTCAAAACTCAACATTCAAAACCTCAACTAACTCGATACAGCACCGCACCGTTAACACAAATACACGCATCCTCAATTCTGCATATTTTCTGCCTGCATCTATTCCACCACTTAACATCCCTCTTCTATTTATCCAGCTACCTTCATGCATAACATTCCTCTCTCCATAGATGTACACGACAAAATTTATCATCACCAGGATGTTAAGAAAACGCGCGATACGGAAATGAAGAGGGGCTTATCGTGCAGCAGAATGTCGGGTTGTGTTTTATTAAGAGAGGCAAAAGAATTGTCGCTATCTCTTTTGATAGCTTAAGTCCATCAAAAAAACTACTCTAACCAGTAGATTACCGATAATAATAATAATTTATTAAATTAAATGTAAATTAAAAGAAAAATGCATCTAAGTACGCTAAGGGTAGACATCGGTAGTTAGATGGCAGAGATGAAGCGTACCTATCCAAAGAGGATGCCAGTTGACTTTAAGAAGGCGATGAAGAAGTATCACTTGAATTAAATTAACGAAAAAACAAAGATTATGACCTGCGGAAAAAAAGAAATCATAAGCAATTGACAATAAAAGCCCAATAGTGGAGTCTATTTGCTATTGAGAAACCAGAGTGACCAAGAGCGTAAATTACAAAAAGAATATGAAAAAATGTCACAGACCAAGAATACATCCTTCTACGAAGAATACAAATTATTTCGATGAGAAAAAATAAACCACGAAATCATAAAACGCTTATGTCCATCCACAACCTACCTCAACCCGTATATGTACGAGAATAATTACATGAAAAAACTTTGACCAGACATATAATGGGAACCTACTTATCAATGGATACAAAACAAACTCCTTTTACAGCACAGAAAAGAAGTTGGGTGTTTATGCATTAAGGAACCTATGGTTTGTTTTCTTAATTTTCCACTCACACTACAAATTAATTAGGGGAATTTTGAAATTATGGGATCGCATGCTAATACTCTGCGTTTAGAGATTTTGTGTCTAATCACGTAAAGCGTGGGAATCATGTCATATCGTTGTTAGCCTCACTTGCATCCATGGGCATCTAAGTAAATTCTCCTTCATGAGTTTCCTGGACCACATATTATTGTTATTATTCAATTTCAAAAAAAAAAAAAAAAGAACAACCACATCCTCCACTATTCTTGAGGAAGAAATTCTTCTTCTCAGAAAATACGAGAAAGTGAAGTGACTGCGTGAAATGGCCAAAAGAAAGGAAGAGTAAAACATTAACAGAATGGTTTTTCGTCCAACTTATGAATCATCTCCTCAAGCTCGAATTAGATCCGTAATAAATATGCGTTGAGTGCAACAAAGAAAAATACCTATTTGAAGACTTTGTTTTCACGGAATCAAGCCTCGAAAAATTACACCCGCAGTGAAGTAACAGAGCGGAGAAGGACAAAACAAGCAGAGGCACCGGAGAAGACTTAAAAGACGACACGGCTGAGACCCTCAGGGGCCGGTTGAGTACACGGCACAAAGAGACTGGGATTGGATTAGGAGGAGGGAAAGAAATTAAGAGAAGGAAGAAGATGGGGGGAAGGGAGGGCGATGAAAGGGAAAGGACAAAGGGCGACGACAGCAGGGCGCAAAAGATTGAGCGGAACGACCAGGGGCAGTGGTGGGAATTATACATGAGAGAGAGAGAGGGTGGGGGATGAGGAGAGTGAGGAGAGGAAAAGGCAATTGCGGATAATAATCAAAAGTGCGGCGAACAAAGGAAAGAGAGGAAATGGCGGCGGGAGATAGTGGCATTATTACCATTTTAAACGAGGGCACGGAGTACTACTACCCTTTAGAGCCGCGTCATTTGAGCAACAGAAGTGCCGCACCGCCGGCGTCCGCGCGCTCCGGAAACAAAAGCACAGCGCGTGCGATTTAACACGGAAAGAGCGGAGAGAAAAAAGGAAAGAAACATCGAAGCCGTCAAAACTTGAGGCAAGGGCCGCTAGCTTCAAATTGTTTTCTCACCCATTACTTTCCCTAGAGACAAAACCTTGTTCGATGGCACACTTTTTTTTACATAAAAGGGGAGAGGAGCAGAGTTCTAAGGTCCTTGGGAGCAATGGCGAATATAAAAGAACTGAATCTTCAAGTAAGCTACTAAACAATTGTCTCGCTGCATGGGGTGTATCATTCGACGAAACGGGAAGAGCCTCAGGGCAAACGACTTTTAAATATTTCCTCCAAGAGCTCAAATGCATTAAGCCGAAATCCTTTCTAGGTTGAACAATGGAAAGAAAAAAGATAAAACCATGAAGTGAAGGCGACGTAAGCGCCAAAGAAAAATAGCTCTTTAACATTTCCTCTTAATTTCCGTAACTAGCGCTATTTGAATGATAAGAAGGAAAGATATATCAAAGGATAATGTTCGAGGCTAAAATGATTGCACTAAAGTAAGATTATAGTCACGTAATTACCGATGGGCGTAGGAGAGGAATGAAAGCATTTTTCCCTCTCAATCCGCGACATGAATTTACCGCAGACTTACAAGAGTGGCAGAGAAGAAGAGAGTGGGCTCAGAACATCCATGAGTCTGGAGAATACGTGTGAACGGACATAAAAGAGCAAGAGAAGGGCTGAAAAGAATTGTGACAAATGAAGCAAAGCCGATAGAAAACGAAAAAGGGCTCAGAGGAGGGGGAGGGGATAAATCCGAAGGGTAACAATCGAAAGAAATTTTGAACCCTGAAGAAAGGGCTCTGATTTATGAAATGGAAGAATGAAACGGGTGAAAGGGGCAAAGGAGAAAGAGATGGAGGGGGGGTGGTAGGGAAGAGTATAAAAAAATTACGAAAAACTGGAGCATCCGGAAAAGAGAAGGGGAAAGCCATAAGGATAGTGCAAAGATAACTGAATTAAAGATGACTTAACATCAGAAACCTAGATTAGAGGTGGCGTACTCCATATCATTCCGATTTAAGACGATAATGTGAAAGAGAAAAAATAAAAAGACGATGCTAAATAACTTTTACAGGGAATAATACCTACAAGAGACCGAAGCGACAACATAAAACCGTGCAAATAGTTAGGATCATGTGTCGTGATCATGAAGGACCGCAAGCTAGAAGAGAACTGAGATTAAAATTTAAAAACATTGGGATGAGGGCACATAAAATACGATAGGGAAAGATGATGAACAGTCCATTAAGCAAATAAAATTCATAAAATGGAAACCAACGCTCAAACGGGACTCACATCATGGGGCCAATGGACAACTAAACGACAGAAATATTTCACTAAATACGAGGGTAGGCTGAAAAGTGATGCACACATGCTTGTAGAGTGCGAACAAAAATAAATAGCAAAATCATCGGGTAAAAAGTACGTTTATGCACAGTTCTTAAGTTTCAAAATCATGTATTTATTTTTAAACATAGTCACCATTAAGGCTAAAACATTTCTCCCAACGTGTAACAATATATTTTCATTCCGTCACTGAAAAACTTCCGACTTTTCTTGAATCCAGGACTTAACAGCTGCATTAACCTCATCGTCTGTTGTTTAATGTTGAGTTGAGGAAAAAAATAAAAATCGCCAGGGGCAAAATCTAGGGAATAAGAAGGGTGTGGAATCAGTTCGAATTTCTGGTTTTGGCAGAGCCTCTCTAGATGCGCGCGAGGTGTGAGGACGAACTTTGTCATGTTGCAAGATTATTAGCGCCAGGCTGCCTTTAGCACGAGAAACTCAACGTCGGAGGTGTTTTAGAATCTGTATATACTGAGAAAAATTTATCGTCGTACATCATTCCAGAAAATAGGTCATATAATCAATAAGCATCCAAAAACACAGTAATGAGAAGTTTCATCAACAATTATGGTTTTTCCAGGATCGCAACCACAAAATTTTAATACCCATCGATCGACCTATATATGTATTATTATTAGGAAATCTACCGGTTAAGGTAGGTTTTCCGATGAACACAGTTACTAAATGAATAATTTGTGACTCCTAACAGAACAAAAAATACAGAATCCTACTCTATGTCAGGTCCCTCCTCATCTCTGAGTACTTTCTTCCTCCCATCATCCCGTCCAACATCCTTATCCTGTTCCTTCCCTTTCCTCGTTTGCCCAACATTCACCCCTCTATTAGTCTTCAACATCCCTCTGCCGTTCGATACCCCTTTCATCCACTTTTCCTGCCTACATAGAATTTCTCCCAACGAACCCCTCTCTTCTCCCACCAGACCAAGTACTTCCTCATTTGTTTTCTTCTCTGTCCATTTATGGGAGGAAGAGGCTATTTATGTGGGAGGAAGAGGCTATATGGGCTGATTCGTAGTATTTATGAGGAAGGAATCTGGCCGGAAGACTTTGTGAGAGCAGTTTTAGTTCCTATTCCGAAAAAGATAAAGGCTACATCATGTGAGAACTACAGGACGATAAGTTTGATATCCCACGCAGCTAAAGTTGTTCTCAGGATCATAAACAAATGCATAGAGAGTAGGGCAAATGATTACTTAGGGGATGATCAGTTTGGGTTTAGGAAGGGGAGAGGTACGCGTGATGCCATTGCAGTAATGAGATTATTAATCGAGAGGAATATAGAACACAACCAGGAGGTATTTGCCTGTTTCGTAGATTTCGAAAAAGCGTTTGATAGAGTGAATTGGGAAAAACTAATGAGTATATTGCAGAAAATAGGAATAGATTGAAGGGAAAGGAGGCTAATCCGCAACCTGTACATGTCTCAGACTGCTCAGGTGCGGGTGGGAAACGGGGAGTCCGGATGAGCAGTGTTAGGAAGAGGTGTAAGGCAGGGTTGCCCATTATCACCGTTGCTGTTCAACCTGTATGCAGAGGAAATGATCAAAGAGGCATGGGAAGAACTCGAGGTAGGAATGAAGGTAGGCGGGGAATTCGTAAAATCAGTTAGGTTCGCGGATGACCAAGCTTTAGTTTGTCAGTCAGCCAAGGGGTTGCAAGCATTGATGAGTGAATTGGAAATTCAGTGCGACAGGTATGGGATGAGAATCAATATTAATAAAATAAAGGTTATGCGATTTTCTAGAAAGAAAAAGGCCAAGCTTAACGTTAAAATAGGAGGGCAAAAACTAGAGCAGGTAGAACAGTTTACGTATCTCGGTAGTGTTTTGGACCAACACGGTCAAAGTAGTAGGGACGTTAGGCGAAGAATTGCGCTTGGCAAAGAGGCTTTCACAAGGAGGAGGGAGTTGATGACAGGGACTTTGAGTAAGGATGTTAAGAAAAGACTCGTAAAAACTTTGATATGGAGCGTAGCTATGTACGGCGCGGAAACGTGGTCATTGAAGCAGGAGGATAGACGTAGATTGGAGGCTTTTGACATGTGGGTGTGGAGAAGAATGGAGAAGGTGAAATGGGCAGAGAAGAAAACAAATGAGGAAGTACTTGGTATGGTGGGCGAAGAGAGGGGTTTGTTGGGAGCAATCCTATGGAGGCAGGAAAAGTGGATGAAGGGGTATTGACTGGCAGCGGGATGTTGAAGACTGTAATTGAGGGGAGAATGTTGGGCAAACGAGGAAAGGGAAGGAACAGGATAGGGATGTTGGACGGGATGCAGGGAGGAAGAAAGTACTCAGGGATGAAGAGGGACCTGATATAGAGTAGGATGATGGATTTTGTGTTTTGTTAGGAGTAATAAAATATTTACTTGGTAGTTGTGTCCATCCAAAAACCGACCTTAACCGGTAGATTACTTTAAAAAAAAAATATACATACATATATATATATATATATATATATATATATATATATATATATATATATATATATATATATATCTATACTGCTATCTATATATCTATATTTCACTATATATATATATATATATATATATATATATATATATATATATAGTGAAAGAAAAGCAACAACGTTACATTCCTTTATTTACTTGGACAAAAAAATCAGATAGAAAAATTAAAAAGGTCGGACACACACACTCGTATTCCGCTATGTTCGGTGGCACAACCATCTCCTTCTGTGGACAGAAGGAGCTCTTAAGTACAGAAACACAAGGGAAGGACACTCACGAATTACTTTCAAGTTTCGACTGTTAAGCTGTCATGGAAGAAAAAAGTCGAGCATCTCTTAGAAGTATTCAATCGTTTAAAACATTCCTCATTATTTGCGAATACATTTTGAATGACCCATCTTCGTTGAATTATATTTGAAAGCGTTGTATTGACATAAGCACTCGTTGCCGGTCCTAATTTCAAGTTTCTTTGACAGTGTCGGTTTATTTGAAGGAAAATCCGGGTATCCACACTGATCATTTAATTAGAGCCTTGGCGGATGACCAGAGCAGCATCTTGGCCGTACCTGCTACTGGCAATCAATAGCCGCATACACGCATAATGCAGGAGAAGAGAAGGAAATAACTCAATGTAAGTATATACTCCAATTTAGCGCCAATTAGATTCCGAAATTTAGAAAAAAACCTTTACTTAATCTTTTTACAAGCATAACCTTAATCGGTTTTTTGGAGGCTTATTAGAGGTAATACACTTATTTTAAATTGAGTTTTTTTTTAATCAAGAGAGGTATATAAACTTTAACATTACTAGATTAGCTTTTAGAATAATAGGTGCACTTCATTCCTACCTTTCATTCGATGATTGGCGAGGTTGGTTTATTTCCCTTCAGATATCCCGTTTGAAGACTGTGATAGAGGGGAGAATTTTACGCAAGCGATGAAAGGGAAGGGACAGGATAGGGATGTCGGACGGGATGAAGGGACGAAGAAAGTACTCCGAGATGAAGAGGGACCTGATGTAGAGTAGGATGCTGGATTGTGTTTTGTTAGGAGACACAAAATATTTACTTGGTTGTTGTGTCCATCAAAAAACCTACCTTCAGCGGCAGATTACCTGATAATAATCCCGTTCGAGTTAATGGTTTTATTTATTATTATCGGTAAACTATCGGTTAAGGCAGGTTTTTGGAGGACGCAAGCTATCAAACGGTATAGTGACAATTCCCTTGCACGAAATCTGTTAACAAAACCCAACCCGACATCCAACCTTACAATAGGCCCCTTTCCAATTCTCCGTACTGCCTTCCCACTTTCCTTTCGGGCAACATCCCAATCCTTCTCCTTCCCCTTCCTCGTTTGCCCAACATACACCTATCCATATCAGTCTTCAACATCTCATTTCCAATCAAAACGCTCTGCATCCATCTTTCCTGCCTCTTTATGATTTCTTCCAGCAAACCCTTCTCCTCTCCCACCATAGGAAGAACTTTTATTTATTTTCCTTGAAGTAATGGGTGTGTCTTTTTTAACCCCGAGAAACCTTTGAGGCTTTAGCCGAGTGAAATTGACACGTCGTGTAGGGAATGAGAGTCGCGCATATGTGGAATGATCCGTCGCGAGAATCATGGGAATCGAACTTCTGAGTCATTCAATTCCAATCTCAAACGATACACGCGGCGCCGCGTCTTCGTAGTCTAGGAAAGCGATAAACAAAGCGAACCACTGATATCGACGGGTTTCAACCTACACCTAAGGCGTGCCCGGGTCGGGAAGTAAGAAGACGAAGGGGAAAAGGAAGAAGACACGAATGGAGAATAGGGAGGAGGGGAGTGGTGGCGAGAGGCGTAATGAGCTGAGCTGTCGTCGCCCAGGACGCCGAAGAGAACGATGAAAAGGAGGACGCCAGATGGAGGGAGGGAGTGTCGGTTGGGGGCGGGGGTAGGGTGGGTTTGAGCGGAGGGAGGGGGTAGAGGTTAGGCCGGGCTGCGGATGAGGCTTCGGTGGTGGATGACATAGCAATCCCCCTGGGGAGGACTCTGGGAGTGGAATCCAATCAGCAAGGATTGTGGTCTAAGGGGAACGAGGACGATGGGGGAGGAGGGGCGCGTGAGTGAGGGAGGGGGGAGTGAGAGTCGACACTGGGTTAGGGAGGGCAGCTGGAGCGCCAGTCTGCGGATGAGACCAGGGAAATGAGAAGGACCCCTTGTCGCAATGAAATCTTGCCTTATTTTACTCCCCCCCCCCCTTCCTGGAAAAAATAAGAACTTCAAGTGGAGTGGTTTCACAGACCCGGGTTTAAAACTTGAGGTATCCTCATATCCGTTAGTATTTGATACGCTGGACATTTCTTTGATTTTTCCAGTGGGGGAGCGGTAATGCCGGTGGGTAACACATGCCCCCTCCTCCAAACATAAGCTGGTAAAAATGCAATTACTAACGTACTCACGCATGCAAGTTACATCGTCTCTCCGAATGTTATGTACAAGGGTTAGGTGGGAGAAGGGACTATGGAGTCTCGATCTCGCCTCCGATCAAGTCGTTTAATGAATAAATAAATGAAAACATACGTACCTCTCCGTGAGCCTGAGAAATTATTTTTAACCAGGGAAAAGGATTAAAAAGCTTCATGGGAAAATTATAACGGCGTTTCAAAAATATATCTATCAATCGTATCTGCAATCCACGGCGTTACAGAATAGAATAATTGCTGTCGTTGTTAAATTGATACTAAAACGCATGCTATATTTTTAGATCTTTGATACAAATCGCACCAAAAAAAAATTTCTATTGATGGAGTAATTTAAAATGACTGGTCAAAGGTCATTTTGTGACATAGGTCGACAACAGCATCCGTTCCGTTTCTTGTGAAAATAAATCGAAACTCATTTGGTACAACCTAATACAATGAAGACTCTTCGATATATTTAACAATCATTAACAGCACCAACACGACGGTAAATTTAGAAAATCTCAGCAAAGCGGATCTCGAGCACCTACCAGGCAGACATAAAAGCTTAAGCGAATGAGAATACCTATATAGTAGAAAGGGGAGCATTACAAAATACGCAGTCAACAAATATAATGCCGAAGTTTCTTCGGAATTTTTGCATCAAATTTCTTTCCCTTCCGAGTTTAAATACTGAAAAGAAAGTTTCAGTGAAAAAAGGTTAGAAATGAAAAACACGTTTTTGAGAGAGGCCGGATTATTTTGGAGACACGTGGAGTGGAATGAAGTTGAAAAATGAAGCGAGAATGAGAGAGTCGGATGATGGAGCTGTTAAAAGGTCTGAGATTAATTTCGATGGTCCAACGGCGAAATGCGGGAATATCAAAGGAATATTTACGTCTAGATGTGACTCATAAAGGCACTACAAGGGCTTACGTAAGGACCCATTAGTTAACAAAACTTAAAAAAAGATGAATCCATGCTGATTTCCGGGAATTACCGTCGCGTAGTTTAGTTGGTTCCCGGAAATCAGCATGGATTCATCAGATAGACGGCGCGGAAGCCTAAGGATTCATAAAAAAAGATATTTATTAACCTAATAATTTATTCCATTGAATAAGCATGCCAATAATTACAAAATCAAAAGTCTTCACATTATAATTGAAGCAAATGCGATATTCATTCCTTGCAGACACTCTAATACAACATGGTTTACCAGATGGCATATTCATTTTAATATTCCATGGAAACCTGTGTTAGTTACACTCATGTGACTGAAAGATATAAGTAATTGTTTCAGGCATAACTTGGTGAAATTGTTCCACGATGAATAACATTAAAATAAAACTTTGTAGTCCCACACATGTGATTTTACATATTGAAATTCACTCCTCATTTACGCATTTTGGTGATTAGAAGTTTCATTTTGATGGTTTTCATGAATAAAAGACAATAACTTTTGCAACTAAACCGTCTCATAAGTAAATTTAACAGTGAACTATTTAACAGAATTCCTAAACGCTTAAAAATAAATTCGAGGGAGAGATTTGAGGCCTTTCACCACGTAAAGTAGACATTTGCCTATACTCTACTAATTAACGACAGCGTAAGCGAAACATTTGCAACACTTGGAAGCAAAATAATAGAACTTGAGCATATGGAGGAGTAAACGTAATCCACATAGGAATTAAAAGGTTAAGATTTCCTGAGGAATTCAATACCTTTGTTTAAGATGCATATTCATCAAAGATGGCCTCGTAGTCCCATTGTTTACACTCCAAGAGGGGATTCAGTTAGACAGCCTTTGCAGCCACGCAATTATGAACGAGCATTGCCTGGGGGCTTCAAAAGATTTTTGCGGCCGAAATTCCAGGCAGTGGGCGTCTGCATGGAATGTAATGCGATCTTTCGCTCGCTCCAGACCCGAAGGAGTCCCGAGTAAATCACCGCAATGCTCCCTCCCTCTCTCTTCCTTTCACCGCACGAGGTGTACACACAAAACCGCGCGCGCGGAGCAAGCGGAGCGCACTATGAGCGATACTTAGAAATCGGACATGTAATAGGAATTCCATCAAACTAGATTAGAGCCGGAGAGGAAACTCTGGGAGACCGTCAAGATGAAAGGATGGAGGTGAAGCCAAAGGGAAGAAAAGGAGTGGAGGCGGGGTGAGGGGCGGTTTTAAGGGCAAGGAGTAGGAAGGGGGTGGGGGGTGGAGGAATTGAGAAGGGCGGTTGGAACGTAAAAGGGTTCCCGGTGAGTTCAGTAGATCCTGTGGAGGTCAGCGCGGAGAGAAGGGGGACGGGAACATTTTTGGGGAGAGATGCAGAATTACAACGGGGACGGACCAAGAGAGCAGGAGAGGTGTATTGTGAGAGGGCTGCGGAGGGCGGGGCGAGCTGAAGAAGACCTCTGGACCAATTGGCGAAATGAGGGTGAAGGGGGGGGGCGGAGAGAGGGAGGGAGAGGTTCCAGAGGGTGGAGTAGGTCTGGTGGAGACACGAGAATGGGGCGGGAGGGCTTTCGGGGTGAGCCACAAAAGGGTTGGCCACCACGGGAGAGGCAAGGGGGTGGGAGGGGGAGGAGAAGGGTTCGTCCGTCGAAAGGGGAATGGAGGGGGGTGAGGAGGGGAGAGAGGGAATTAGCGAGGGCAGCACTACCATTCTGGACGCCATGGATTGGTTTAAGAATCCCCGAAGCGGGGGTAGGTGGGAGAGAGAGAGAGGTGGTTTCGTGGGGAAAGGGTTCGTGTGTTCAACGGGGGGGGGGCCGCTCGCCTCGTCTGACTAATTGAGGTTTTGGGTGTTAACAGCGAAGCAGCACTTAAAGGGCGTCCGAGCGGATTGAATCAAGGGAGATTTCCCGCGGTGGCGGCGATTCTGGAGTGGACGTTCTTGTCCGGGCGAATGTTATTTCGGCCATTGATCGGAAAACGACCCCCGAAGACATCCATCCATCCCACTCACAAGATTGAGAATCGACACAATAACCTCGTCCACGTTTTAAAAAATATATAGTCGTTCCGTGCACGAAAATCATGTGGGACGAAGACTTCGATCTGAGTTTACAACAGAGCCATTTCATTTACTTCGTTCTACAGACGAGGTTGAGATCCTACACGTATTGAAAAGTCTGTATCTACCAGGGAAAAATTGTTTGGCACCCAATATTGACCCTAAAACTCTCAATTAAAAATTAGAAAGCTTTTATCGGGAGAGAAATATTATTAATGGTAGCCTACTGATCAAATTACATTTTTGATTGAAACGGACTAAACCCAGCTACAACTCAAAAGAACCTAAGAATAGGGCATTAAACACTGCAACACACTACATTACAATAAATTACTCAATTACTGCTTATATATTTAACTTTTAATCGTTCCGTAAGATAGACAGTCAACAAGTTCATTAAGTTAGGCAGTAAGCCAGCCAACCACAAGCATTCCTGAGTGCATTAAGAAATCAGTGTGATATGTATGAGATTAGAATCGATGTAAAAAACCTAAGGTTTTTCAGTTTCCGAGAAAGAGGAAAGGTAATTTAAACATTAATATAGGAGTTCATTGACTATAGCAGGTGTAACAGTTCACCTGCCCAGGAAGTGTTTTCTACCAAAACAGTCAAAGTCGTAGGGAGACAAGAATTGAGTTAGGCGCAGACATATTCACGAGAATGAGGAAATTGATGACAGGGACCAGGGAGTGAAGGGGAGTTTGATCGCGGTTTTGTGGGGTTCAGAAAACTGATCATTTAAGCAAGAAGATAGGTGCACGCTTGAGGCTTCTGAAACGAGGGAGAGGAGAAGGTTGGAAAAGGTGATATGGACCAAAAGGAACACATGCGAGGAAAGGCGAGGCTTGGTTGGGGATGGGAGAGGGTTATTAGAGGGTGTCCAAAGGAGGCAAAAAAGGTGGATGCAGAGCATTTTAAGTGTCAATGGGATGCTGAGCACTGTGATAGAGAGGTGAACGTTCGGCAGACGAGGAAAGAGAAGTAGGATGATAGGAAGATTGAACGGAATGAAGGAATATGTCGCAAGTATTTGGGATCCTTGGGAGAAAATTTGGCAAAAATAATTAGATTAAGCCCAGAGAAAATCCGCTAGATTTGTTAAAAATGTTTATGATAAAAACACAAGTGTGACAGGTCTCTTAGGGGATATAGGCTGGGAGCCAATTAAGATGCGGAGAGAACAAGAGAGACTTAGAATTTTAGAAGGTTTTAGAGCAAACGAGTTTAACGATGACACTAATGGAATTATAATAGCCCCACACAATTTAGGTAGATCAGCCCACAAATATATAGTAAGATAAGGGAAATAGATTCCAGTACAGATAGATACAAATACTCATTCTTTCCACGAACAGTCAGGAATCATAATAGTAAGAAACCGAAGTCACTTCAGAAATATTAAAAACATTTACAAGTTGGAATAAAATGAAACATTGCGAAGATATTAGGTATACTTGTAGGTGCATTTGTACGTTAGTTGGTGGTTTGAGTGTTTGCATGTGTGTGGGGTGTAAGTGATCTTGCATGAATGCATGCCATGTTTTGTTTGCGGATGGTAATCATTTGTGGCTTTTGCACGCGGTTTTTTTTCTTTCTTAATTACGGGTGGTGTCCTAACACCTCCCGCCACACGCCCTTGGGGCGGCTTGCGGGGTATTAAGTAGATGTAGATGAAGGAAGGGAACCTGCGGAATTGTAGAAGGGTCAAGTGCCAAGTTTGTTTTGCTAGGAAAGGTAAAGAAATGTGTCATTATTTAGTCCGTGCACGCCCAAATCCTAACGTTGGCGGTGGAGTACCAATTATAATAATGCATTCCGCCAAATATGCAATTTTCCGCCTTCCTTACCAACCTTTTCAATTATATGACAGTTTCAAGACTGAATTACAGCTTAATATGCCACACATGCACTTACTTCACTTGCCTTCTTTGAATTTCTAAAGATAACCTTCTCTCTTCCCCCAACAAGCCTGGAATATTCCTTTTTTTACCATTTCAAACTTTTAGCAACTTCGAAAACTATATTTACCTGAAATTAGAGAAAGTAATGACCATTCACAGCGGTTAGGTACTGAATAATATTTAGGCTCTATAGAGTATGTAGACATTATAGCCTATTGGGTCATCGAAATTCCACTCATATTGTCACAAATACTTTCTGTGACGCTCCAAATATCATTGAAAAATATAGTTTTTTTGCGGAATACATTTACCGAAACAAGAATTATTATTATGGAGATCAGTTTAGAAGTAAATATATTTCTTCCTCAGGCATATGAATCTCCTTCAGGCAGCATTTAGTGCAATGCGTAAAACGGCAGTTGGATGAATCTCTTGGTAAAATGTCGAGTTGAAATAAAAACGCTACAACATGTTTTCGTTTTATGCTCAAAAGCTATCATAAATAGCCAAAACAAAGGCAAAAGTAAGCACGCTTAAACCATATTATCAAATGGGATACCATTGCTTCAACCTGGTTCTACTTCATACCAGAAATCCAACCGGCCCTAAAGAGCTCTGAACCCATTGAAGCATTTCGGGGGATGGATGATACACCTGACGCTGAATCGTGGAGAAAGACCACCATCATTTTTAGATGAAAGCACTCGGAGTAGAGCTCCGCGTGGGACTGAATAATTAAACGTAAAACGCATGGACTCACAAAAGGATCCTCGCCATCGACGCAGCTTTGAAGAAATGGAAATAACTTTAATCCCATTGGGATACATTAATCCAATTGCGATCATAAATAAAAAAAGCAATAAAATATTGAGCAGAGCAGAAATATGACTCGTAATACAACATTCATGGCAGCATGAAATCGACGTGCCATTCAGGATTCCCTTGCTAATGGTGGACCGTGTTTCCTTCCGACGCTCAGTGATCAGCTGAAAATTATTTCTATATTTAAAGTCAAATTTTCAAAGTGAAAATTCATGTTGATGAAATTTTTAACGTTCAAGTGACTTTAATCCGCCTCATACATATTACATGCGAGTTTTTGTGGTCTTAATGGGCCAAAATGGTTTCAATCTTGTATCAAAGCAGAAGTCGGTCGGATAGGTGATGGTAGAATTCACCCAGCACTAAACCAGACGGTGTGCGGAATTCACACATCAGGGTCGGGGGACCAGATCCTGACCCTGTGTCGGCTATGGTTTACGAGGAAGAAGATCTGGTACCCGAAAAATCAAACAGCTCGGGTGAAGCTGAGCGTGCCGAAATCAGAATCATCATCCGGAATCGAATCCCAGCCCACCGGTCAATAGTCCAGCCCTACCGACCAGATTCCCAAGTTTCTCATCGGCTAAGTAAATTGAATTACGACACTGCTCTGTTTTTTCCATCTAGTCGCATTGCTATGCTACATTCCGTTAATTTCATTCCTCTCAAACCCGGTGATGAGACCCTACTACAACTGGCTGAAAAATGATATCCTTCGAAGACAAAAAACTGAACATAATACTTCATAGACGATTCAAATCTTCCGCGTGGGTCCATTTTCACGGACAACAGTTTCGTGGACGTTGCAGTCGGCGCATTCAGGTCAGAAGAGGTGGACGTTGACTTCCATCCGTCTTATGTGGGCCTAACGTCTGAGAAGGTACGCTGTTAACCTCTCTCCTAGAAAATGTACCAAAGCGGAAGAATTCCAGGAAGTTTTTGATTTTCTATTCCTACACTTCGCGGAAGTCTTCACAGCGATAATGCTTTATAAACACATCTCGAACTGTCTTACGCCACAGTTCGTTACCTCTCATAGTTGTCTCTCATAAAACTGACAGACATGCTCTACTACGACCTACTGACTTCTTTGACATCCACTGTCAGCAGTGCGATGGTACGAAGGGGCGGGGGAGAGAGGTTGATGGGTGAGGTTCAAACCACAGTTTACGACACTCGGTCAAGTGTGCGAAGAGTCGATAGCGAGGCTTCGTTGGAAGCTGGGTTCGAAGATAGGGAACAGAAGTGCAAGGCCAGGCCCGCACTGGCATGCCAATGGCATACTCATCGCCGAAACGTGTGCATCGGTGGCTCAGCCTCAGCAGGTGTTACAGTCTCTTATTGGTCACTTTCAGAACTGAGTGAACTAGTCATAAAAGGGACCATTCGAAATTTAGGAACAGAAATGTCCCACACAACAACGTCAAGAAATATCTCAACTTGCTTTATACCATTACGTTGAAAGCTAAGCCTTGCTTATTTTTTCAATCGATTCGAAATGCCTGCGATGGCCTGCTTCAGATGTAGACCTCACTCGCGGTAAAAACCTGGCTAACGCTTCAGCATCAAGCAACGGCAAAGAGGCTTTAAATGCCGGCCTCTCGCATCTATTTTTGGTCTCCTCAGATCTGCTTCTCCCATGAATGAGTTCAACAACCAAGAAAACATCTGGATACGTAATCGAATAGAATAGTCTCAATAATTCGCAACCTATTAATCCACAATTGTTTCCTGATTTGGTTTCCTGAAGGAGATTCCATGGAACCTTGCAAACTCCAGAAAACTCGGGGACCCAGAAAATCCTTGAAGTCCTTCAGTTCACGTCAATGATGGGTGAAAAGCAGGCAGAGAGTCTCTATTTCACCTGTGCCGATGAACACGACAGAGCGCCGATGTGACATAAAACTTAACAGAGTGAACTCAGACGTTCCGTGAAGCCCCTGGAAACGAGAATTTAAGTCCATCGCGAAGAACTACAGAGAATGACTAGTGATCGAGAAATCAAGGGTACCCTTTGACAACTTTGAAATAAAATTTGAATGAGCAAATATTTTTATTTGGCTTCAATTCTGATTACCTAAATTCCTAACCGAAAGCGTTTTGCATAATTCCGGGGAACGAGAAACTAAGCAGTCGAACTCGCAACCATTTGGTTAGTAGGCCAACGAGTCGTCCACGGCATTACTGGAACCGAAAAATAATGAATAATATTTTAAAATATACATGAAAGAATAATCAAATTATATTATTAGCTTTGACGTATACTTTTTTCCAGGGCGATGATATCTTTAATGCGTCATTTTCCGATTGGCCAAATATTTATATAATCTAACATTAAAGTTGGAAATCCCATCTCTGCACTCTCTCGAGCGTACAAAAATGATAACACGACTCTTGAACGTTTTCACGCTAAGGTAGATAGAATATTCAAATTAAGCATTATTACGCCACGAATGCTTGCACAGACTATTGAGAGCATGACTGTTTCCATCACATGTAAAAAAAAAGTCACCCATCGAGAAAATCAACTATGTGAAATGAGCGCCGAAAGTATGGGGCCAGCAAATGACGCCGGAGAATATAGTATTTGACCGTACTTCACCCCCGCTCATATTCGTCGTTGGGCGGAATGGAAAAACCGTTCGATTGAAAAGAAAAACGAGGCCAGCACGTGAAGGGGATGGAGCGAATGGAAGAGAGAGAGAGCGCAGAGCGATGAGAAGAACGAAGTCGTTTTGAACAGACCGTCCGACGTCAACAGCAGTCATGCCAACCAACACTGCTCTTTAATCACTGAGGACTTCATATTGTTCGGATCCGCGGGGGGGAAGGGGGCGTTGCCGAAGGGTCGCCGGGGGCGGGGGCGCTTTGATGGAAATTCCACGGCAATCGGCCGAATGCGACGCAGCTGCGACCGCGGGGGTTGGGTGTGTGTGTGTATGTGCTAAGGCGCGAACGACACCCTTCCCCTTAGAGGACTCGCACACTTCCACTCTTTCGCGCGTGGCTCGCGTCCATTAAATGATTCGCAGGCACCCCGGCCACGCCCCGCACCGTCATTTTGCAGATGAAGTCCACGGGGACGAGTGGTTTCGAATAAAAACGGTTTGTATTTGTATTTTTTTCATTTTTTCAACTACCCCACATGCCACGACTAGGGTGTGTGGCAGGGGGTGAATACCAGCTACACTAATTTTGACCGGAATATGACCCCTACCGCGGTCGGACATGTTATTTTGATCCCTTATCGTTCTTGGGAAAAATATTATCTTACATCCATTTGTTTTACACCCAGTCTCTCTTATTTTATTGACATGGTCTCGCCTACCGTAGTACGATGGGGGTAATAATATTTTCAACACACTGCTATAGAGATATCCTTCCAATGTTCCCTCAGACGTTGAGTTGTGCGCACGCGCGATGGCGAGTCGCCGACGTCTCGACTGAAACCGTTTCGATCATGTCACATCGATCCACTTTTCCCCCGTACTTTCGCGATCTGAGTGGTCACGTACTTTTTTATGGGTCCCGAAATTTAACCCATAGGCAAAACACCACTTCGGCATGTCATTCTCCCTGCGAACGGTAAGGGATCAGGACAACGGTCAGCGAAGTCGCTTTATAACAAATACTATAGTTTTCTGCCATTATGCTTCATAATTCTTACTGCATTCCAACCTTTACTCGCACGCCCTTTCCCATGCGCAGATTAATGCCATGAAATTATATACTGTGTCATATGTACCTAAAGCTGTTTTTATAAGACTATTTTCTAACGTGAACTATAGTAATATACATATATAGGTGTTTTCTTCCTTTGCTATTCCATTATAATAAAAGGTAGTTGTTATATGTTTTTGATTGTTCATGTCTGGTGGGATATTAACCCACACATTGCAACGGTTGATTGCTCGGTACCTTGCGTGCGTAAATGAATATGCATTTTGAGCATTCACCCCGTCTACGCATAATAAGTAACTAGCTGCTACTCAAGGAATTCAAATGATATGCTGTAAGAGAAGAAAATGCTGCTCATAAAGTCCTTTAGACATAAAGGATGAAAGAATAGCCATTCGCGCAAAAAGTATGCACATAAATCATTCTAGAACCAACCTACCCAAAATGTATAAAATAAATTCGCTCTATTTAATCCAAATTATGTTTATTTAAAATTAATTTTTTAAATCCATTTGGCTTACTCTCGAGCCCACGCGCCTGGCAATATTAATGATATCATGACAATCAAAAAGTTTATCCATCGAATGGATGGCATTACTTCCCGAATGTCATTAATCACCAATTACTTGGAATGTTAGTGAAATAACACTCCCTGCCACACACCCTCATATCGAAATTTCAGAGAGAAACGTAGATGTGGGCTTAAAAATTGTTCTTGTTGTCTAACTGATATGCTACTACTATTGTCCTTCCTTATATATTCCCCGTAAAATAATAATAACTGTTCAGTCTTGGGTCGATCGAATGGTTCAGGCCTAGTGACCCCTGCCAAACAACCTATTGGCGTGGCAAGGTACCACCTAGGTGCTGCAGATATAGCTGCAGAACTATGAATTAAGGGATGGATATAAACTAATATCCACACGGCAGGCGAGAGAGGGATGGAGGGTCTGCCGTGGGGAGCATAATCCCTGCGTCTTCCCACCCGCTCTCGCCCGAGGGTCGAGTGAACTCGGGTGGAAATTGAGGCAGGGGAAAGGGGGCCGAGTCACGCACACACCGGTGGCCCTAGGCCCCCGCCCGGGCGCAAGAAGACTGAAGAAGCGGATGTCGCGGCGGGGGCGGAGGGTGCGACTCGCCAAGGGGACACGAAGGACAGCCCGATGGAAAGTCGGACGGAAACAGTTCGTGATAACCCCAGGAAGCCCTCTTTATTTACCCAGAAGAAAGGCCGGATAATAGGAAGGGCTTGTCCGTGAACTTAAACGCACCCATATACATCTGGCACACATAATTTGTATAAAAAGTATCGGGAAAAGTTTTGGAAAAATGGCTTTATTTCAGATATAGCTACAATGCCTCAAAGTTCTTCGAAGTGCATTCCTTGAGCGTCGACACGCTTTTTACAGGGGCTTTCCCACGACTCCAAGGCTCTCCGGGAGGTGGATTCCGGAAGGTCCTTAAGGGTACGCGTGCAAGCTTCTTTGACGGCACTTAGGGTCCGATGGTGGCGTTCTTTGAGGGAGGATAACACTTTTGGGAATAAGAAATAGTCTATTGGTACCAAGTTGGAACTGTAAGGGGGTTGGGGAATCGTCGCAATGTCGTTGCAGGTCTTCGCAAGCAGAGACATTAGAATCTGGCTCTCTTGGTCGTCCGCCAAGATCTTCGGGACGAGTTTAGCGCAGATCTTTCGCAACGCCAAATTTTCACTGATTTTCAGTGTGCACTGTCATCTTATGACTTCCTATAAACGATCTGCGATCATGCGCACACTTAACCGACGGTCTGAATTCAGCACTTCACGAACATGTCAGGAAATAATTGTTACCAATATTTTTCAAACAAACCTTGTACTACCACGACACTCAGACCCAAGCACATTTGGTATTTATGTGGGTGAGGGCCGAATTTAACCATAACTACGGCGTTAGAAACCCACCCCTCTTCCCCTGGGACTCGCACACATGCACGCATGACCAAATATTGAGAATCTTCGCACATCTATGAAAAAGGGTATCTGAAATCGATTCGATTCGACGGTAAAGGCAGTGCGATATTAATAAATAAGCGATTGGAATTTCGTGCGCCCATCATTGGTAGTGAATCCGTCCGCGGGATAGGTTTCATTAGAACTCTTCTTCCCTCCCTGCAGTTCGTACCGTGTTGTTTCATTCAATTCTTTATCAATCATTTCTCCCGGTTATTAGATGATCCGATATCAAAATGCATGTATCTTCTGTCTCTCCCTCTCTCTTTTCTTCAATCTTTCCATCTATTTTTCCTTAAAACAGATATCCCTAAAAATGCCCTCGATCCAGTTCGCTTTTTCGTTTCTTTTAGTTCCCATAAAACTTCTTCTCAATTGTTTATCTTGAAAACTTGATCTATTACCTTACCATTCATATAGTTATATGTACAAAATTTTTACTAGGATACATTACTCCCTTAACGGTTGCGGTAGAAACGATTTCCGAGGGAGCCCGATGAAGCATCGAAGCTGTTTAGGATACATTATTGGATAGCAAGAAGGGGGGAACACTAATCCATCAATAGCACGCTTCATTGGGAAAGGCGTTCGCGAGTCCACAGATAACGGTCCAACGAACGAACGGACTGCGTAACCAAACAATGTGAAGCCCACAAAGCGTTTTGCGGCCGCATCGAAGACTGCGTAAACTCTTGGGGAAAAGGAATCTCACACAGCTCACGTTCACCATTATTCATAAAACATTTTCAACATTTACTAGAGAGCATTTATTTTAACCGCAACTAACAGACAACTGAAGTTTATCGGCTTAAAGTTTCAGAGGAGCACGAACCCCTATTCTAAATTATAAAAAATACTTTCCTTGAAGATACCCAATCAAGTAGAGTTAACTTAAAGTTCAGTTACAACTCCTAAGGTTTATTTTTAGCGGTTTATTTTACATTTTTCAGTTCAAATTGTTTATCACAGTCCTCGAGGGAAAATCTCTGCTTGCTGTGTATTTTAAATTAGATTACTCAACTATTGAAAGCAATTAATGTGTGGCATTTAGCGATGACCAGAAAATTACGCGGGGACTTGTACTTGCTGTATTAGCACATAAATAAACATGAGAGGAAGATGTAAAAGTCGAGTTATTATACGTGTCTTTGTTTCGATGGAAACTACGGCCCAGATATTAATAGAAAGCCATCTCAGTAATAGAAATGATAAATTGCTCGGGAGCCAACACGAAAATCGTCAGTACGAAGGCGATCGGATAGTCCGTTGAATAAGGGCGCAGCTGAGCAAACCGAGACCCCATCGATCAATCATATAAGCAATGCCTTTTCGCGTAAATAGTCACCTTGAATTGAACATAACTAGAATTCTGGAAAAAACTGACAAAAATCAACAGGAAACTTGTTGAAAATCCCTAAAGCACGTTAACCTGATGTATAAACATACTCATAATCCATAGAAAGTTTCTTTTTTATTAATAACTTACCTAAGAGTTGAGATTAAATTTTATTTTACAATCCATTCCTCGCAGAATTCAAAGACACCATCAAATTCCCATCTTTTCCGTTAGATATTTAAAAGTGGCCACAAGAATGTATGGGATATTATTCAATCAATATAAGGAAAGTCACCCAACTAGTTACATCACCTTAAGAAACGCCGGAATTAATACGCATTACGGTTTGAGTAACATTACAATCAAGATTTGGAGAGGAAATATTTGATCAACATAATTACTTTTTATTTAAGATGGCGTGCTTCATTTTAAAAACCATACCATAGCCAATCCTGTTCGATTTATGGTTCGTCGAATGAAAACATTCTTATAGACTTAAAGAAAGCATTCCAAAGAAAACATTCGGAAGATTGAAAACTGGTTGCAAATTGAAATGTTTTCACGCGTAACAAACCAATTTTTCGTCAATTTAGCTCCAGAAATTCACGAGATAATCCAAGCAAGGTGAAAAAGTTGAGAGACAAGCATCTCTTTACCGCACCTAGATATTATTTTAAGAAGGCATAGCATTTTTAAACAAGAACGTATCCAAATCGAAATAATTTCAAAGCAATACAAACCATTCTCAGAGACGGAATAAACCTGCTAAATCATAAAAAGGCGATTAGTCCGTCGGTAATTACCAAATGCATTTCATTCACGATACAAGGTGGAATCCGTAAATCACTTTTTATGCAAAAAAACCCTTCCTACCCCGGACTCAAGAGGCGACCGCCATCTTTACACTTCCTTTGGAATTCTCCGCTGGAAGTTGCTAGAAGTTTAGCGGTGCTCGGTTCGCGGGGCCCGTGCTGAGGTGCCCTCGCGTGGAAACGCATCGCGGGTCGCCGGGGCAACCGACCGAAGAATATTTATCCCCACGCCCCTCCCTCGACGGTGCTGCTAAAGGGGAAAAGTTTTCGCTCGCAAGGGAAGGCGATCCTTGGTTGTGCGACGCCAGCCACAAACACACACACACACCACCGAGGCGGCGCCCCTGCAAACACACACACACACACCCTCGCTCCTTTCAATTTGCCCTCAATTGAGAGCGGCGCACATCGCCTTCGGAATCACGACGCGGAAGAGCTGTTTTGAAAACATCTCCGGTTTCATCGGAGGAACGACTAAAGCCGCAGCGTGAAAGGGGGGCGAAAAAACAAAAACAAACCGGAAAGAATTCCACCCCCAAACCCACCCTCCCGCAAGAGATTCACCTCGGGGGGGGGGGAACGCCATTCCACAAGCCCTTCCCCCCCGCCGAGGGATCCTTTTCAATTCTAATTCCAACCCCCCCCCCCCCAGATACGAAACAAAACGAAGACGCAGAGGTCACGGTGACGCGGGCGAGGGGGAGGGAGGGAGGGAGGAGCGTGGGATGGCTGTAATTAGCTGATACGGTCGCCTAGCGGTGACGCTTCGGGGCGTATCTATGCAACGCAAGCGGGGGGGGGGGCAAGAGGGGGAGAGGAGAGGTGGGGGGGAGAGAGAGGAAAGCGGACGGCCGGCATGTCGGTATGATGCGGTGGCAAGTTTCCGCGTCGCGCATGAAGTGCTTCCCCTCCGCGACCCGCGTCTTTGACGCGGCGCCCCGCTTACGGTCGACATTAACGACCTTTCCTGCGCGGGAGACATTCAATATTCGCGTGATTACGCCCGCGACAGCCACCGCAACAATGCACGAGTAGGTGACCGCCTTTATTGATGATGGCGGTGTTTATCCATGGCAACCGTCCCGTTAGAGCAACACGCATCGGGAGATGTTACGCAAGGCTTACAGCGCAAACACGACCACCCCCTTACCCATGCAAATGACATAATGGCATTGAAAAAATATAAGTGGGAGAAAAATATTCAAATATTGAGATAAATTTGGACACGTTATCTCGCAGGAATATATCGTTTCCTCCCGATTTCACGTTGCTGCACAAATAGCATCACAAAATATCTCAGGCAGTGAGTTCGTTCAGGTTAGAAGTGCATATGGATGAAAGCAGGAAAATGGAATGAAAATGCAATGGGTGGCATCCCGGTTAAGGCGTGTTTGGGTTGGAGACAAGACTTAACTCGGCTACATTACTAAGCACCACCCAACACGGTAAAAGGCGGCATCCTACAATAAAACAAACCCTGCTTCAATTCCGTATACTTTCTGATTCCTCCTTTCCGCAGTATGCTTTTCCTTTCCATTCTACCTCGCCTGCTATTAATTCCCCTCTCCATCGCCTTCTACAACATCTCATCGCCGATCTAAATCCTATGCATCCTTTTTTACTGCCCCTTTTCCTTTGGATTACTCCCAACTACACACTCTCCGCCCCCACCCTCTCGGGCACTTGTTCCTTCATTTCATTTCCGCCCATTTTATTTTTTCCACCCTTCTCCACACCCATATCTCAAAAGCCTCCTATTTAAGCTTATCCTCTTGCTTCGACGAACAAGTTACCGCGCCGTAAAAAAACTAATCATCATATTGAAGTCCTCGATTATATTTTCTTTGCATCTTTACTCAAGGTTCGCATTGGGGTACGGTAAGGTATATTGAGGTCGTTTTCAACGTGGCTTATCCTCAACTGCCACGGATTTCACTTTCTAGTAAAGTGGGTTCGATGCAAAACAAGGAAATCAGAAATTATCGGAATATGCAACCCAACAGGAAATCATGTACTAATGGTGATACTAAAACGTTAGTCTTTTTGAATTTTTTTGTGGGAATAAATAACCCGATTGTTGACCACGGATTTGTAAAAGCAAAGATATAAATAGACTTAAGCTCATGCCTCTAAAAGGTTCGCGCCGAACTCTTGCAATATACCAGTGAGTCGCTACGGTTTTCCATGTTCAATAAAAACACCAAACTCTATCGTAAATCACGGAGAGGGGGCGGTTCAATTAAAAATTAAAATGACGACGGGGATCCATCCTTCAGCTCCGCGGTGGCGACGTGACCACATTGGTCGAAGTCACGTGCACTCGATCCTCATCGAACTCCGTATGACAAGAAAGACGGCGGGAGCAATAGAACCGCGCTCCTTTCGGTGGACCAGGAATTACCGATCGCAAGGGGAAAGCGCATCACATGACCTGGCAAGTGTTTCAAATTTGTTCCCGAAAATTAGATAAACAAACGGCAAAAAGAGATGCATTGACGAGAGCTCATCCGTCACGCTGTTTCACGTTCTCTTATTACATGACGCTCTTATTCTCCGTCAACGAATACTAATTTGGGTGATGCAAAGGTGACAGAAATGAAAGAAACTGCAACTCTAAAATCCGCGGGGAGTTCATATGGCAGGCGGATAAAAATGATTCGAAACCTATGTCACCGTGACGCTCGTGAAAAGAGGCCATTTATGACGTATATATGTGAATGTGTGAGTTTTATATATATATATATATATATATATATATATATATATATATATATATATATACACACACACACATACCCACACATCTATTGGTACAAACATATATACAAACACATACACACACAACATCCGAAACTCAATTAAGACTTTTTGATTTAACTGCCGATGTAAAATCCCACCGCGGGTGAGGAAACGGTGTTGATAAAAATTTAATTAAGGGAACAGAGAGTACAGACTTGCGCGCCGAGAATTACTCCGCTACTGCCTTGAAACTTCAAATCCTAATTACGACCTGGATTATCTGCACAACCCCGAGATCGGAAGAAATGACGGTGTGCTGCAATATTAAATATTAACAGGGGTCACGGTCGCTCATTAAATACCCTAGTGGAATGCTTAAGGGCATCTGCAGTGATGCAACATTATTCATTTGTTTAAACGCAGCAAAATTGAAAATTATGCATAGAATCTTAAATAATGTGATAAGCTTGGCCGTAATGTTCAACCCAAAAATACTTCCTAAAACGAGTGCGTAGATACACCCGTAGGCTCGTTATATAGACCAATAAGAAATGGCTGAGAGTGAATGGATGCTTCAAAAATTGGACAATGGAATTCTCCCAATAAAATGAACCTTTTTTTACTCTTCGCAGCGTATTCAATTCTAAAGCACTTGAAAAAAAGCATTATTTGTCGAGGAACAATTTGCTCCATGAACCTGGGTCTTATTAAATATATCAAATACGTTTGGTTTAAATATCTCACGGGCATGAATGACGATGGGAAAACTCCGTCCGTTTCATATGACAAAGTAAAAGTATAAATTGCAAAGCACTCGATTTCGTTCAGGGATGAAATCATTCGGCGTTTTCAATTAAAATAACAACAATTTACAAGTGAGGGACGTAGATATAACTTTTATGGTTCTCACAAGGGGGGGATCACGTCGCATTCCGCCTAAAAGGTCTCTTTGCAGCTGAGGCTACGAGCGCCTAGGGCCGCTCTAAGGGCTAAGAGGCTAAGGGCGATGCTGGTGAAACGCGTAATGATCAATTCATTCATTTTATCGTACATAATATTTTCACATTTCCAACAAGTGTTGTCTTTTAACTCTTCATGAAGGACTCCAACATTTTCCCATTGACCCATCATAATGTGAACGTCTTTTAAAAAATTAAGAAAAACGTAATAATGGACCAGAGCATGCGACACGGAGCCGGTGCATCCTCATTATGTGTCCTCAACCCAAATATTTCGACAACGGCGTCCGCAGACCACTACTCCATCTCTGGAGGTAATCTTTTCCACGGCAACAGGATAATGGGAAAACGATTCCCCTTCGCACCCTTCAGATTAATCTTTTCCCTCGTCGACTCCATCAACAGTTTTTTTGCTCAATGTTTTTTGCCCTCCGAAGGATTGGGAGGAAAAAAAGGCACCCTTAATGAAAACCGCAGAAAATGCGAACGTTTAACACGATGCCGAAACGGGAGAACAATCACGTGGATACTCTAGCGGATGCTTTGATGGCGTGAAAAAAAACACCAGTCTTCTCGGGTACGGTGACTGAAAAATCGAAGCACTCATGTTGGCGATAGAGCGCTAAGAAAAGAGCCAGAAAACTCTCATTAAACTTCCACGAAAATCAAATTTTCGGATCCCCGGCGTGTCATTTAAAGATGCGAATATCCGGCTGCAATTTATAAGACCCAAGCTGCTGTAAATTAACGCAGGGTACAGCAATATGTTAATTACAGCTGACAAAAACTAGCAGAATTGCCCAAGTGACGGATTCATACGGGACACGGGGCGATGAAGACCACCCAAAAACCGGCTTACTGGCTTGAATCTGCCGAACTATAAAATCATTGAGCTCGATTATTGAAGCAGTAATCACTACAGAATAAAACAAGCCGTCGCTATTTTGCTGTGAAAAGAAGTTTCAGCAATGAGAAACATTTACTTGAGCTTCGAAAAATAATGGGCCATCTAATTAATCAAAAATTGGCAATTTTCCACAAAATAATTTAATAGAACTACATCTTCATCAGCTGATGATGGAGATACATTGAAACTGGTCGTAATACATCTTATTTCGTGTTAAATTTCCAATTTTCTATTAATCATGATATATCACCATACCACGCCTGAAACGTCTCTTTTGATTGGCTATCTAATATTACTTATTCAATCAAACTATGAAAAGACCTTAACTGCGCCCTAAACCGAAATTCAAGGACCGCCCGTGGCTGCCTTTTGGGATCTAAGGAGTAAAAGCCCACCGAAAACGATATATTCCAAGTTTTGCGAGAAATATTTAAAAGTTGGTGCGAAAAATGTTACAAATTTCAACCATTTTTAACTCAAGTAAAACAAAGAGACATGCAGTATAATTTAATAAGGAGCGCTATAATCAAATTAGGCATACAGCATCAGTCTCAGACGTTCTTGACTTTATTTCCATCTTGAATTCTACTGTATTACAAATATTCATTCTCAGTGTAAGTGAAGGCGAGTCACTGAGGCATTATAAGGAAACACACAAAGGCGGGTTGTTTCAATGTCCACTTAAAATCACGACACGCGCAGACGTATTTTGGTCAAGTTCGATTTTGGATTTTTATCCCCCGAGGGCTGACCACCTTGGCAATGCTGGTTCAGCCGCATTGTGAGGCCGCGGCGCCAGGATGTTCCAGATCAGTCCTGGTAACGGAATTTTTCCTCCGGACCAAAATAAGCAGGAAGAACTATTCGAGAGTGATCGTTTTTCAGTTCGAAAACTGTTAGTGCGCCAAAACTCGAGGATGAACTGAGGAAGACTGAATTGTTTTAAGCAGAAGATACGGAAAATGAGTCCATTTCAGTGTTTCCTGCGTCTCTTCCATTAGGGGAAACGGACTTGACGGAGTACGGGGCCGAGAATAGTCGCAGCTCTTTGGCGCAGGGAGCTAAAGGGACCGTCGCACGTATATGCACGTGGCCTCAGACGGAGCGGAGGCATTTCATTATTCATTTCAGCCCGTCGAATGCAGGGAGCGGGTCTCATGGCGGGGGGCGATATAGAAACGTTATCCACCGTCGCATGGCTCAACGACCAAACAAAAAATATATGACAAGTCCCAAGACGGATTTTTTGAGACAGAGAAGGAAGTTGAGTGCTGCATTGGGAGTTAGACGCTCACCAGCTGCCGCTGATGTTCCTGGTTAAGGGAATGGGGACTGAGCGAAAGGCAGGCGAATCGTTCGATACATTACCCCTGGGAAAATGGGGACATAGCCTACCTGAGGCCCTGAGAAACAGTAACGTTCGTTACATTTGGGATTACTCGTTTCACACCGAAGTTCCATTAAATTTTATTTATTTCCCCTCATGAATTGTTTGAGTCCGTAATATTTCAATTGAGACGAGCTTCTACAACACTTTTCTAAAATATTTCATGTTTGCAAAAATTTGTAATTCCAATTCTAAAGCAAACTTTGTTTATTGCAGTTTATAAAGTACCGGGCAAAATCAAAGCGCTTCCAATTAACGGAATATTTTTTATTGATATTCAACCGGTTAAGGCAGGTTTCGATTGGATTCACAGCCTATATAATTTCTCTTAACCAAAAACAATTTGAAATCAGGGAATACAGGTGGTCCCGCTTCAATTCCATATATTTCCTTCTTCTCTTCATTCCGTCCAACATTCATTTTCTATTCATTCTCGCTTCTTCGCCCATTGACAAATATTCTCCCCTCCATCACAGTCTTCAAAATCCCATTGCCCATCAAAACGCCCTGAATCCATCTTTCTTGCCTTTTTTGGATTTCTCCCAACAATCCCCTCCTCTCCTCCCCCACCGTACCTAGCACTTTAGGAAGAAATTGTAATCCTATCTACAAAATTCATGGCTTTCGTCTTACCGCATTTGGTCGTTCTAGGTAATGGCCACTCATTTTAAGGGTATTGGTAATGACACACGAGGTTCCAGCTATCTTACGCCACATATTTCAAAGTCATCACTTACACATTTTTTGCTTTGGATTTCCGAAAAATAAGTCAAATAATATTTCTTCTCGGATTTCCAAAACTCTTGTTTTCCTACATCAATTTCATCTGCATCTACAAACCTGGCACACTGCTAAAGTGCTTCAAAATCCTATCACCTCTCAATATCTCCCATTATGTCATTTTCTATGAATTTCACCCAACTACTTGCTATCTTCCCTCAACCTATGCAATACCATTTTTCGTATCAGTCATAATATACCCCACTCCAACCCAATGCTATGCAATTTTTTATCTAACTTCCAACAAAATATTACCCGACGGTTTAATAAAAGTGTTAATTTCATTTCAGATATTCGGTGGACCTGAAAAAGTATCATTGTAGTGCTCTCATTTCAATTTCCTCCTGTTCACTGAAAGCGAAAATGGAAGTTTCTATAACGAACGGCCGTCCAAAGTTTCCACGTGCTTATACCAGGAAAACAATATCCCACAAAATGTCTCACCTTCGAAATTCGTCCGTTTCACGACCTACGTGTGCCCCAGGTTCACAGCCCTGCAAACTTATCAATTTCAATCTCACCACCCCCCTGAGGCTTAAGCTTGAAGCTCTCCTTGCTTTCCCACCCAAGGCATACACTTACAAAGGAGGTAAGAAGAATGCATATGTAGTTGTTTCAACGTTATTTTGAGCTCACATTTACAGGGCAATGTCATTTCTTCACCCATAAAGTATTCTGACGCACACCAGAACGTAATAATGTAATTCCAATAAAATTAAAAACTGAGTTGTAAATTACGATACTATTTCATTAAAAAAAATGAATTACGAACATATTTAAGTCATACCCATGAACAACAGGTAATGGGGAAACAAAAGCATTGAGGGGGATCGAGATGGTGCGGGGGCTAACGTACTGGCTTCCCACCCTGAGGGCGCGGGTTCAAATCCCGGCGGTGTTGAATATTTTTCAGAGGTATCTCGATCCCTACTTGAGGTGCTTTGTGGAGGGCACTTTGAGTTAGTACGCCGTCCGTCGGATGGGACGTTAAACTGCGGACCCCTTGGCGCCTTTCGTAAAGAGTAGGCTAATGCCGACGCCGGGTTTCTCTCCACCCTTCATCCTTTCCTATCCATCCCCTATGGCGCAAATGACCTCAGCTGTCGGTCGCCTCCCCTCAAAACTACTACTACAAAAGCATTGAGTGGGCGAAGGTGTAATTGGGAAACACTAGACTCTGCTTAGCGTAGTTCTCTTTGACCAAACTACGTACTCTAGTTTATGTGATTTTGTTTTAATGATTGACTTCGCTTTCCTCTTTCTCGATAACCTCATTTCCTTTGATTTATTTGCATTGATTCTCATCACATGCCTATCGCACTGGCTTAAGGGTGCTTGCGACCCTTGACCCGACTTGGCTGTCTGGTATACTTGGGTTTGATCATCCGTAAGCCTAACTGATTTTAAGGATTCTTCGCAGTCTTTCATTCCTATTTCCAGTCTTTCACTTCAATTGAAGAAAGAGTTTATTGTAATGTCAGATTTTAGGCATTGGTTTGCTAGGATAAGCAAAGAAATGTATCACTCTACCGTCATATAATGTGAGCGTTCGAAAACCTACCTTGAACGGTAAAATACGAACCATCGTATATATGAAAGGGAGAAGAGGTTCTCCTTTAACTGGAATATCAATAGGCCTCGTAAATTTATTTCAAACACAGGAGTTTCAAAGATTAATATTTAAAAATTAGCATTTACCTGATATCAACACCTTACACATTCGAAAGGAATTATTGCATAGTCATCCTGCTTCCTTGTCCGCCCATAAAGAGTCTAATTTCATTTGATTATGCATGGATCGAATTGAATTCCACAGTACCAGAAAAACGAGGGTCACTTTGAATGAATGGGGCTATGAAAAAGTTAATAATAATTTCAAATGGATAAAATGCACACAACCAACGATGCTGGAAGCAACTGCTGGGGAGCCTCGAACGCTCTCATCATTAAATGATCGGGCAACAAACGAAAATCACCCATATTGAAATATGGTGCAGTTAACAAACTGTACAGATAATAATTCGAAGCAACATGGAGAGTTGATTAATGTATCCTTTTTTTCTCAACTCACCCTTGATGCGTCGCTCGGGAAACCAAATTCACTTCATTATTCCAATGAAATGGCGAGGAGATCGTGAGTGGCATTTCCTTTAATTTAGATTTGAATCGCCCGGTTGAAAATATGACTAGGACGATTTAAAATCGCGTATAAATCTCGTCGCCGAATATTTTCAATGTTTCATGTTTGAAAACTAATATTACACTCGTCATTAATTCGATACAGAGAAAAAATTCTTTGAAATGGACACGGATCCTCGCAGATTGAGCGAATTAAGCGAAACTTAAATAATGTCATCATTTTAAATACGAACCAGATTGGCAATCTGGAAAGAATGCCTTCCAGTTACCTGCGATTAAAATTTAGCATATTTACATTCGCTTGAGCCAACGTCACAGCAACGTATGATTTCGGGATAAATTCTCCGGTTGTTTCAGTCAATAGCTTCTATAGAGGACACTTTTAAAAGGAGTTTTCTGGGAAATGTATTTCTGTCGAACCAGATGAAAGATCAAAGGGAACTGAAAGAATTTTCAGCAAGATGGGTTTGAATTGATATAAAAGACGTTCTCAAGGTACGGATGGACTGGCTTTAAATGTGCGTACATAAGCGTTATAATTGGAACACTTCAGAGACGATGCTATTCATAACCTTTTGCGATTTACGTCCGCGAAATAACGCCGCATTTTTCAAACAAGAAAAAAGCGAAAATAAATGTACACTCGGACGCATTCGTACGTGAGTACGCATACACTTTTTCTGAATGGAAGGCGATTATTTGGTGCGAGAGATAAACGTAAAAAATATCGATTCAATGATATTATAGTATGTCGTTTAAGGCTCACCAGGCATAAATTGCGTTCCCACGGGGGAGTGATTCGGATGCAATGATTGCCCGCGAGTGAATCAGGTCACTGGCAAGCGCACACGCCCAGGGCAAACACATAAAGCGAGCACAACAATGGTGCGGGCATCTTACCGGGAGCAGTGCTTGGCGCGCCGTTTACTTTTGTAGGCAGCCCTCGCCAAACGTGAAGCACTCGGGGCCTTCAGGAGAGAGACAGCAGGTCGCCAAATTGAGAATATATACGGCGACAACAAACGGCAGTGAGGGCAGGGCTAGTTTAACCCAGCAACGTACGTCGGAATGAAGTCGTGGGTGGGCTGCGCCCATGTCATGGCATTGCGCAATAAATTGGACCATTTTCTGAGAGGGCCGCATTGCAACTGAGGACGCATTTTGGGTCGAGCACAGGGACAGGTGGAGCAAGAGAATAGTCGGTATTCAACTGGCAGGAACAAGGCGATTGCTTCCCTTACCCGGATGACCTCACAAATCCAATTAGTCCGAATTGATGCGACTACGTTACATAACTCTGGATGAAGATGGAAGAGCTGGCAAGTACTCTGAAAGGGAATTATCACGACACGGACTGTTGAAGGGAAGTAATTAATGAGAAAAAGTATTCAGCCAAGTAAAGTCATGAAGCAGTGGGATTATAAGCATGTAAAATGTTGGTACGAGTGGAGGAATAAGAGAATGGACCGCAGATCCACATGGGAGCCTGAAGGATACATGGAACGAGGATATTAAGTAATTTGGAGGAAACGTTAGGAAAAAAAACTTGAAATAGGACAGCGGAAATTATAATACACGCTTAGTTTTCAGGGGCCAGAAGAAGCGTCGATTTTGTCAAGGCGTTCAATGGGCGTTGCAGGCACGACAAGACAGTTGAATGTCAGGTACAGGCGTTTCACTCATAAGGCATAATCAGTGAAATTTCACAGGAGAATTCGGTGAGAAAAAATACAACTCGAAACTCTTTAAAAACACTCTTTTCATTCCAAGGTAACCATTAAAATTAGAGATATTGAAGAGGGGTCGCTTTTAAAAAACTGCTACATGTGAATCCCATGTCATCCAAGATTATTTGCGAGCCAATAATGATCTCTCACTCGTAGTTAAGGAGCAATTAGTTGCGGGGACGAGTCATAATCGAGCACGTTTCTTTTGCCATGGATTTGCAAATTTTGTCGGCTATCGACTAAACCTGTATTTTCCAGGGTTATTTAGAAATTCAATCGTTTTTTGGGTAGTTTTTTATTTAATGATCAGTCTTTTCAAACAATTTTATCCCTCTCTTTCTACGCCCACTTGCCAATTTAGGACGCACCCACCGGCCATGTCGCTATAACTCCACGAAGAGGTCATTTCCTCGTGAAATTCGAACCTCAATCGTCAGGCACATTCACCCAGATATCAACACTCGGCAAACAAGGGAGCACACTAGCGATCTGAACATTACGGGGCACGGGGAAAGGGAGGGTGGGTAACAGCGGGGAACTCATATTTGTTATAATATTGCACTGCCATCAGGAATACGTACGCATGCTAAGTTTTATAATGACCGGACATCGGAAAGTATAACCTTCGCTATTCATTCATTATACCATAAAGTTTTGATGAATTGTTTTCATTCCTTGCGATTTTCCTCTCATCGTACAACTACACTCCAACCGAATGCAAGCTCCCATAATTGTACAAGGTAATGATGTCACGGTCAACAATAAATCACAAGTAGGTCAAAAACCGATCACAGTTTTGGGGGAAACAAAATGAATTCACGCTAATAAATAAACGCGAGTAGTACTGGGTGTTCATAACTGTCCTAGACTTGTCGATAAACAGCGGGACGATTCGACGAGCACAAAGGGGGGAGAGGGGTCAAGTTTCTCTCTCATGCAATCTTCGGGCTGACCCGCCGAGGTGCTTCATGCGCAAATCAACGACCGCAGTCACTCGGAGAGATTTGGACCCCGGGCGATTACATTTCATTTGAATCAGATCAAATATTCCTTCGAGTAACGGTGGCGGCACCCGGAATCAATCTAACATGATGTCAGATGAATGAAGAGAAAACCATATGAAATCAAAAAGAGCCTGGAGGTTAAAAAATAACAAATTTCAGGTAATTTGACAACCCCTATCGCATCGGCCCTGCAACAGGAATAACGGGCAAGTGATTTCCCTTGAAATAACTCGCTGTTACCAGCACACCAATCTCAGCTGGCAACTTATCTTTAGACCATTGCGTCTCATCTTTTCTGGTTAATTTTTGATTAGTTTTTTACTAGTATTAGAATAGATGGAGATAATTTTCTCAAAAAAAATGCAGCACGCCAAACACCGGTTAATTTTAATTTTTAAGTCATTTAAGCTCGAGTAAAACATTTCATTTGATTTCCATCCTTGAGCAACATTTCTGACATGTCTAATAATGGCATGGTTTAAGAAAATAAGGACGTACTGAATGTGTGTCCAAGAAGCTTCTCTGAAAAATGCCCAGCATTTTTATCTATTCCACTAAACATGGATAATTTTTGAAATTATATGCATAACCATATCAGTATCAAAGTAAAATCTTCATGGGTTTAATATAAATATGGTTGGAGCAGAGTGGAATTCGTAGGGTGAAATTCGAAAAAAGAGACGGAAAACATGTGCGGAGGAATTATTAAGAAGTAGCTGGATTATGAATGTCGCACCAAAAAGGGGAGGGTTAGGAGAGTGGGGAAGAAGTGGAGAATATACACGTACTTTTTTGACTGCATGAAGGCAAATAGAAAAACGAAAAAAGTGCAAACCAAGGGAAAGACCACACGCTTAATACCAGCTGTAAGGGCTCGTGTAACGTATTACCTTCGTTAGACAACTCGATGAAAATGATGATTTTAGCATATTAATCTCAACCAGGTAATAGAGGAAAAACTTCGCTCCATAAATCCTCATTTTCTTTCTTTCCAATAATTCCCTTTTATTCCATCCATATCTGCATGGGATTTTGCGGTAACGACCGCGCAGATCTTCCCTGAGGATTCTCACCGGATCAAACAGTTGCGGTGATTTTCCGGCGATGCGGTCCACGGGAGTAGCACCGTTAGGGGGGGGGGTCGTAACACGGTGGGGGGAGTTGTAACGGGGGAGTAGGGGGGGTATGCATACGAGTAGAGAGCTTTCTCAGAGGCGGAAGTATTACCTGGAGCCCCGAAGCCTTCGCATACACACAAACGCAAGGTGGCTCCCGCGTGCGTGCGGTATCCGCTCCTAGTTGGAAGGCGTCGGAGGGACCCAAGCACCACCGATCCCTCGGGGGGAGGGAGGAGCTGAGGGGGCGCGAAGCGGAAGCTTTCGGCGAGCAAACGCTCCTCCGTGGCAAGTACGCAACCGGTACACCTCCATCCTTACATTTACTTCCGTGGACATCTTTCTCCTCCTTCACTATTTCCAAACGATCCTTTTTAAAAGTTCCTCTGAGACGTCCCACCTCATCAACATCCGTAGTAGTACATGCATAACAGACGAAAACTCTTGATCTATACACATTATTATTATTATTATTATTATTATTATTATTATTATTATTAGATAATATACCGGTTAAGGTAGGTTTTGGATGGACACAAATACCAAATAAATATTTTGTGACTCCTAACAAAACACAACCCAACATCCTACTCTACAACAGGCCCCTCTTCATCTCTGTGTACTTCTCCCTTCATCCACATATTGACGCGAAAAAGCTCACAGAATGGAAAAGCGAGATGTAATGCCCATAACTATTCGGTATCGCCAAAAATTCAAAATGTCACATGTGATGCTTATATGAGTCCATATTATTCCTTAAGGGTGGTAGGTGTTATGCTGTGAAATATCGACATTTGGAAGAGTAGAGAACTTAGCGCTTTTCCATAAAGCTTAACCTGATGATGGCTTATTCAGTGAAGCCGGAACGTTGTGTAAAATAGAGTGAACCTCAAAAAGTGGAAGAATACCGAGTTATTTACACTTCAAAAATCTGCATTCACCGTACTCCAAATCGGGAGAGTAAAAAACATGGTCATTCCTCCGTTCACTTCCACGGGCACTCATCGAGGCTCTGAATTCACACACATCACGAGGTTCCTTCACATTGCGTTCCGCCCATATGCCATTGTATTCTACTGGACGCCGTGTTCACTTGGTGGGCAGGGAGCTACGGACTGGGGCCTCGCTGATGCCAATTCCGGATGATACCTGCGGATGCCATCATTAAGCATCCAAACGATTTTTTTATTTTTATTTATTTTAGGACCCTGCAAGCCACCGCTAGGGTGTGAGGCAGGGCGTGAATACACACCAGACTAACCTTTAAAATTATCCGTATATATGTACGTACGCTAGTTTGATTTCACTTAGCTTTTCGCAGAAAAAATGAAGAAGAGACCTTCCATTTACATCTTTTTATGGACACCCATAATTGCTAATAATAAGATTTATTCGCACAAATTGATGCTGTTTGCTATTAAACCGTTTGACAGCTCGTCGTGAGATTTTGGTAGTGGCCACACGTGGAAGATTACAGAAATAGTCATTAACCATAAGCAGTTTGAAGCAATACTTTCAGCCAAAATACGTGCACTTATGCATTTATATAAATGAAAAATTAGTCGAATGGCCATTAGGGCCAACAGCAAAATTATAAAGCCAAGTGGCCGGATGGTTTTTCTACGATAGTGACAACAAGATAAGGATTGACTCCTTGGAAAGTCGTAGCCTCTGCAATCGGCCTGGAATAAAAACGCCGACGCGCCACGGGGTATATGACAGCACACCAAGGCCCATTCGAGGAAAAAAATAATTTCGTCCCTTCAGATGGAATTATGCCGGGACATTATGTCACTCTTTCACCAGATATCTTTCATCAAACTGAAGCCCAAAAAATTTTAAACTAATGATATTCTTTATGCAAAGAAACCGGTAATGCTCCAAAGCCCTTGCGAGAGAAAACTTCTTCAACCAGGTCTTTAGAGAGTATAGGTACAAGAAAACGGCTAAAAGTCGACCATCTCAACGTCTCCAGGGGACTTTACATCGGACCAAACGTTGGTGGTGTCGGGGAATGTGATTGATGACCACACGTCCAGGGAGGCCAGCAATTTTGGCAAGAGAGGGCAATGGACACGACAGGTTCCATTAGGGGAAGGAGGAGGAGGAGTTTGAGACGTCTACGGGAAAGTTTCCACCGCAACGCCTCGAGACACGAGATTAAACAAACAATGGCCCAGAAGTGGAGAGGCAAATGCAAAGGAGTAGGAATAGTGTCCCGAGGGATTGGAAATACCCTCAAAAGTGTAGTAAGGGATAATCACGTTCTGGACATCTGTGGAGCCACAACAAAGAAACTTGGGTTCATGAAATGAAAAGCGAAAAAGACGGATATGTTTATGACAAGTGTTTATCTTCGCGTTGGATTGGCGTTGTCTTGAACACTATTCGAGCATTAGCGAACCAGCCCAAAGGAACCCGATTTAGGAATTAAAATGGATAGAGAGCGTTCCGTGAAAAACCATTAGGGAGGGAGAAACTAGTATTGCTTTGGAGGCACTTTAAACACGAGTTTGAGATAATAAGAATAATGTTAGATATACACAAATCATTCAGGCTAAACCTTGACAGAGACAGTTTTTAATCCCGTGCTTCATAGTTACACGAGACCAAAAGGAGAACGAAATTGTTTACCAAGCATGCAATATTTAATTATGGTTTTTCCCTTGTGCAATTTGCGACAAAGGTTTTTGGCAAGTGGATGAGGAAAAGAAAGGAAAACAAACAAATAAGTATGTACTATGTATGTTCGGGGAGGAGAGAGGGTTGCTACGAAAGATCAAACGATTAAAAAAGTGGATGCAGATTATTTGGTTCGGCAATGAATTCTTGAGGGTTGTATTGAGGGGAGTATGCTACGCAAGCGCAGTAGAGGGAGGAAAAGAATGGGCATATTGAATGGAATGAAGGGTGCCATAATGAATGCGGAATTGAAGATGGCTTAACTGTAGCGCATATTGTAACGCTGTGGTATTAGTTAAGGCCAACAAATAAAGCGAAGGTTAGTCTGATTATCCATTCCTAATCTACCTCGACGGTTAGATTATCAATAATAATAATAATAATTTTCATTTAAGACATACAGGATAATAAACATTACGCGTGAAAATGCGTACTTCCCCAGCATACAACCAAACTGTTTACCAATAATCGGCACAAGTTCCTATTGGTTGGTGCTCTAACATCATCTGCCATACGCCCATGTGGCAGCTTGCAAGGTTGAATGTAGAGATGATGAGATATCAGAGCAGAGCGAGAATTCCACAGAATATCGGCTACGACCATCGTCTGTATCCGAGAATAACATCATGCAGGGATTGACGACGATATTCCCCTAAAGTGGATCGGAATACGGCAGCCCTCGTCTGTTCAGTGCACTGGGGAGACTGTCCGTGTACAATAAACCACTAGGGTTTAGGTCTCTTCGCAGCCATCCCGTTCCATCACCCCCGACCTATTCGAAAACCTTTCCCCTAGCCATTACGATTGACACGGCGGTCCCGATCTTCATGTACAGGGCGAAAATTCCCAAGAAGACCCAAACCAAGTGTCACCGGACAAGAAGGATAGTCGTAAGAAACAAATGCAAACCATCAACCTTCCGTGGATCTCTAACCCGGCAAATTTTCTGAAACTAAAATACTAGCGTAGAACTTGTGCTACGTAAACTATAGTTTCAAGACCAAAATAAAAACCGTAACAACTAAGACGCGTGCTAAGAGTTGTCTCCCAGCTCTGGGGAGCTTAGGCTAAGAGGTTTTCCATAGGTTCAACATTTCCCATGTGACATCAAAGCGCTGGGATGTCCCGAGGACTCTCCTACGCCAAAAATCACATGGGAAAATGTGACGTAGGCTAGACACTTACGTACAGGGTTCCCAGAGATGGAAGACGGCTGAAAATGAAGACAAGTAGTTCTAACGCCAAGGAAACTTACGCAAAGGAGGAGCAACCGACTGGTAGTAGTCTAAGAAACCGTCGAAAAAACACGCACCACTCAAGTGGTCAGCGACCGAGTTCGGGGGACAAACGATTTTCAATTAATCCGCCAAGAGGGGGAGGGGGTCCACCTTACGGCTGGTCGAGATGGGGGGGGGGCAGGCGAGTGAGGTGTGAGGATTCCTCTTTAGCCTTTTAATCACATATTCCCCAATACTTTTCTAATAGTTTACAAAATAAAAGTTCAAAAGACCTCCTGGAACACTTCTGAGAGACAAAACCACATGCTATGCACTACTAACTTTCCAGAAAGAATAAAACTGTCGAAGGCAAAAATTGCAAAGTGATCTCATGGGTTGCTTAAAACTGATTCACAAAGCAGTCTTCAACTAAGCAAAGCACACTGACATAATTCGTCAGGTTTCTTCGTCTACCTCTACGGATAAATGACCTTTTCTTTAATAATTTTATTGATTTCTATGTTTAAATTTCATTAGCACAGTACGGTTCACCCAAAACAGTATTCTAATGATATATTATTTTCAATTGAATTTGCCAATTTAACTCCAAGAGCACGATCTTCAAAGGGATACAACCAAGGCGAGTGCATGGAGGAGCTCCCATCCATCGAGACGTTGAGGAGAGGGCGAGTATTGAATACGACACTTACGGGAGGGATTCTCATACCATGCCGTTATTCTAGGTCGTTCAATTTTTTTTCACCCACGCCGGGAGAAATTGAAAAGCGTTATTCAATCCTATTCAACCACCTGGGACTCGCTGGCTGAGACCAATGATAATGCTAACCGAACGAAGCAAATGGCCATTGGGCCATTTAAAAATTATTAATACACACCCGGGGTAAAAAATGATACACTTCATTGCAAATCATTGCGTAAACCATTAATTTTTTGAAACCCTATTTTATTTTTCTCCCCAAGAGCCCTTTCGACAGAACACATTCATTAACAAGGAACTCATGCCAATTGACTATCTTTGATTGACTAGGGGTAGTCTGGCAGTGTGTTAGGACAGCGGCCTTCATAATGTAAATTTAGTTGAACCCGATTCATCGATAATTGGGAAAGTCAGTTCACAATTATGTTCTTCCATCATAGCGCTTGAACTTAATCCTGTTTTTTTTGCTGTGCTTGCGAATGCTGCAACAGAGGAAATTACATTGGAATCCAGCAGGTATGCAAAGTAATTAGGTAGATGCAGTCACAGTACAGAGAAAAAGTAGACAAACTAAACAATGGAAGAGTAACAAACCCAGATTTTAACCGGGTGGTCAATTTAGAGCGTGGTCATAATAATTCTCCCTCCGCCAGAGTAAACTTGCGCACCAATTCACAGTGCCCCGCTTGTCCCTGTGCTTGCTCGACATTATCTATTATCTCGTACATGCATTTGCTCTCTATGCTCTGCATTTTCTCGCTCACCTTCTTTTCAGTTCTATATACTTTTTCACCACCCTTTATTTCACCCAGAGCGTTTTTCTTTCGTGTTTCCCACATTCCTCTTTCCCACCTAGCATTCTCAATTCAAACACTGCCCAGTGAGCTTTCAAGTATCTATCAATAACCAACAACGCCACCCTCTTCCACTACCTTTTCGAATTTAGACAAGAGCAATTCTCTTCATTCCCACTAAAATCAACATTTCTCCTTCCTCCCTCATTATTGGTAATATCAGCACTGGCGTATATTTGGTATTAACGTATATTGCGCAAAGAGACACGCGCTAAAAATTTTAGTTTGGGAAATTGTTACCAGAAGCATGCCTCGCTGGTTTCCACCCGTTAAGGTTTGCTGGCGTAATCACAATGGATTAACAGACCGCATTGGAATAATAAGGGAGTACGACACAATGGATGCATGTTTTATTGGGCGATATTCATTTCAGAAAACAACGACAATACGTATTCGTCAGCATCAAACCGGAGTCACAGGTTTCGCAGGCGTGTCTACAGATCTCCCTCGTTGGAACATTTAGAGCTGGGATGCAATTTTGTTGGTGGCACGGGGGATGGGAGCGAGAGGGTGCAAAGGAAAAAGGACGTGGTGGGCACCAAGGGGAGTATAGAGGAGGGGATGGGGGTGAGTGGGGGTTGGGGGGATGCTGGATGGCGCCAGTTTTATACGAATGCGTCCCAGTGAGAGGGCGGAATGGCAGCTGTGGCCAGCGCGTAACGGAATTTAAATGTGCACCCTCAATGAGACGGCATATGTTTCGAAACAGCACCCGCAGTTTCAGTTGAATCGGTTCATATCAATCGCGGCATTATACGCGTCACGACAGGCAACATTCACTCCCCAGTTACCGCAGCACCGTGGGTAAGCTAGGAAAGCCGGTGAATTTGAAAAAAAATATGGCAAAGAATCCATGATAAATACTTCCCTTCGCCGGGTATTACGTATTGAAGTGTTAACTATACTCAAAAGATGTATCTTGATGTGTTCCATGATATGCTTACTGTAAATATAAATACATATTTTTACTATCATAAAACTAAACAGCAAATATTGCACACAAACATCGGAAAGTTTACCTAACCACATTACGAGTAATGCAGAAAACAGCATGGGACACCATAAAAGCAATTTCCATTTTTAACAAATTCCTCCTTCTGGTTATTTATAAATATGCGATTTTCGCATGTATTTTAAGAGATTTATTCATTAAGTATCAATAAATGAGGCAGTCACGGCTGACAGGGCTTAAGTCACATAGGGAATGCTATGCTATATAATTATGATCTTGGTAATACATGCATGAAAGTAAAAGAATAGGAAAATATAGATGCTATATCAGCCGTGTTGACAAAACACCATAAATTGTATTGACTGCCAACCTATATACATTAATTTGCAATAATTCATCAGAACTGGCAATGGGGTAAAACTTACGTGGCATTCTAACGATGAGTCACCAGTAATAAATCATTTTCGATGGGATCAACCAGACTCTCGCTTCAACGGGAATGTCACATTTTCACCGTAAGATGGTAAATTCATCCATCAGATAGTGTTTGAGAAACCCACGACCAATCGATCTCAAAATCTTACAACTCCGCGCCGTATTTCATTACTTTTCAGCAAATACGTCTCCGCGATTCTTGACCCATTCAATTCCGACAAGAACTGCTTGTCTTTAATCCACATATAATGCCACCCAAACCACAAGGTATCCAAAATAAATGTTATTTCACAAGGGATTATTAGATCAGTTATCCATCATGAATATCGAGAACTTTCACCCGGTGGAGAAAGAAAACCCTCCACAAGTCCCGAGGCAGTCGGCGGAACGTCCGTCCGGGGGGAAGGAAGAATGGCGACAGGGCGTGCCAGAGAAGGGAACGCGATCGGATGGGGGAGGGGGGGATGGCGATCCAGCAGAGGTCCGATGGGAAGAGAGAAGGGGGGGGGGGAGAGATGGAAAGGGGTGGAGCACGACACGGAGCCGGAGGGCGCGGGAAAGGGACGGAGGCATTAGAAGGACTAGGGTCTCTCATAGACGAGGACGCCGAGCAGGGTATGAAAGATGAATGGAGTTCCCGCAGACTTGGGACAAGGGAAAGGAATGGAAAACTGGCAAAAAAAACGAATTCTCATTGTTCTGAGCGAGACGGCGTCTCAATGGACATGGGACGGGGAATAACTAATCCCAGCAAACCGAAAAATTCATGTCACACCCGTTTGTAACGAAGATTTGCATGAATCCCGGAGAGCTGGAAACCTCGCCAAGATAGGGAAATAAACGGAAGGGATCCTCTGCGACACGCCCAAGGACTAAAAGAAACTCTTAATGTAATGACATACTCGTCGTACAGTACCCTTGTTTCTATTTGGGAATGCAAGTGAAGTCTAAACAATAAGTCTACTGATAGCTTATTACATGATTCCTTGCAGGAATCTGAGGATTTAAAATTGATATGGAGTATTTTCATCCTATCCTTTTAAATTTAATAGGGGTGAACGTTGAGCGACCGAGGAAGTGGAAGAATTAGCATATTAGATGAATAAGCATGTTGAACGGAATGAAGGGAGGAAGGAAGTATTCGAAATTGAAGAGGGACTTTGGGCAGTGTCCGATTTCAGGAGTCCATCCTACACCAACCTTAACCGGTAAAATACAAAAAAAATGACATTGCTTTTAATTTAGTTATAAAAACGTACAATTTAGAGCAAGTTATTTTATTGTCCTCTAATTCTAGAAAAGCAGAATTTAATATATATATATATATATATATATATATATATATATATATATATATATATATATATACCACGATTGTCCAGAAAAACTCATACGAGCGGCACAATAATGGGCTGACACAACATAACACAAATAGAAAAGAATAGACACATATAAAAGGACACTTACACGGTAAATTGTTCGAGCTTTCGGCCCTCTCAGGGGCCTTCTTCAAGAGAGACTGAAAATATGCTATGGATCAGGAGAGGGGAAAGAGTTATGGGCGTGGAGGGGAGGTGTGGAGGGGAGGTGTAGAGGGAATGCTGGGAGGGAAATTAAATATGGCGGTTAAGGGTGGGAATTTTAAAATTAAATTTTAAATTAAAAATCTTCTCATCGAAAAAGTTTCCAATCAATCCTTCAGAAAACATCTCAGACCGAAAAATAACCTCTCCATGAACGAACGTCATGCCCTAAAAACCCTACAGTCCAATCCTAACATCGTTGTTACCTCCGCCGATAAAGGCTCCTCTGTTGTAATTCTAAACACCAATGATTATATTTCCAAAGCCCTCGCTCACCTGAACGATACATCCACCTATACCACTCTAACCAAAAACCCAACACAAACTTTCCAAACCGAAATTCGGTCTTTTCTCCTCCACTCCGGACCAGAAGAAGGCCTCACCTCCCAAGACATATCCCTACTTTCACCCCCAAACCCCAGAACACCCCAGTTTTATCTCCTCCCAAAAATACACAAACCCAACATCCCCTGTCGTCCTATAGTTTCCAGTTACAATTCTCCCACCGAAAGAATCTCCGCATTCCTTGACCACCACCTACAACCACTTGTACTCTCCTTGCCCTCCTTCACGAAAGACACGTACCACTTCCTCGACCGTCTAAATTCCGTCTCTATTCCCTCCACACCCAACCTACTTATGGCCACCATCGACGTTACCTCACTTTACACTTCTATTCCCCATGCAGAAGGTTTATCCTCCCTCCGGCATTATCTTTCTCTGCGCCCCCTACCCCAGCGCCCCTCAACGGAATTTCTCCTCAATCTTGCCACTTTCGTCCTAACAAAAAATGCATTCACTTTCCAAAATTGTTTTTACCTACAGACAAAAGGCACAGCGATGGGAACGAGGATGGCACCATCATACGCCAATCTCTTCATGGGCCATCTCGAAGAGACCTTCCTGTCACAGCAACCCCTTCAACCTCTTTTCTGGGTCCGCTACATAGACGATATTTTTATTCTCTGGACACATGGCTCTGACTCTCTCAACAACTTCTTATCCGCCTTAAATTCATCTTTCACGGTTAAATTCACCTCTTCCATTTCAGACTCCACCATCACCTTTCTTGACACAGACATCTCACTTCAAAACAACAAATTCACTACTTCAGTACACATCAAAGCCACTAACCATCAGCAATACCTACACCACACAAGCTGTCATCCTCAACACACGAAACGCTCGATTCCTAACTCTGTCTCTATCCGCGGACACCGAATTTGCAACACCACAGCCACTCTCAACAAATACCTTGCCAATCTACACCTTGCACTCCTCAAACGCGGTTACCCAGAAAAGTTGCTACGAAATAAAATCCACCGTTCCACCCGACCACACACACCACACAATAACAAGCCCACATCTGACGCAGGACTCAACCTTTGCACCACCTATTACCCCGGATCACACAGACTGAAAACCCTCCTTAAAGAACTGTTTCCAATTTTACATGACAATGACGCGACCTCATCCTTACTACCCCAATGCCCATCTATCGCATACAGACGACCCGCCAATCTCAAAAACCTTCTGAGATCCACCAACCCTTTGGCGCCCCCCCGTGACAAATTTCCCAATATTTCCCCAACTTGCAACCGCCCCCGATGTAAAACCTGTCCTCTTATTATGCCTACTCCCCTCTCCCTACATCCCCTCATAGCCCCCCCACCTCGTTCCCACGCTAATTGCCTCTCAAAAAATATCATTTATCTTTTATCATGCAAACACTGCACTTCCTTCTACATAGGTGAATGCATTACCCCCTTATCCATCCGAATGAATAATCACCGGTACTCCTGTAATTATGCCTCACTCTCATCTCTTCCTATCCCTTCACACGCCAATTCCCACAACCTTTCATTCGACCAGTGTTTTTCCCTCAGCATCCTAGAATCCCTACCTGATTCAGCTACCAACATAGAGGTGAGAACTCGTGAATCCGCCTACATTCTATCCTTCCGTTCCTTTAAAATTCCCACCCTTAACCGCCATATTTAATTTCCCTCCCAGCATTCCCTCTACACCTCCCCTCCACGCCCATAACTCTTTCCCCTCTCCTGATCCATAGCATATTTTCAGTCTCTCTTGAAGAAGGCCCCTGAGAGGGCCGAAAGCTCGAACAATTTACCGTGTAAGTGCCCTTTTATATGTGTCTATTCTTTTCTATTTGTGTTATGTTGTGTCAGCCCATTATATATATATATATATATATATATATATATATATATATATATATATATATATATAAGTGGAATCATAGAGGAATTCTGCTTTTCTCAATTTTCAAAGAAAGACGATAGTGGCTTGGTACAATTTTCGCTATTAATCGTATCCTATGTTCAAAAATAAATGACTCAAGATTCTATTATAAATGTAATTTCATCATTAACTTCCCCTTGGAGAAAAGTGTTGGTAATGCAAAACTAAGGAAAAGAATAGCAATGACGAAAGAAGGATTTGCAAGAAGAAGGGGACTGATGACAGGTACGATAAGCCAAAAAAGATTAATGAAGCCTTTTCATGTGGAGCGCGGATGTTGTGTGGACCCGAAACCTGATCTTTAAGGCAAAGGAATGAGCATAGATTAGCAGCCGTTCAGATGTCTGTGATTGTGTGGAGAAGATATTATCCAAAGAGGAACTTTTAAATATGGTGGGAGAAGAAAGAAAGTGAAAGTGCTATGTGAAATCCCAAAAACGCAGAGGTCGACGAATAAAAGTACGGAGATAGAGGGATGTTTAGGGTGGCGTCACGTAAAGGGAGGAGAAGGTTAAGTCAGCGGGGTAGAAGAAGGAAGCTAATAAGCTTTATAGATGGCGCGTAGAAATTACGTGGATAAAAAGAAGGATATGACGTAGATTAAACAATGGGTGGTGCACAGGATATGTAGTACATAATAGTCGAACTTATCAAAAAGACTTCTCTTAAGAAAGATTACTATGAGTGAATATTAACTTGAGCACAACCCGGTTTACTTGAGGATATCTACAAGAATAATTATGCTATGCAAATATTCCTAAATATTTGAAGCTAGCTCTAGGATGTAGTGTCCCTCTGATTAAAACATTCACGAAAATCTGATTTGACCAGATTTTATTACAAATAATTAACACAATTCTAAATCCAAAGACTTACAGATTCATAATATATTTTGTATCAAAATAAGCCACTATGAATTGGAAAGAAAACCGTACTTATCCATGAAATCATTTTATAGAAATTGGACAGCGATTTTGGTAACATTTTCTTAATTTGCAGACATCAAATGTAATATAGTTAATTAAAAATAATTATATCAATGCACTACAATAGAGATATATTTCAAAGGCATTTCACCAGTAAAAAAGTGCACTGATTTCCTCTCGTAAGGCTAAGGCAATTCATTGTCCTGCTGCACGACATACTGTTGACCTATTCCAGGAATACTGTAATTAACCCGCCCGAGTTAGACACAATTGTAAGACATTAAATCTGATTTTATTAATCGGCTTTCTATGAATGACACAATGAATAAACAGACTTTGTAAATTTATCCAAGCAATTGATATAAAATTTGAAGTAAATTAAGTAAATATTCGCAAGATTGTTTGATTCTCACATAAAAATAAGATAATTCTTCAGATATGTATTCAAGTACCATTTACACCATGCCAAATGTAATCTTCCACCGACGGCAATGAGACCAATGGGATGATGAAAGGAGACATTTTTTTCCGCTAACTATCTATCCGTCTACATAGAAATACAAATGTTATCTCTGAGCTTTCTGTTGTCTTTTCCCGAAAGGCCGTCGATGGAGACGGATTGAAGAAAGCCAAACAATGATGAAAACACATCTAATATCAGACGAGGACGTAAGGCACTACATAAATATGCAATGCAAATATAAGCAATGGATGGAGAATAGTCAAACGAGATATTACAAATTACGTACCCTTTTGAAACCCTTACGACAACAAGTCCAAGCAGAACAGAAGTCCTAAACTGTAGTGTAGTCAATCCGGCTCGATTTTCCTGACCATACTCAAGCTTTATTCACATTTAGTCGTATTTTCACCTAATCACATAACGATCAATGATAAAGAAAGGAGATAAATAACGCAGGAATGTTGAGGTTCTTAATTTAAATCTTGGAAATGGAAAAGTTAACAGCTGACTCTCATGTCCCAAATCAAAGATTTAACTAAGCCGACAGTTTCCGCTAGCAAACAAACGGGATGGCTAATAATCCCCAGGGAGAGAAAGTTAAAAATCAATAAATCAGTAAGCACGCGCGTGATTATTCTAGCGTTATGACAAACTCATCGGCCACTTTCGCGAATCGGCGATGGCATTTCTTTGGGAATAGATTGGAATAAGAGGAACGAAGGACTGTGAGGATCCGAGAGACGCTCATTTAGCAGTCGGGATAAGAATATGCGTCGGCACTTTGGGAAATTGAGAATATTATTTTTATTTTGGCAGTCTACCGATTAAGGTAAGTTTCAGCCGGGCATGCACATTAACCATCAGAGGGAGACCAAAGCTAGTTACAACAGCTTCCGCTTTATACCTGTACACTATTTATAATCATCCAATATTTCGAAATGGTACTACGTCGACTTCAATATTATTTCACGCCATCACTGTATTTATTGCTTTATCAAAATTAATGACTTTCCCTAAAGTTTGTTTTATAGTTATTGGTTCTAATACTCAAATTTTTTCCATTCCAGTAGATTATTTAATTTAGATCTTTTTCGATAGAGGCATTTTCATGTGGAGCTCAAACACCAATTCCCAGGCAAAACGTTTATCTCAAGAGGAAAATTCAAAACATAGCAATGACGAATCGAATTTGGAAGTTTTAGGTTATTAACTTCAGTTTTAACTAACTTGCTCTTAGCTATCTGCATGTATTACTTAATAAGAAAAATTACATCGCTACATGTCGTGCATGCGTATCGTAACTTATGAAGAAACTACATTTGGCCACGGATAGCATGCAATTTCAAATGCTAGCCTGCCTGAAATTATTTAATATAAAATAGATAAACCAAAATATCCACTAGTAATAATAGAAGTCATCATTTGAGTATCGCCTTTCAACGAATAATGTTGTCCTTGATGCGCCATAAAATGATTTCGGATAGTCCTTACTTGTGTGATACAAAAGTTCAAACCTACACTTTGGTCAAATCCCCTAGAAATATCTTCTGCAACACGTCGCAATGCAAATGGAAGTCAAATTAAACCCAAGTCATAGAATATAAATTCATTAAACTACATTAAATCACTACTCTCGCCCAAGACGTACAATTTATAAGCCTTAAAATCCACTTATGAGGATTTTGCTTCCATCGTTTGCGCAAAATAGAAACCAACCTCGATTCACTCACTTATACTTGGTTTACTCACATGGGGCTCGCATCGGATGAAATGAAATCTATTGAGGGATCGTTCGAGGTTCGGATAGTATTGCGAATGGTCAGGGATCCCAATGAACTAACGAGCAAGGAGACCTTTTTAAGGGATTATTTCATGAAATTATAGTCGGAAAGAGTACTCAATTTTTAATTGTATTTAGCGGTTCGGTTTTATTATACCGTAACTCTGAATAATTCTATTGTGAATTTTGATGCAAACATTTACAGTTTGTAATATTCTGTCGCCCACTCCTTCCTCGCCTTTTTTCATTCCTATATTTACTGTGTTGTAACTTATCAATATCAACGATAGCACATTAATTTGGGGGATCCTGTTAAGCTATATGATTTATTATTATTATTAATGGATTCAAGATAGGTCGAATGCAATTGATCACCGTAGGAATGGGATAGAAACTGCCTATCCCTAGAGGAAAGCCATCTATTCGCAATGTGCCATTGAGGTCACTAGACCCACAATCCCACTGAACAAATTTGGCGTTCGAGCAGCAAGGGGAAGCTGGTGGGAAGGAGGAAGGAAGGAAGGAAGGAAGGAAGGGACGGTGGAGAGGAAGGGTGACTTCCCAGAAGGGGAGGGTGGGCTCCCGAGAGACCGGAGGGCGGCGGCGTTTGAGGGGGTGGGGAGGTCGGGGGGAAGTGGGAGGAGCGAGCGGCGAATTGATTAATGCTCCGAACATGGTCCGCGATGAGAGGATAGAAATCTGGAGCGCGGATCGGGGGAGGGGGTTGTTTGGGGGGTGGCGTTGGGAGGCTATTGGAAAAAAGGGGTCCCCAATCCCCCGTACCGACACGCCCGGAGAAGGAATGCGGAGGAGGAAGTTTTGAGGAGGAGGCGACGACTCAAAAGAACTCTCCGCCGGCGACGTCTCCATCCTGCGCCGATCGAGTTGAGATTGACGCGACGCTTTCGGCGACCCAAAGAGACTTTTATGGCGCGTCCAAGGGGAGTATCCTTTGACGGAGGGGGGGTGGACAAGGGAATGAAATCCAATGCACGCCCCGAGTCTCCACTAATCTAGGACGCGAAATTACGGACACTTGGGCGGAGGGGAGCTGCAATTTCATCCCGCGCCGTATTGCGAACAAGCCGTTTTACATTTCCCCGACGACAGAGCGGGCGCTCGGCTCGAGCCGGAGTAATGACACCAAGAAATGAACTAAGACGTGGGGGAGAAGAAATGGTTTTTGCCCAATGAAATTTCCTTTTAAATCTCTTGCCAAAAAAACAGTGAATCCCAAAGGAAGTACATTCCTTCCTTCCCACAAATACGTCTCATATGAATAATGCATTGAAAATAGGACAGCCGATAAGGCGACTGTCACCAGGAACCTTCCAATGTAAATAAAATATAATGCTCACGAAGGACTTGAATACTTTGATTCTTCAAGGACTCATTCATTACAAAAGTATAGAAGGTCTGGGTTTGCCCTATCCTGGAATAATCGTCCATAGTATGGCACCCATATGATGTGGGACATATTAAAATGATAGGAAAAGTGCGAGGAAAGGCAGCGATATACACGTATGTACTCGGAAGGTACAAAAGGTGAGATAGCGCAACGGAAATGTTGGGCGTTCTGAAATGGGGAGTTTGAAAAATAGAAGAAAAAAGGTGGTTAGGTACGATGCACAGAACAGTTAAAAATGTCGAGGAGTGGAAAGATTTATTGAAGGAGGTTGAGAAACTAAGTTTTAAGGGAAAAGACGACCATATTTTTAAAATAAAAATGACACAAAAACAAATAAGAAAAAATATTCATTTTTAAACAGAAATATTGCTGAACGGAACCAGCTGCCTGTAGGGTTGTTTGAGCCCTTTCCATCCCATTTTCGGAGTTTTCAGAACAGGTGTAAAACAGCCTCAGGACAAAGGGCTGGGCGATAAACTTTATTTGTCGGTTATTATTATATTATTTTATTTATTAAAAAGATTTTTCTGTACGTGATGTGGAAGGCGTGAGAAGTCGTATTGTTAAATTGTGTGATGAGTTAACGGTGATTTTGGACGGGGTATGATAAAGAATAGTGCGTGATTTTGGACGTAGTATGACGCTGGACGATATTTTTTAAGGTGTCATGCGTGATGGTACTGGCAAGGGCGGGCATTTCGTGAGTCTTCAAGTATCATTGTTTTTTAAATGTATTTTGATCCATGCATGTTTTTCTTTTCGCGCATTACAAGGCTGTATCACTTGAACGCTATCGCTGGGACATTTGCCTAATTGTAAAAAAGTGTAAATAATATTAAATTCCCTTTGCTAGCGTACGTCCGTCTTGGCTTGGCTTGGTTAAAATCAAAGTTGCGCATTACCGGACCGAACATAATATTATGAAAAGGAGGAAGTTAAAACTTTCAATCCGGTAACATTACTTTGACTTCCTAGTGTATCTTGTCACTAGCATAACTAGCTCCGAAAAGGTCGCGGAAAGCGCTTGGGCCCACACTTGAAGTAGAGACAATTATGTTTTCTAAGTTTTCACTCATAATCTGTGAAATCACACCAAAAGGTTAGGCAGCACAAAATCGGTGTAGCAAGTTAATGCGTGAAATTAAATTCACCACATCAAGTTAACAAAAACTCTCAAATAGAATACAGTCATTACCAGACAGAATGATGCACTGATCCCAGTAAGCGAAAAATACCGTGAAACCCATTGGGTATTCAAAACCGCACTTAGCTACGGTGTAACATGAAATAATACAAATGAGAGAAATGGACTCGGTGTGTCTCTTGAGCAACATACGATAACCGGTGATACGACAGATAAGAAAGTACACTTTATTTTGTCACGTTATACGGTTACATTTATAAATCAATTAATCGAAATTCTTACAACTAAATAAATAAAAAGTACTCGATTAAAATGTTGAACTTTACCCGTTACTCCTTCACACGCTGCTTTGAAATCTCTTATTGGGTCAACATGGGTTATATAAAGTGAACCAAAATCTGTTTCCACGGTCGTCCCGTCCCTCGGCCCTTACCTGAAGGCACAAGGACCGACGAGGCTGAACGCGTCGCGATGCAATCTTCCCGAGTTCCGAAGTCCGCTTCAAATGACCGCCTGACGCGCGGACGGGACCCGGTAATGCGATGGTGGACGACGGTGAGCGGCGAAGGGCACTGCCGAGGTAACTAACTCCCGAGCAGCCGACCGCGATGAGGGCGATAATTCCTTCACGACCCATCGGCAATAAAGCCGCCGCCACCGCCACAATGTATGACGCCGAATGAATTCCCACGAAAGCATTGATTAAACCTCCGCTCTTGTGTTCATGAAGATGAGCGTGACGAGGGCGAAGAAATGAGCTCATTCGCCTTCAGCTTTTTACCTATTCGTCATTTCTCACTGCATCACCTGCCATCGAAAAGAAGAATTCATAATAACTGTACGATTGGCGATATTATTTCATCCTAACTGAAACGGGAGCAGGAGGAGTCAAATTTATGTCAGCGCTACGATATCCCACTTCTAACACATTCACTTGGCAGTTTAACTTATATTGGTATGCTCCACAATGGCTTTTTAGATTTAATTCTTTTAATTTGTTTTGTTCTGGCAATGTAAAAGTACCCTTGAATATTCAATTGTTCCCGGCTAAATCTTGTGGAAATTCATTTCAATTAAATTAAGGACAGAATGTATCTTTCCACTGTCCTTTATTTGCGTACAACCTGATGATGACGCTTAAGCGTTGAAACCGGTTGTACGCAAATAAAGGATAGTGGAAAGATACATTGTATTCATTTAATTTGTACACTTGAATATTTACCTTTAATATACAATTCATGGCGTGAGATATTTTTTCCTTAAAATATTACTCCTACAAGTTAAACATGGTCAGGTGTTAATTTTTTGAAACGTAAATTTTATCGAACATATGTAGGACACTTTATGAACTTCACAAGGACTTCATACTTACTTCGCCCGGTGCAACACCATCTGGTAGTTATATTAATTTGATTTTACTTACTCAATGCGAGCTAAATCGGTTATGCCAATAAATTAAGTTCTTGTGGCAGAATTACTGTTACACAGACTCCGCCCCTTGATGTGATATTTCATCACATGAACGACCGTAGTAAAATCACATGCCATCTAATGTGTATATTTCTCGTCCGTATTACTCATAGCATATACAGCTGTGGGATTGAAAAATCGCCAACATTTTTTTTTACTGTACAAAAAAGTTGACACCGACCAATATCTTGGATTTTCGATCCGAGGATTGTTCTGGGGTGGTTCTCCGCAATCTCTCTCTTTACCCTCCAATCTCTTCGTCCTCACGTACGTAGTTCTTCTCGCTGGCTATGGCGTCTTCAATCCCCAGCTTCTCTTAATCCATCCTTAACCCCCCTTTTGATGGTTTTCCCATCCATGGCTCCTTCCATTACTGCCTTCAGTCGACAGTTGTGCCTCAAGAGTGTGGCCAATTAGTTTTCCTTCTCTTCCTGCGATTCTGTCCACCATGGATTTCTTCTTCCGCCCTTCGAATGACTTCTTCATTTGTCTCACCCGAGCCCGTCCCTTTCATTTTCATTATTCTCCCTCGGAGTCTTCGCATTTCCATGAAAGCTGGAGACTGCATTAATTTCCAGTGGTTCATTTCATCGACAAGTAGGGAGTTTTAACTTTAACGAAAAGTGTGCTACCTGTGAAGTATATTTTTATATTATATATATATATATATATATATATATATATATATATATATATATATATATATATATATATATATATATATATACCTCGCCATGGGCGCACCTGAAAAAGTTCCGATATTCCGGGGGAAAGTGGGAAGGGTCGCAATTAATTTCCCTGGGCCTTCCTTACGCCCGCAGAACTGGGGAACGAAATTCTTAATTAAAAAGAACGTTTACAGTCCCATCCTCCTCCATCGACGCCTCATCCCTTCGCTCTCCAATGGCCTCCTTTCCCTTGATTGTGAGATTGAGCGCTTCCTTCTACATGAGGCGGGGTCAACTCGGTAGGCGAGTCTATTTCGCGGAGGTAGATTTTTGGAAGTCTCCGGAAACTAACAAATGAGTTGCATGGAATTGTGCAAAAAATTTCAGATAACCTTTAGTCGCTCCTTGATTCCTTCATTCGTTTAATTAACTACTGCCGTTAAAGGAAGGTTTTTGATGGCCAAAGAATCGAGCCACTACCACACAATTAATCCTTGCTTAACACGGCACTAAGGCCCGGTTTTATTATCTCTCGTTGAAGATGACGTGGGCGTTAACGTAGCTTGGCGATTAGTGACAAATCCGATATTGTGAACAAATTAGATTGTTTATAAGTGAATTTCAACATTGTAACTGCAGTAACATCGTCTGTTAATTATTTATCTCTTTAACGGTCGGTCAGAATTTAACTGGCGGTCACAAAACTGAGTTCTGACCTTTACCGCGGGTTGAAGTTAACCTAACGTTTAACGAGACATTAGAAAACCTAGACTAAGCGTCATTATCCCCTACATTCAATTACTGTAACTATCACCATCCTCAGTGTTATCCAAGGTAAATTTCAATATTTTCTCTCTGGAATAGATCTTATGATCCGTTAGCAGCTAGCTACTAGAAAATATTCTATTGAGTGAGGCAACACAACTACCTTGCTTCAAACGAAAAACGCTTTCAACATAGGAAGTCATGTTGCCGCACCCCGTACTAAGAGGTTGCTTCTCATTAGTCCGCGACGTCTTCTCTATCCACTACTTTTCCTTACGTATTATTCAGCATTATTTTACTCTACATTCTACATCTAGCTCTTCTTTCCTCATATTCCAATCTGGCCCACATTTCCCTTAAACCTTTCTTGGCAATTTTCATTAGTTTTTTAAGCACCCATATAATTTAATTGGCTGTTTACATTATTAATGATTCTTCAACAATTTTCCTTTCGTGGGTTTTGTTCTACTTTCAATACGATAGTGCTTGTGAAATGATTGTTACAATATTATGACATTTAGCGGCGAGAATGGTTTTAGAAGTAATATCCTACCATATTGAATGGGATATTAATAAATTTATCGGGAATTAGCCGATTTATTTGCGATATTTACATATGGTGTTGTTGTAAATGCTTTATACATATTTATCTGTGAATGACAGCCATACTTCACTTACACAAACAACGTGCATACATGCCTACTGTAATTAATAAAAATACAGCATTTTAAGCATTTCATTTGCTCAAATATTCCCCAAAAAAATGAACCCTTTCAACTGTTATCTTAGTATATTAATGCTCACTATGTTTGTTAGTAGTCCCAATCTTACTGAATAGAAATCTTCATGATATCTAACTTAGGCCTTCACATCATAGGAGTGACAGTGACTTTATTTAAAAAGCACATAAGTATAGCAGAAAATTCAAAAGTAACATCCTAACACGGTAATAAAATTTGAAAGGAAATCGCTATCATTAAGGGAGTTGCAAAAAATGAAAATCAACCGCATTCTTGATTATCCCGATATTTTTACACCGAGACAAACCTGACGGGGAAAAAGAGCATTTAAGACAATCTGAATGGAGCTTTAGCTATAAAAACAGCATAAAATGTCGAGTGACAATGCAAGGTGAAATGACAATCGGTAGAAATTACGACCAGCGCTATAATAACGACTCACTAAAGTCCTCCCCTCTCACCCCCAATCATTGCGCCTCCCCCCTTCCCCCACCAGGACCCGTAAAAATGTCGTCGGCGACGGCATTTGGGAGGAAGAGAGAGAGAGAGTAGCTTCAGCCTTTAATGACGTTCCATTTCCAATTAGGGACGCGGAGTTTTACGGCAGCGCAGGCTGGCGAGGAATTGATCCACGAACCCTTTGAAGGCGGCTTGATCTGTGCGGCGGCTGCAGGGGTGAGGAACGCATCGCGAGGTGATGGACCCACGGATCTCCCGGAGGGGAGAGCGTTGAATGGTGCATCACCTCTGATCTAATGAACGGAATGCGAAGGACACCCGAGGAACTGAAGGGGATACGCCTGGGGTACCTGTACCTAAGATATAGGACGAGATTCAATCGGAATCGCGGGCATGCAAGAGTTGAATAGCGAATTTAGATAAAGATAACAAGTATGAATACAATGGACAATCGGCCCAGGGAGAGTCCAAAGGAGAGGGCCATCGGTTACATATACGAGGGTCTCGTGTTGAAATCACCTTGGTATCTCAGGAAAAGTCCAGCTAAATCCTAAGATTTGAGGTTTTCTATACATTTTATCTTTCTTGAAAATCATAACGGAAAAATGGCTGGCCACCATTCCTTCCTAATGTTTGAAATACATAGACATTGGAGATTCGCTCAACTGTTGATCTGTAATCCAACTTTCCCAACGAATTGTCGGGTTGATCAGAAGGATTTGATCCTGCTTCTTGGGGAAAACTATTCCTATATCCTAGCGATAGCGAAGAAATAAGAAAAATACCGCGATCGATTCATTACGCTATTTATCTCCAAATAAAGTCTTGCAAATGAGGTGGAGTTTAGCGTGATTCTTGCGTAAGCACGTGCTACACTCAAAAATGATCAGATTCAACGGTAGTGGGAAAATCAACTACAACCGAAAGGATTCCCAACCTCACAAAAGACCTTAATTGATGTGGTTGAAACGTTAATGTGGGGTGTAGTTGAAAGACTTTAGGTAATGCCCACTGTACCTTCAAAAATAAAACAGCCTCAACGTCCACTGGAATTTAGTATCGAGCCTTCCCAAGCCGTAGCGGAGCTCACCTGTAATTACAAAGACAAAATTGATATTAATATAAATTTATTAGTACATTTGGACATTAATAACAGTTATTCATACCTCTGCTAATTTTTGCCGATGAAAAACTATTAACGGCCAAATCAGGAAATGACCAGAGACGAGACACTCCACTAGAATAATATTTTCCAGAGTCCTAGTGAGAAACAATGAATTAGAAGTTGAGAATTGAGTTGAAGGAATGAATCCTGATTTCGAGAAAGCTTTTCAAATGGTAATCCCCTCTCGTCACCCACTTCTCAGCCTATGCATATCATCAATTTAACGAGAAGGAACTGCAAAATATTTTAATAATTAAATTAATCACTAATAATACTTGAATTGAGAAGAGACAAGTTCGCACCCAGCGGCCGCACGGTAGGACCCAGAAGGCGGACCACGTCCCTAGGCCCGTGGCGTGGGGGACTACCATCCATCCCTTGGGAAGGAGTGGTCATACGATAAGCTGGCACATCTCAATTCCCATACATTCCATAATGCGGATGAGGGATCGATCAATCCGGACGCAATAATACGGATCAGGGGAATCGCGGAAGTAAAAGCGACCTCCAATCCCACTCTTACGAGCTCCCATTTTTCCGTCCATGACTCACGACTCAACGGATCCAATTATTAGTTACGCCACCCTTGCCCAATAAAGGGAATACTATCGAGTCGGGTGGACTTATCCCTAGCAAATAACGCCATTATCGCTTAAAAATCCCCTCCTTATCAGCGAAATATAATCCGACCGTAAGTATTAAAAACCCGATGAAAACTTTTCCACACTTTCTCCTCTGAAAAACCCTTTTCGAGCACCCACACCGATGAAAACGCCCTCTCCGTCCCCGAAAGATTTTCAAATAAAAATGCCCCATTCCCCCTTTGCTCACCCCAAACCCGTCCTTTTATTTGCCCCACAGGCGGGAGAGAACAAATCCCGACTCTGGAAACGTTAATTCGTTAACGCTTCGATGGAAGGAAAGGGGAATGGGCAAGAAAGAAGCGCGTGGATGCGAGGGGCCGAGAGAGAAATATAAAAAGAGAGAGCGGTGGGCGGAATGAGGAAAAGACCACGTCGGAATTTGCAGGTAGGCATCCGGCCCGAGGAGGAGAAGTCGGCGGAGAAGGAAGGAAGGGAGAAAGAAGAGGGGAATGGAAAGAAGAGATTTACACAGGAAACGACGAACAAAAATGCAAATAAAAACATCACAAGGGTTGGAATTCCTCTAGCAAATAGGAATGCATAAGAAGCAGGAAGAAAAGAGACGGGGAACGCGATTCGGGCCGACACACACCGAAGAAAAAATAGCTCGGATTGAAATAAAACATTCTTCTTTAAAAAACAAAAGACAGGGAAATTGGAAAAACGCAAGGAAAAAACAGTGATAGAACTACGCGGGAGAATGGCAACAGGAAAATGGGAATAGGGCCTAGAGATCTGCAAAGGTATTACGAGAAGGAAGAGGGAAAAATTAGATTCTATTGAAGGCTTTAGCGAAGGAGGTTCGGGGGGAGGGGGGGGAGGGATTAGGAACTCCGGTGGCTGAGGTGAAGGCGAATAGGGAGGGGCTTAGGAGAGTAGAATACAGAAAGGCTGGCAAGGGAATCGGATCAAGGTTCTGCAAAGGAGTGGATATGTAGCTTCGCACTTCAAGCAGAAGGAGGAAGAATGGTTAGCCCAGTTACCGGGGCTATCGATTGACATGAGAGTACCCCAAGGCATCATCCTGGGACCACTCGAGAACTCCTCTCTTAAAGTCTCCTCCTTCCACTACCTCTTCCATCACTCCTCTCCTCGACTCAAGTAAGACTAGTAAAACCTTCAATCTGGAAGATTTATCCGTCCTCCCCAATACGCACGTCGTCAAGCATGCCGACCAATCACGCAGAGCGAATGCCCTCCCCCCCCATCTATTAAGACGGCAGCACTCCTTCTAGGGGTAACTAGATTGGACCCTTCTCCTCATGAAAGGGGAAAGTTCGAGGACTCCTTCAGCTCACATACCACTCACTAAAAGCTGGGTTTATCATCCAAGGATCGGAAACTAATACAGTCTCCATGCCCCGAAGAGCTGCCCGCTGCGTCGGAATGTGTAACCCCAAGAGAGAGGGTGGCTTTCGAAAGTGCCACACTAATCTGGGGCTGGAAGTTTTTATGGAGCGAGGGGAGATGGGCGCATATATTTGCGGCGATTTAAGTGAAGACGGAGCGATGCAGGCTGGCACTTTTATGGCTCGAATTGAATTAGGGAAAGAGAAACACTCGGGACAATGCTTCAACGTGAGCCGAATTGAGGGAAAGATAAAAGTGCCACCTCCAGAAGGATTTGAAAAAGCCATTTCATCGACTAGCAGACTTAATTGTTAAGGAATTCGTAATGAAATTCCTACTCTAACCACTATTTAATGAAATACATGGACCGCACACATCAAAGGCACTACGACGAGAGTGGCTTACGTGAAAATGCCAGGAGAAGGAATATTTACGAAAGATTTTCACTCGAATTAGGAATGACTACAATGGATTGAAAAGCGAAGAAACAACCTTTTGGGCTAATGGCGACCTACCAATCTTTTGTGAAAACGATGCAACATAAATTTATTACCGATAGCTTTAAGAGTTACAATTTAAGATAGTGTGACAAAAAGAAAACAATACATGAATACGACTGATATTCTCATTGCATTCAATACGGTACAAATACGAAATACATAATTTAAGAATAGATAAAAAGAAATTTAAGCATACAATATCAACGACACACCGTAAAAATAAATTCAATGGTAAAGTCTAAATAAAAGAAAAGAACAATTCTAAATAATTTTCCACGTAAAACAATGGGATAGCAACGGATTAAAAGACGATGGATTTTTATATAGCGATTTGAAAAGGTCATTTCAAAATCGCTATGCCAGGAAATGTATAATATTTTTTTTCAAACTTCAATGGCATTCAATGAAAATTATTCCGACAATATTCCATTCATCATGACTGTAGCAACTGATGAAAGGAAGGGTTAAAAAAATCAAAGATATGAACAAATGAAACTGGAGCTATTCCAAGGTATTTAGCATATAAACGAACTTACTGATAAGAGACCAAATTATTTAGCGAGTTTGCATATATTTGGAAAATATACATGTGTAATGAAATTAATCGACTCTTCTCATTTTCACAACGCGAGAATAATATCTTCTAATGTCGCAACAAAAGCATTGCTCGTCTATCCAAAAATGGTCCTTGCAGTCCTCGACGAAATCCAGACGATATTTTTCAGTCACTCTACGGTACCCCATAAAGATACAAAAAAAACATTTTAGTCTAAAAATACTTTTTCAGACTCCAAAGTAATTAATGCGATTTTTTGTGTCATTAACGAAACCCTTTAGAATACAAAAAATATAAATCACGAGAAAACCTTTCCCTGGAATTCGCTTCAGTCAAGGGCTGTTTTTTTTATCTTAAGGCCGAGCCACCGAATAAATATAACCAGATCGCTGGAAGGGCATTAACTCGAACTCTTGAATATCTGGGAAGGCTTGAACGGCGGGCAGACAAGGTTTATTCGAGCCTTCAGCCGACGTAACAGATCGACCATAGCGCAGGGGTCGGTCCAGCCTTGAAATATCTGCTCATTAAGTAGGTCAATTCGGGATTATGGCGAGTTTGCATCTTAATTTATTCCAGACATCTCGCTCTCGAATAAAGCCCACCCGGAATCCATGCATATAAACATGGGCGGAGGTATTTTAAACATCCGAAGATAGGGAGACATTTGAGTGGAACTAAAAATCTGACAAACCCTTTGCATTTGAAGTAGGAACACAATATACATAGAGACCGAAGAGTGATACAAAGGAAACCAAAATATCAGAGTAAGCAGCATTACTCATAAAACAACGACTTCATTGCATCAGTTTCCAAGACAAAAAATAAATACTTATGGGAATACACTATGTAAACGTCTACATAGTGTTACCCGCTATCAAATTACAATTATTTACGCAAGCGTACGAAGAATTCGTAACATTTAGATGTACGACTGTGGACGATGAATAAAATGGTTTATATTGCAAATGAGATCCTGCTTCGTTGAATAACCATGAAAAAAAGTTCTTAACCCGATTAGGTAAGGTTATAAAACCATTTTACCCTTATGCTAATCATATTTTTTCGAAGTAAAGGGCTATCAATAAATGAGATTTGTTACTGAAGAAAACTAAAGACAAAATTTGGTGGAAACAATTGAAAACTTTAGATGGTAGCAGGGAAGCATTCCAGACCATTACGTCCATTTTGTGAAGCTCAAAATCAGATTTAAGATCAAAGACTAAATTAATGACAACTATTACATCATTCCATAAAAAAATGTCTATCCAGTAATATTACAACTGCAATATAACGAGCGGGACTTATCATTCATATATTAAGGGTATATCAGGAGTCTCAGGAATGGAAGGAAGCTAGCCTATAAGAATCATGTGTAAATTCAACGTCCAGTTGCGACGCTTTTCCCCAACGTTGTAGAAATACGTACATTCATTCAAAAATCGCTACGCTCGACGGGGAAACTCAAAGGATAGGAGGAAAAAAGTGGAGAAAATTTGAATTGGGAGGACTTGGATCGGAGAAGGAGGGTTGGTTCAAATGTTGGACGCCACCACGAAGGCCAAGGATTTTTTTAACGATAAACAGAATGGACCTCAATAAAATAACTTACTTAAGTTTCTAGCCCGAGAACAGACGACTAACAGAGTGAATCTGCCGTTAGTCATATTTATTCATAGGCAGTTTTGCCAAATAAACTTAGGTACACGCGCCTGAATTAGAGAATAATGGCAGTGGGTGAAAAAGAATGGAGAATAATATAAGAAAGGGCGCCCACGTTTCCTCATAGGTGACGGGTGGTGATAAATAGGCTTTAGTCTTACATTCAGGCCGGGAACAGAAACATTTCCTTAATTAGAGTATTTTAACTAACTGAACAACCAAAAAACGTTACATATTCAATTGATAACTATAATTATTACTTCTCCACAACTGGCATAAAGTTGAATTTATGAAGATAGTAATAAGGAGAAAAATTTTAATCTAAATTTACGATGCTTGTTTAGTACATGGGACTATTCTATCTTCTCTCCTACTTGGTGATAGTTTTCATTTTTTTGAGATGAAGTTATTTATCAATGAAAACTAGCATATTAATAATTTTTGTATATATATGGACCATAGATGAACTAGTCCCCACCACTTGAGAGTGGTACCTACGGAATTTTATTTAAAAGATTCGCTTTCAGAACACTTGACATTTACATCCAGGGATAACGTTTTTCCTGTTGGATCATTACGGCATTGCTTTGAGGTCCATAATTCTTTCCGGTCTTTCCGTGAATGCCTAACCAACTCATAGGATGTATCCTCACTCCTTTTATTTTATCTGTTCTACAGGCATATATTTCATGGATGAAATCTACATATTTCCCACCCCTTAATATTAGCAATCATCCAATCTAAGAGTACACGTTTGAATTTAATGATGATACGAAATAGTTTCTCGCATATTGTGATATAACGTGAATATAAAAGTTCCAATATAATAACGTGATCCCACTTGGAACAAATTGAAAGGGCAGAGGGAAAACGATAAAGAATGAAAGAAATTAGTTAGGGGCTTCATCAAAGTTGAAAAAAATTCAAGCGATATAAATACAAATTCAATCCCAAAATGATGCCATAAATACGAATAATAAATGTCAGGAGACTAGTGAGTTGGCAATCCACTCGCGCCAATCAATAGAAGTCTATCTGTATCCATCGAAGTATCATGTACAGACGTAGGTATAGGTAAATTGGTATCCTAGTGCATAGAGCGTTTTACCACCAACCGGAGAGTCTAGTTTCAAATCCGGATGAAGCCTCCGGACATTCAACATTTCTCAAACCGTACGTTTCGCCGGTTACTTGCAGCCGAATGGAAGGTGGACGAGGGAATGGACCCGCCCCACAACCGCTGCCCCAACTCTGCGAACATGACAGGCCGTAGATAATGGGCAAGAGGCAAGCTTAACCTCCGTAGAAGAAGAACTAGAGGAGGAAAAATGCCGGGACACCAGCACCTTCAGCCTCACCAACCAATAAATGAATTCGGGTTGATTACTGCCCTGGAGGTGTCTTATTCTAACAGTTGCTCGACCCTACGGGGACAACTCTTTTTTATGCGTGAAAATGCATTTGGACGAGAAAAAAGAGAACTGCTTCGGATGGGGGAAAGAAAAATTTGCTCACAACGTGTAGTTTGAAGATTCAATAGCTTCCTCTCCGACCGAATTCGGACTCACGAATTCGGATGGGACCCAGCATGGAAGTCAAAGTTTGAAGGTTTTAAATGGGAACTTTGACATGGAATATTATCAAAAAGGGGAAGGCCGGTCAACGACACGGAACCTGACAAAATATGGCGATGCGAGGTGAGTAAGGGAGGCGATTAGAGGCGAGGAAAATTCTCCAGTGATTATTTTCACGAGCACAGAGCAATTGATTACACCACTGTTGACCGATGCAATAAAGCGCGTGAGTCTTAACGGAGCCGCGAATGATATAACTAGACGCAAAATATATGGTTTGTCAAAAAATATTAAAAATTATCTTTATCCGCCCACGTGGACGGATGAACTGGGGCGATTTGTGACAGGATAGGTGCTGAGATGTCTTGGGAAAGCAACGCGACCCGCGTCAGTTGTCTGTGGGCCGTTACAGTGTGCTGATCACTACAAAACCGGACTCCTGGTCGAGGGTCTCGTCACGAATTCACAATTCCACGTTCAATGAAGCAACGATAAGCAATACAATTTTGTGTTAAGCTCAAAAAATCGGGTTCGGGAGATACAGCAATGTCCCGAGGAATGGTTTTCCGCTGGAACAAGATGTCCCGGGAGGGTCGAGAGGAGGTTGACAATGAGAAATGCCCTGGACATCCATCAAGAGCACAGTGTGATGAAAATATGCAAAAAATGAGACATGCTTAATTCTGATTGACCCCCCCAAGTGTCAGGATGTTAGCAGGAGAGTGCAATATTCATAACTCCACAGTGCATTGCATTCTTACCGAGGTTTTAGCCATGAGAAAGGTGTGTCAAGATGGTCCCAAAGGTGCTGTCGGAAGACTGCTTGTGTGACAATCTTGCCTTGGGCCTCTTGGACAACGGTGAAAGTGACCAGAATATTTTGAATAGCTGGTTTCTGGTGACGAGACATAGGTCTTCTAGTACGACCCAAGCATAACCGCTTTGATTGCCATTTTTGACCCCTGGATTATGTCAAAGGGGCCATGACGAGGTGCGTGAACGAGGGTCCAGTTGATGCCTTAAACGAAGCATACTACAACTGGCGGAGGCACTGTCATTTCTGAGTCGTTACATAAGGGTGCTCTAATGAGGAATTTCAGCAATTTGTACTTTGATCTGAAATAATTTTTTAATCAGATTTATTCTACTTATTTTTGGGACAAACCTTGGAAAGAGATTCAAAATATCTTATAAAAAATAAGGCAACAATTATTTATAAAAACGTGATAAACTAGAGCATCCTTAATGCTGTCAGCCGTATATTTAGGGGTAAGAAGAAAATACTCTACTGGAGTGCAGATTTCCATTTATTGAGAATCATAACGGCCTTGCAGGTACGATACAAGGAAAAAATAAATATTTCATGACAAAAAAAATGCTGTGGGCATTTTTATCCTCCTTAGTGGCATATCTAGTTCGAATGATATCATTAAAAAATAATAATAATGATATCATTACGCGAAAAAATGAGTAACCTAAAAAATTAAAACTGAATAAATTAGCAAGTTTATCAATTTATATGAATTTATAATGGATGCTGATATGACTTAGAAAAGAACTCATAAACCAATTTAACCTGCTTCCTTGCTTCGAAACCCCGTCGATATGTTTTTTTTTCTTTTCATATCATGACCTTGTTTTACCAGCCATTTTTGATACCCACCAAAGTATCGTGGAAAGAACAGTGCCAGGATATGAAGCGTTTACCGACTCAGGTAGAAATGAACACGATACAAAAGAATGTGAAAGTTAGGTTCAGACATACCTGATTGCGAAATTAAAAAGGTGGCATCGAGGAAATTTGAATGGATCAATGCTGGGCAGAGAGGAAGCACCCAGGCAGAAATAATTTAGGATTAAGGAATGGAAGAAAGAAGAGGTTTTTCAAGTTGAAGAAGAAGTATCAACGAGGGAAGAACTCGGACAGAAGATTTCTTTCAATCAGTGTTCATTTCCTTATCGGAAAAATGGAAAAGGAGAAATATATTACGAAAATTTGACCACAGTTTTAATTTGGCAAGCAAATAAGGCAATTTTCAGACCACAAAACAATGGATGGAGAAGAGGGTGAACGCCAAATGTCAGTATATGAACACTGATAACATGGAATATAGGAATTACTCAGGATTTACCTTTTCAGTTTGTAGGTTTCGAGATGGCGGAACACAGTTAATGAACGTAATCTGGAAAATGAGAGTTGAGCGCAGGCATCGGAGACGAATGGGTTGGTACGGGAGATATAGCAATGGCAGAATGTAGGAATGAAAATGGTTGAAAAACTGCTTAGGTCAGCTTAGCCGAAAATCAATCAATACTTATCCAGTCCACCAAGGAATTCCTATCATTGCTGAGCGCATTAGAGTACCAAGGCAATTGGTATATGATGAGAAACATTCAAAAGACAACAAGGGTAGAAGATTCTAGGACAAATATGAAAGCATGAGTTGAATTTCAATGATAATGAGCAAAAATGGGGGTATTTTACCACTTCCAGAAGTGTTTTAGACGAAGACAGTCTTTAGAAGGAGGAGGAGCTTTTACAAAATAATAACTATGCAGTTTTTTACAAGTATATAGTGTACACTTTTTTAAAAATTTTATCTTGCAATAAATAATTCTACGGTTGCGAACGGTAAAATACTATTTTCTACCAAAGCTGCACATATAAACCAAAGAATGGCCGAACTGTTTTCTCGCAATCAAATACCATAACATACATGAGAACTAAAAGGCTGTTAGAACAGGTTTCGATAAATCTTTCAGCCTAAACAGGCTTGATTTCGATTGGGCTTTGCGTCAAAGGGTAATGTACCGGCATACCGGCCCAAAAGGTTACGGGTTCGAGTTCCGTACAGGTCTAGGGCGATGCGCAACCCTGGCGTTTCGCCCGAGGAAAAATCTGATGAAAAAACAAATAAAAGTTAATCGGTATGCCAGGAGACAGGAAGCGAAGGACATTAAAGCTATGGGACTTTTGATCCACCGCGAAAGAAATACTTGCGCTCGTCCCGAAAAAAACTGTGACGACGAAACCTTTTCCAGTTTCACGGCACGATATTAGCAATCCCCGAAGCGATTCCTTTCTACAAACTACGTCCGCAGGAGCAGATAAATGGCAAGACGAAAGAAACACGGGTGCTTATTGCATACCTGCGGATGGGCGTCTCGCGGAACTCAGGGGCCATCGCCCCGGACGCAAAGGAAGGACGAGGACAAAGGGAGGAGAGGTGAATATGGCCGCAGGGAATCATTCGATGATACATAAGATCTCCTCCCGCGAACAAAAAGGAAAACGTGAACGGGTCGCCGGCGAAGGGACACGATAACTTTCAACGGGTCTTATCGGGCAACCGCGGCCGAAATTTTTGAGGAAGGAAAAAAAAAGATGAAAGGAAAGCGCTCCCGAAGTGCCCCCAAAATCCTATGACGCGAGGGATATGGCGGGGAGGAAAATAAAAATAATTTTCAACGTGGAAGTTGTTCTTAGGCCATTGGGGAAGGTTCCGATCAAAAGGCCGTCCACCCACACACACACCCACGGGGATGAAGGATGGCGGAATTCCATCAAAGCTTGGTGACCCACATTGCCACAGCTATGTGCGACCGGACTCAGCTGTGACTTGAGCAAAGAGAAAGATCAAGTTTTCTCGAGATCTTTTTTTCTTAAATCCCATAGAGGCGCACCTGCACCGCTCACCGAAGAAGACACCGAAGTGAACTGAAGCAGTAAAACAATCCGTGGGCCAGTGAACCAGGAGACGTACCCACCCCCGTGCCGCAGTTGTCCAAATGGTCACCGTTCACCCCACTCCCATCACTCATTCCCTCCCTACCCCTCCCCCCCAAGCGAGGAAACACTTGGCAACGAGATGGGCACGAACAACACGTGATGACTCACGTAAGTGATTTCACCCCGAGCTATAGAATTTATTCAATTACTGCCAAAGCACAGAAATAATGTATTGACTCTTACCCTTACTTCTGCTGGAGTTATTAAATTAAAAAAAAACTATAGATTTTTAATAATTAGCTCGTAAACGAATAATAATGTTATAAATGCTAAATAAGTTACATGTGCATTTGCATTATTTGCAATGTATATACATTTGCATATGTATGTATATATCTATTTTTTCCTTTTCTTTTAGAGGCGTAAATCTGTGCACAATGAATTTGTGTCGGTATATATGTATTTATGTGTATACATATATTATTATTAGGTAATCTACCGGTTAAGGTAGGTTTTTGGATGGACACAACTACTAAATAAATATTTTGTGTCACTCCTAACAAAACACAAAATCCAGCATTCTACTTTACATCTGTATACGTATATGCATGTAATTATAAATTTTATGCCTAACATAATATATATACGACGATGGGTTAAATGGAAGAAGGGACTATTAGGTCTCAATTTCGCCCAAATAAAGACCTCTATCGATCTATCTATCTGAAGGAATACATTTCGTACCCAGTGTCCAATCTAACTCCTTTTTAGTAGTCGGTCACAATCCATCTTAAATTTTGCGCGGAACTGAACAACTTTACATTTGATATGCCGCAAAGAATAATAGATAATTAATCATAAATTTAAGAATAAGAAAGTATTAGATCGATTTATATATATATGCAATGCTGACCAATTTCCTATAATCAAAAGTGATTTTCAAAATATTTTTCACTCGAACTTGGAATACAAAATAAATCCTAAATGGCAACAATCTATACCCATGCAATGTTGAGCTGAAGCGATGTTCCTTCGGTGTGCAATACGTGAAAAAAAGCCATATCGACCTACCTACTTAAATTATTTGAGTATTAAACATCATCTGAGTGAAATGAATGATTTTAGAGAAGGAATTTCATGAATAACAACGATAGTCGTATTTAAAAATTTAAAAATCGTCTATACTAAATTAAAATAAATACTATAGAATAAACTGGCATAATAACGCGTTAACTTCATTATTATTTTTTACGATTTATTCATTCCGCTGTTTTAATAATAAGTTGAGTGAATGATAGAAATACCTAATGTTATTGTTTAGCCTCAGAGGATAATTGATTATATTTTCATTACATAATTGTCGCTAAATATTCCTACGAATATTATAAGTTCCCTTACGTGCGGCGCAGTACAAATTTAGTAATTAAAATATTATTAATTTATCACGCCAACTTAATTTCATGACGACGTGATTTCACGCAAAAAGGAGCAATTATCAAATTTCACAGACAACAATTCATTTCGACGATAATGAGATACTTTAAAAAAATGTCGTGCTAATTTTTGAAACACTCGCATGATTCTCATTATTGTGGTCGAGACCAATTTTAATATTCCTAAAAAAATATTCCGCATCCCCGAAAACAATTTTGTCTCGATCATGAATACTGATGCAGGGACTAGGAAGGGTGAAAAAAAACCCTCGGCTCTCCACATCAAGCCCTTTGGGCAACATCTGGCATCTGTTTTGCGCGTGGAGAGCCAATACGGTCGATTGGTGGGCCGCGGTGTCGGGACGCACCGTGCCCTTTACATATTTCACAGACTTGGTCGTGTGCCCGTTCCTGTGTCCTGCTTCGGGCCGGCTCCGCACTTCCACGTTTTAGCGGATGCCACGTAAAGGGAATCCGCTTGCAAGGGAGGAGCGGGTGGAGCGTTGTTTAAATCGGACGGCGTCTGCATACATTTATTGCCACGCGAAGCCACCGAGCCAAAAGCAACCACTCCGACGCTGCCGTCAGCAGTGGGACGACCGGATGGCACGCATTTGAAAGCACATTGAAGTTGGCACGCGCTAATAACGATAGGGACACAGAAGGTTACTCCCAACCCCCCCCCCTTTACCCTTCTGTTCCCCTCAGCCCCAATCCGAAGCACTGCAACGGGCGGGCGACGTTTCTTTCAAACGGGATGAAGCTGGACCCGCTTTGGGAAAGCACGCACTATATACGATGAGAGTGCCATCACACTGGAATTTCCCCGACGCTGTCGAATTTCCCTGGATACTCTCCATTTCATTACCCCTCACACACACACGGCACACGAAATCCAACGAGTTGCGTATCTCTTCCTCGAGATCCTTCTCATCGCGACACAAGCAATATGTCGCCATGAAAATCCACCACGACCCTCAACAATATAGAGCGAATAGAGTACAGTACTGTGACCTTGCAATGAACACTGTCCCGCCAAACTTTCCATCGTAGAGCATAGAAGGCAACGCATTATGGGGTCACGGCCTGTAAACGAAATTGTACACTTAAAATAAGCGCTATTTCATTCTCAGGAATGTGTACGCGGCCTATTACCTCTCACCGATACTTGCTCATTTAATTTTCCTTGCCCCTTTAAATTTAGTTACTTCACTCTCCTTGTCTCTTTAGCATTAGTTTCCACTTCGCGTCAACTGATACTGTCCTGAGAATGCTCCCTGGAAAAAAATCGCCTCGATCAACCAAGGAAGACTCCTCCCATACAGTGCTCGGAGAGAAACCAATATTTGTCCCAGAGGGACCGGGTGAAATGGGAATGGAAAGGGACTGCCTCGCATAGATCCGCGTGACAGAACTCTACGTCTCGACATAGAATACAGAGGTAATAAGATAAGAGTATGACCAAATGATATGGAATCATGGGAAAAAAAGAAGGCATAAAATACGGAATAGTGTCTAACGTTTTTACGGCTACGATGGTGAAAGAGGAAGAATACGACCTTCACGAATACGCTTCGCGGCCACATTGGGAGGAGGAAAAGAGGAGACGAATGATTAGCGGCGGGAACAAAAGTGACGTAGAAAAGGGAACGGAAATATACGCCGGAAAAAATTGAGGGAAAAATGGACCGCGAGGATTGGTTCGCCCAAGCCGAAGATGAGAAATGCAGACGGATGCCTCAGACGGATAGACGCAGCGAATAAATAAAACACCCCCCGCATCCATCACTGTTGGGCGCCGCATTTAGGCAATGCACCCCCGGAAGGAACTCAAGGCGGGAAACAAATTAGAGGGGAAATAAGCAAAAGGGAACCGGTTATGAAGGACTACGCCGAGAAGATCAAATAAAATAAGCGAGGGAAATAAAACAAGACGACGGAATCTCGAGCATTTTCACGATTTCCACATGCTGAGCACGCCAATAGGACTGAAAATGAATCGGAGGAGGCCGCAGGAGGAGATTGAACATAATGGCGGTCAAATAAAACGGTGCACGAAATAATACCACGAGGTAGGAGCAGAAGGATACGCGGCGAACGGCGCGAGAGGAGAGAGCGAACGAAAACGCGAACAGATCCGCCATTTGTTCCATCGAAATGAAGCATTGTTTCCTGCAAATATAGGCCACTCTCCGCTCCCTCCCATTCCCCCCCCCCTTTCCACACCCACCCATCACCAATCCCTCCCTCGGACCCACACCACACGCTCACGGGAATAGACGCGCGCTTCTATTGCACGTGTGCGCGTCGCATTTCGGTTCGGCATTCCGATGAAAAAAAAAATCGCAATTATTCCCTCGCAATTGTTCCCAGGGGGAAAAAAATGAATGCGGAAACGACGAAAATGGTAAAGAGCGGAGGTTTCATTGAATTCAACTCGGAATCCACGGATTCGCATAATTTTTTATAGAGAAATGGTCGGTTCTGATTCCCTTAATGGCTGTGCATTTTTACCCTTAGGGTCTCCAAAACGGATGAGGCAAGTCGCGCAACTATGTCGCTCCTTAAACGGAAGTGTGAAAGGGAAAATATTTCTAAGGGACATGGGAGAGGAAGCAATGGATCCGTGCAGGGGATTTTTGCGTAATGCGAACCTGCGATCGTGTCCTCGGGGACTATACGCCGAATAAATCATGGCTCATTCCATCTCCAGGGTGATAGAACTGGAATTTACTGACGCATGGTGAATGTAATTTTTAATGTTCCGAACGGACTCACTGTCATTATATTAAAAAGAAGATGCTAGAGCGAAAACGCTTTTTTAAATGAAAGTTGCATCAATAATGAAACGAATGACTTTATGAAAATATGAAACGTTGCACGAAATAATTTTCTTCATTTCGTGCAATTAAACGAGGCACTTTAAGCTGATATTTACGTCAACGCATGCAGCATTAAAATGCATCTCCCTTTATACATATCCAATTACAAATTTTGCATTTAAAAGAATAGTAGTTCTACGGAGACAATACCCTGCGAACATGGATAATATTTCATCAGAATATGAGTAAAATGTATACACCAACATTTGTTCCCTGTTAATAATTTAGTGCACTGCCCTACGCTGAGTGATTCCTCAGCGAACGAGCGCAGCCTGAAATCGTATGTTCACCGCTGGAATCGGTCAACATTTCTATTTTACTGTCACTTCACATTGCCACAAATTCATCCGAAAGTCATTTATTAGCGCTCTGCTGAGAATAATACGGCATCAAAAACTGAAAAATGTCCTAAAATTTAAATATTAAAAAACCTTTAAGTTTTATATATTGATTCGTAGCAGTAGACCGTTGAAACCATAACTGCAGTAATTCCGTCAGTCAAAATATAACAACGAATTACGTAAAAGGAATATACGAACCGCACCACATTCCAGATTTGTTTCGTGCCTTGGAAAAATGTCTTCAAAAATATTAAGAGGAACTATTCTTAGTTACTAGGAAAGTGTTTATTTCATATTTATGATGATAGATAATTTTTGACGAAATTTGCACAATTTTGCATAGGCTTATAAAAGAGATGCCATCGTGGCGTGACACCTCACGAGTGAAGGACGAGGTGTTTTGCACGTGATTTCCATAAATATTACATGAGGAAATAGGATGACAGTGATAAGAATGCCCCACTGAGATAATACATCTGGGTCAGAGGTGTCACGGTTGGGTCAAAGGAGACAGTGCAATAAATTTGTCAAATATTTATACAAAAATTACTATCTAATTTTTATGGTTTGCCCAGCCCTTCGAAAGAACAAGTTAAAAGTAGTTGGCGTCAAAATTCTAAGGACAAATTTCGTAATATAAGGTTGCAATAAACCATTTAGTTCGGTAATTAAGCACGGAGCCTTATTTCATCACTTCATTAAAATATTATTCGACCGCAGTCAACTCCTTGAAAGCTTAGTTTGAACGGTTGGTTCCCTCAACGAAAGCGTTCCAATGAGTGGTGTAAAATTATTCGATGAAGACTAAAAAGAACCAAATGATTATAGTCTGAATGAGCAACTAGTTACTTAAAAAAGAATAGGCAATACTCGTCGACAATAAAATTTTAAGTCCAACGGCGGGAGCTTCAAATAACGTGAGAGAGTTTAGCGATTTCTGCCAGAAGAATTACATGCAAAGAAATTTATCGAATGCTCGTAAACAAAACCTGAATACTATAATAATCTTGTAGTCGATGTGGGCTAAAAGAATAAAGCAAATTCTTCAAATATTTCGCAAGTTTTTCTATGAAATCAATCGGGTCGATTTTAATCAAATAAATAAAGGACGATAAAAAAATCTCGCCCTAAGACCGCTATAGGACGGAAAAAAATAAATTAAATTCAAACATAAATATTTTCATTTTTTTAACTGTTAATATGCTTACCTGACAGATGGGTATCCCCTTTTTTTGGTACCCTACCAGTCAGGTAGGTTTTGGATGGAATAATCCTATAAAATTTCTTCTAACTAAAAACAAAACCTGAAATCGGGCATGAGAGTGAGTCCCTCTTCAATTCCGTATTCTTCCTTCCTCACTTTATTCCATCCAACAGGCATATACAAAATTCTATTACCAATCAATATTAATTTGCATCCATTTTTCCTGCCTCCTTTTTAATTTCTCCCAAATATCCCCTTTCCCCCAAACCATGCCCAGCACTTCCTCGTTTGCTCTCATTTCTGGCCACTTCACATTCTCCATCCTTCTCCATGTCCATGTTTCAAAATCCTCCAATCTACCCCTAACATCCTGTTTCAATGGCCATGCTTCCGTGCTGTACACAACTACGCTCCATATAAAAGTTTTAACGAGCATTATCATAACACCCTCACTCAACGTGACTGTCATCAATTCTCCCTTCCTGGCGAAAGCTTCTCTGCCTGATGTAATCCTTCTCCTTATGTGTCCACTAATTCGACCAATTTGGTCCAAAAGACGTCTGAGGTAGATGAACTGTTCCATTGGCTCTATGTTTTACCCTCCCATTTTAATTTTTAGCTTAGCTTTTCTCTGCCAAGAATATAGCATAACCTTTTCTTTATTTACATTAAATACCATCCAATACCTATCGGACTGACCTTCCAATTCACTCAGCAGAGGTTCCTTGGATACCCTCTAAAACACGTAAAAAATCGCTTGAAGCGAGAGTTGGGTACTATTAGAATATAATGGGAGGCGACCGACAGGTAAGGTCATTTGCCCCATTAGAGATGGACAGGAAAGGATGAAGGGTGGAGAGAAAACCGGCGTCGGACGGCGTAGTCACTCAAAGTTTCCCAAGTCACCCAATGCTTCTCCCTCCACAGAGTACCTCAAGTAGGGATCGAGATACCACTGAAAAATATTCAACGCCGCCGGGATTCGAACCCTGGACCTCTGCGCGGGAAGCCAGTACGATAGGCACCGCACCATCTCGATCCTCGGGAATCGGTGGAATTGTTTGAGGGAAGAGGGGCGTGGGTTCAATTACAAAGGGGGGGGGATTATCCAGCACGCCATAAATACTCCTCCCAATGCTTCTCTCCCTCCTCGCGCACCAGAACCGGGGAAGAATTAACACTTCCGCAATCAGCACAACCGGCATGACGCCCAACGGGGGGCGCGGGAAGTGGAAGGGAGGGAGATAGAGAGAGGTGGTTTCTGCTTGACCCACTCACCTCACTTCCCGAAGACGATGCAAAAAGGGCGCAAGGAACGAAAGAGCCCAGCCGCGAGGGAAAGGGGAGCGCGGAGGCGACCGCCGTGCCGGCCGCTTGCGAGCGAGGGGGGAGGAGAGTCGGGCAAGCGACCCAAGCCCTTGGGTTCAACCGATAACGCCGTGCATTATCCCCCCAACCCCCCAGCCGCAGCGCTCATCAGGCGTGACTGCATCCATAACCCACTCGACGGCGCGCGAAATGCACGCGGAGACAAATCCCCAGATCGAACGTGTACGTGCAATGCACATATAGCGAAACGAGGGGAGTTGAGGAGGGGTGGGGTTGGGGAGAGGGCACCACCCCACCGACAAGGGGGGCGAGGGGGAAAGGGTAGGCGGGGAGGGTCCACGGAAGGAGACGTTGAGCGCTATGAATTCGCACAGGCAACCAACTCCGAGGGAATCGTTCCCGCGGGTTAATCCTCGGGCAGTAACGCGGATTACGCCGATAGGAGTACTGCGGCACACAAACGTGGCTGCTGCAAATGACAGCCAATGCGACGGCGGAAGACGAAACCCTTCCTCAACTTTCCAACGCAAGATGCCGCAGGAAGTGCGAATGGATTTCAAAATGCAGCCACTCAAAGGATTTGATACTTTGGCATGATCGCAATTAAATCTCGAGGTAAAAAAGCATCTTGGGAAATCAGTTTAGAGCTCGCAGCATTACGGACAAATGGGAACTAATTCCTTTCACACTCGCATAAAAAATGTACAGATATTTTTGCGCAATGGTCCGTGATTAGAGTTTTTTTTACAAATTAAAAATCACGGGACAAGCTCATTGTTTCAGTTGTATAGTTGTGCAAACTCATCTTTAACAGTTGGATCCTCACACTCAGCTCGGAATTGGAGCGCAGAACTTCGGCAGAGCCCGAATAGCAGAGTAACGGGCGAAAAAAACGCTTGCTGATGAATGGTGAAAGGACGACTGCTCACATGGAAAAATGGATGTTTTATGTGCATCCATGGCCATTGAAATTATGTCGAGTGTGTTCGGAGTCGACAGAGAGTATACGCAATACAAGTAAATTATTCGAGTAACTCGCATTCATTTTTCAGGCAAAACATGCGATAAGTTTGCTCAATGGTAAATTTCACAATTTTTTCGATTTAAAGCGTTTGCTCTGAACTGTTTCTGTGGAAAAAGGAACGCCAAATAAAAGCAACGACAACCAAGGTAATCAGGAATTTCTCGGTATCAATGAATCTCTATTGGAATTTTTTTTTTAATTTTTCACTGCAAAATAAAGAGCACCGACTCAAAAATATTACACTAGGCACTTAACATCATACGATTTTTTTTTTTTAAGTAATCTACCGGTTAAGGTAGGTTTTTGGACTGACACAACCACCAAACAAATATTTTATTACTCCTAACAAAACACAAAATCCATCATCCTACTCTATATCAGGTCCCTCTTCATCTCTGAGTACTTTCTTCCTCCCTTCATCCCGTCCAACATCCCTATCCTGTTCCTTCCCTTTCCTCTTTTGCCCAACATTCTACCCTCTATCACAGTCTTCAACATCCCACTGCCGGTCAACACCCCCTTCATCCACTTTTCCTGCCTCCATAGGATGAGAAGAAGAAAACAAAATCATACGATATAATGCCAAAAAATGAAATATTTGGTCCTTTAAAATTTAAAACAGATAGAACTTTTACATTTTTAGACTTTTTTACACAATGAATTTTTTTTAAACCTTAAGCTACAATTATTAAATTTTAAGTTACGCTTATACTGAAAAGGTGCAATCTCTAGTCTGCTTACCATAATTCCACCCTAATATGGTAAACATTATGTCTGCACTTAAAAAAATGCTGCCGAAAAAATATTTTTTTCCCTTAATTGGAAAAAAAACTCCAAAAATGTCATACAGGTATGATACCCTTTTTTCACAAAATATAATATTTTTCAAATATGAAAAAAATAAAGTTTAGGCTTTTTTAAATTTTAAGCATTTAAAACTATAATATTAAAATGATTAAAAAATATTTAGTTGAAAATACTCTCAGTGGCTAATATTAAATTTTGCATTAAATTTAGAATGAAAACACATCCATCCAGGGAAGATCCAACAAATAACTTTTTACATAGATTCTGCAATGAGATGTAGGTTAGTAAAAATGTTGAGTGTTTTTTAAAACCGCCATTTTGAAAAATGGCCTTTCTTCCATTCTCCATCCCGATTTTTAAATAACGCTCTAAATCATACTATTTTTCAAAAACAAACATGCCCTCGGATTTTCATCTAAATTAGAGAGGTCGAGGGTCAAATCGAGACGAATTTGGCGTGGAATAACCCATATTTATTTTTCCAATAACTCAGAAATAAAATAACTTCATGGCGGACTTTTCCATTGGTACCAACGTACGTTATATAATACAGTATGAATTAAATGGCTGAAATATCCGGAGCGTAATTAAAATTAAGGTACTACAAACTAGATTATTCATAATTTTGTACGGTCACAAATAAAAATCTTCAAGAAGAATATCACATGGTGAACAATGTCTATAATTTTATCTATTTTTGAACACCAAGAGAATTGAAATCAATTGGAATTTAACCACTGCCAGGCAATGAAAATCTCGACCACTCATTTCTTTTATACATTGCGGAAGTGCAAGGAGTTGTACTCAGTATGTGGGGAACAATTTTCAGTTTAAAATATGTACAACCAAAGAATTTGAACGTTAATAAAGCAACGATTTCGAAAGCTTCACCACATGATTCGCCAAAGGAGCTCTGTCTCTGCGACATGCATTAAGGTAACCAGTAAAATCCAACTAAATTCGATTCCTCGATTTCAAGCTTTCTTTAGACTGACTTCCTTTAACTTTATGCGCTTAATATCATAAACGTTTAGTTACCATGGTATGTGTACACATAAGGTTCGTTATTGATTTATTTTCGTCACTTTTCAGTCGCACAAAATATGAGTTCCAATTTTGAAATTTTGAGGATATAACTCAGCGGAGTGCACTCTGGCTAATCGTGGTGCATCTGCCCCCCCCCCCACCCTCACACCAAAGGCGATCAGGATCTATTCCGTCACAATCTCTGATTTTCGCAACTAAAACCGCAAATCGAATCCCCAATCGACTTCCGAGAAACGAAGCAAAACGTGGACGTGGAGATAAACGCCGTCAACCTCACGTTGAGTCACGCACACACACACACACATTTAAGGCCACGTCCTATTCGTTCCATCCCCCTATCTCACCCGTTTATTGCAAAATACCCTTGCCAGCGACGCGATTCCCGCCCCTTAGGAAGCGCGACAAATAGGTGAGGGTTAGAGGCGGAGATGGATCTGCTGCCGCTACCGTCTAAACCCCTCCGAGGCCTATTTGCGAGCGATTAAGGAAAGCGAACGACGCAAAATGGAAACTTTCGCCCCGTAATGAGGGACAGAGGTGTTTGGAGATGAAATATAAACCTATCATAGGGGTTGACTTGGGTATAAACAGCGGTGACCTCCAAACAAACTTTCGACACATTTTTGCGATATCTGTTCAGCGGAAAACAATTGAACCCTTACTTCTCCCTCTAGGGATTCCCCATAACTTCCTTCGATCACAATTTATCAAGCCGGCAGCCAAGGGGAATCTACTGAGCGAGGGCTCACCTGCGGAGGCAAGCATGCATGACTGGTTCGAGTCCCGCCTCGATCATGAACACTTAATATTATGGGACGTTTGAGAAGGCTCGGGAAAGGCATACTGGAATCTCGTTTTGGACTCCTGGAGCCACAAAAAACGACTCTAAAGTGTTTTTAAAAAAATGAAAATGGCTTAAAATCCTTCGTAATAAAACCCGACGCTGACATCTCCAAGGGTCCACGCGAGGGAGGCTGTATGAGTTATCGTATACACTTCCAGAGACGTTGCTCGCCACTTGCAGAGAAGATAAAGGACTAAATAATTCATTTTTAAACATAACAGTTTCTGGTTTAACTTCGTGGAATTCCTTCATTATGAGGGTAAAAATAAACGTAACGTTTCCACCAAAAATATTTAATATTTCACGAACATGGTTTCGATTCTGTTGCGCCTGATGATTATGCGTAGCATCGAAACCATGGTCGTGAAATATTAAATCTTTTTGGTGGAAATGTTAAGCTTATTTTTGCCCTCGTAATTCATTTTTGCTGAATTTACGGAAGCAACGAGGACATCTTTAATTCGAAGGTCTAATTTTGACACAAGGAGTCAAAAAATCTGTCGCCCGCATTTTACAGTGGATTATAATAATTTGGCCGCTATGCGAATTTGAATTTTATGCGAGACGAAAGAATTACAAGTAATGTAGGCTCGGAGTGCGAAACAATAAAGTTTAATAACGAGTTGGAACATATCAAAATAATATTCGGAATGAGACACAACATTTCTCATCTAAATCTCACCCTTCAATGATCCATCATGTATATTTACCATAAAAAAGTTAATGTAAGGGCAGTTGTGTTTTTTAAGTAGTTATTAATGAGTGTATTCATTTATCAGCACAATTGTGGGGCATTTTTCAAAACCATTTCACACCCATTTCGAGTCACAGTTATAATAATTTTATTCAGAGTTGAAATTACATCCCGACACGTTCCGAAATGTCCACCGCAGAAATGCTCTTAATCCAAAAGCCATGCATTCCATTACGATACGGGGATACGGAGAAAAGTTCCCAATAAAACCCGCAATCGAAATTTGGAATGTCGAGTGTAGTTACAAGCATTACATAAAAAAACCATAAGCACAGTAATCAACCCGAAGGTCGGTTTGGTAGGTGATGGTAGAGAGTTCACCCAGTGCTCGGCGGGCGAAATTCACACATCGGGGCAGGGGGGACCGCGCCTTTCCATAGGCAGCTCCGCTACGTTCATAATTTCGCATTATTCACGGCAGGCATTCTAAATATGTTACTCATTAGTTAATTTATATTCGCATTTAAATAGAATCCTTTACTGAATTACATTTCCGCTGTTTCGTTAGAAAGTTTTCATTTTCCTTGAGCTCATTCGCGTAGAAATATACACTGTATCTCTTTCCCACGTGTACTTCAAAAATACTTGACATTTTCGCAAAGCTTTAACTTATCAATGAAAAAGCACGGAGTAAAAATCAAAAAGACTTTCCTCCTTCGTGAATTACAATGGATTTCCACAACTTATCGGTCTCAACTATTTCTCTAATCAATGAAAAAGCAAATAGTAAACACCCTGAGAGTGCATTTGAAAAGGATATTGGAATACGGGAGAAATTGTTTGGAACTTAAGACAAAATATGAAGATAATAGAAAATGGAGACTATAGCATTAACGACTCAGCGAGGAAGAAATCGCAATATGCAAAAGTTGGGAGTCATTGGGATTCAATAGGGACTCTCCATGAAATACTGCCAATATAAATTAATAATAAGTTGCTATTAGATTGGAGAGAGAGTGTGGAAGGGATTCAGGGGCATTTCAGAATCAATAAAGAGAGTTAAAGGGGAATATGAACGAGGCAGTCATAAGATCAGCATTTATATATAGACCTGAGGCATTAGAGGTGACGAAAGTATTACGCAAGGAAATTGGTTTTGACATGTAACATTATGAAACGATATTTGTATGGAGTAATTAAATTGATCCAAATTATGATAGGGCGAATTAGTGGTAAAATAAAGGCTAGAATTATCAGAGAAGTTGCGAGAGATGTGACTGGTATGTAAACGTAATGAGATGACAGAGATGGAATGTAGAAAGAAAAGTCATAAATATAGAAGAACAAGGAGAAAAAGATCGATTGAGTGATTCGAAGGAAGGCCTCGTTGGCAGAGAATCACGTAAAGTGTGACAGAGTGACATTGATGGCCAATTTAAACGATACCATATAAGGTATTTGTTGAGAAAAACCTGTAAGTGAAGATGGAAGTTTTTGTATTACACTTGTTCCATCCTTTACGTGTATACTCAATTTTCACACCATTTCCTCATACTACTCAGAAACTCGAAGAGATTTTTTCAAACTGCTAAAAAACACTATGTGAGATCCCGTCTCGAGGAAGGTCGGAAAATCCCTTCGCTGTCCGACATCGTCTCCCTTGCGTTTGCCGCAGGTGGGCTTCGCGCGTCCCCCTTGGGAACGGACGCGTGAGTGGCCGGGATTGCCGGTCGAGACGAGGTCAACGTGGGCCGAGATTCATGGGCGGTTCCTTGAGGCGGCAGGCAGCACAATGCATCTTCCATCCTGGCAGCAGGGGGGGAGGGGGGGTATTCATTCTCCGGCAGCGGAGAAATTAGCAGCTTACTCGAAGCGCATCCGCCTCGCTTTGCCCGCATTGATCTTCCGTCAAACTCCCGATATCACGGATTGGGAACGGAGAAACGACAGATTCCACGCAGGTGAAAAAATGGATTCACCAAAATTTAATGCTCACGCAAAACATCATCTACCCTCTAATAATTTCAAAATGTTAGCATTACGAAAAATGCAAGATTAAGAGAATATGAAATACCTATCGCTGCGAAAAATAATGAACTCGGGTACAGAAAACGCTAAGTTGGATGCCATACGGAAAGTCAACTGCCGATGTGATCATATCGACCGATCAAGTGATGCAATGCTGTTACGCCCACATTGAACTAATTAGGGTGAAAGATGTGTAATCTCTTTTAAAGAAATTAGACGCAATTATTACTTCCCAGAGAATATGAACAAAGTTATTCTTTACGCCAACGTATTTCAACCCCTCTGATCTAAAAGATTATGTTACACCTTAATGATCCAGTTCATTCCCCAAATAAAAAACTTTGGTAAACTCCAAATTAGGAGCCGGCAGAGTTATTTCAGTGCTTCGGGCAACGACGAAAAACAACCAGGCATCCCCCCTTGCTCGGAAATCCGAAGGGGAAACTAGAAGTTTCAGTCTGAACATGAATTAATTTATATTTCCCTCTGAAAATATGACAAGGCCATTTTTTTCAGGAACGGAAGCGTACCTGTCAGTAATGGGGCTCTGGCAATCATTATTCAGTTGTCGAAAATTCGAGCCCGTATTTTTCTTCTTCATCCTCTGCTCCGATCAAAAGAAAAACTGTGAGCGACTTAATCTCATCAACCCTGAAGGGATGGATAAAACTTTTCTGGAAGCAGAAATGAAGTTACCCATACCTGAGCATACTTTAACAAGATAAATATTTACCATTTAAGCGATACAAAGCATATTAAATACTAGGAAAAGTTTCTCTGGAAAAAATAGGACTCCATAACTAGGTATACATGACCAGCGGATGGTTTTCGACCTGAGAATCCACGAGGACATAGTGAGAACGAACAGGAATCACAGTTACTCCCGATTAGTAATATGTGATTGGTCGAACGGAGGAAATATTCTCCGCTAGATTTTTCTCCGGCGGACTTGGTCTTCTTTTCAATGGCTGCATTAACCCACGGTCGCAGGCCCGAATCCTGACATGGATTTTTATTGTTATTAAAATAAATGTGCATTTAGGCATTGTCAGTTGGCACACAAGTCCCTAAAATCACAATTGATTTTGCCTCAGAGCAAAAACATGAACATATAAAATCCACTCGCAATTACAAAAGATGATCAAATAAAGGCAAAAAGTAAAAAATAAAATTACAGGTAGCATCTAACATTTATCTCACCCATAAAAGTACCCAACTCTTCATCGACAGCCTGACAATCAGTGATAAATGAAAACCAAGTCACTTCCTACAAGGCTAATATGTAGAAGTAAATACGAAGTAGGTGACACTGCACATGGCCCAGCATTGCCAGGGGAGGTTGCGTGGATAGGTCCCTGGTAAGACTGCACTAAGTTTAGAAGGGGTATTAACTAGCATTAAGTATTGTCTTCGAGGATGAGTTTAAGATACACAAGAAAAGTTTCATTTAAAGGCAAAAGTAAATGTTCACTCAAGATTTGTCGACTATAAGGCATTCGAGATATATTCTTCGAGAGGCCCATCAATTTTTCTTCATTGAATTTTTTTCCATGCATGAAAAACTAAGTTCCGCTTAGAGACGTAAGCGCTGAAATTATCACATATTAAAATTATAACATGCCTAGTACCCTTGGCTTCTTGTTTCCATGATAGAGTTTTAGAATAATTGGGTCCTAGTGTAATTTATCTCTACGCTATCGTGACACCTTCGCTATAATGTTCGCCGCTCCTTCTGTCAAAGATTAAGTTCCATCTTAAATACGGATGATGCCTCCCGACTATCCACTCACTTGAATAAAGGAACTCGACTCAATCGCAGGTGACCACTAAATCTTATTGATTCTTCTGGTAACAATGTCTCAGATAAATTCATTGTAATACATCATGATAATGCCAAAACCCACAATATCCAAATTTGTCCCTCTCCCATAGCAATTTAAGGTACTAAAATGCTGAAGAGCTCGGTAGTCATTGATTTAGGAGGGCATACTAAAACAAGTGGAACTTATTTATTGAAGCAGAACTTTCAATCAAAATTATGAAAAATTATTTGGAAAATTCCCACAGCAAAACCAGACTTTACAAATTTGAGGCACTAATTAAGGGAATGTAAGCACAGAGTAACATTCGACTGCTCATGTTGAATTTGAAGCGATGATTAGGCTTGGCGCATAAACTTCGTCTTTTGTGGAGGAGAAATAACATCTGGAGGTGTTCAATGGAGGAAAGACGGAGGATGACGAGAAATAGGAAGCAGTGCAAAACACGGAGGTTGCAGAACCGACGTCGTCTTGGCGAAATACGAAGAGTGAAGAAAGACTGGATTCAGGAGATAAGGAAAGCCAGCAGGATGTTGAAGGCTGCCGAAGAAGGGATAATGTTTGTTGCTGCTTGAGAGAGGAATAGACATTTCCGACGGTTTGAAAGGGGAAGCAAATATGGTGTGCTGAAAAGAGATTAATCCGGAGCAGAAGGCGTTCAGGTTTTATGGAAGAGCTATAGAAATTTAAGCTGAGGGAGGAAATGTTATTCAAGGACCGTATCAAACCAACCGCGATTCCGTGGACTACATGCAAGTACAAAAAAGGCGGGTTCTTGGGCGTTAACATCATTAAAGGAAATCATACTTAACAGTGCGTATATCCTAATTTATAAAAATCATTTGCCATTTTAAATATTAACAGTGAATAAATTTCTTATGACACACATGAAAAACAAGTCAAATCTCGATATAACTCAATTGATATGATAGTTTTTCATCGCCCTAATAACTAAAAGTATCGTGATTGCGTTCGGCAACAATTAATTTCGTACTTCTAGATATGATCTTTCATGATAGAAACTCATACTAATGAGGTGGGTGACATCGTGAATATAAAAGGTTGATCCCAAAAGTAGTATGAATTATGTTTTCCCGGATAGACTAGTGGCGGTTTCTCTGACTGGGTTCGAGGGAGGGGAGTCTCAGGAAAGGCCGGTGGCAGTTGGCTCCCAGGCTTTGCGGAGTGCGGATCGTTCATTCGCGAAACCTCTATTACGTGATCTCGTTACGCTCCGTCATGAACCGGTTATAGGAACAGTGTTACGCCATCGAATTTTGCGTGCGATTGGGCAAAACCGGCAATAAAACCAATGACATGCTCGAGGCAACTTATGTAATATGTATAATGCCGTGGGTAGATCGAGTATCTACCTATATGTAGTATAATGCCTTCCGTGGATAGGGTATTTGTGAGTGGCAGAAGTTGTTTCGGGAGGGTAGAGAAAATGAAGATGACGAACGTTCAAGGCGCCCTTCGACCTCAAAAAGGAACTCGCCGCAATCCAGAAGGCGTACGAGGCTTGGTAAACCCACCAGCAGCGGGGTGTGTGCTGATTTGAAGTCTTGTTATACGGGAAAACTAATTGATTTGGATACAACTTTTTCTGTTACCATTATGATTTATTAGAGGTAGTCTACCGGATTACGGTAGGCTTTTAATAGACCTTGGCACTAGAAACTATTGAAATAAACTAAGAGACATGAGACCAAATATCCTGAAACCCCATATAATAATAACCCATTCTTTAGCTCAGTATATTTTCAACCTTCCTTAACTTCATACTATTCTTCTCTTTCATCTAACTTGCTTTCCAAACATTCTCCCCTTATTACCGTGTTTAGCATTCCATTGCCTATGACGTTGTGCTAACGACATTGACTCCGTAATCAATAGTAAGATAGATTTATTTGCCGACGTTTCAGTGGTTTACGGTGATACCCGTGATCCTGAGGACACAGCAATTTTTCCATATGATCTTAACGCTATTCAGCGCTGGTGAGACACTTAACAATTAGAATTACACTTAAAAAAGTGCATAGTGATACATTTTTGGAAAAAAAGTGATTCCCATCCGAAAGCCAACTGCATCGGGAACACCGATATTGAATGTGTAGACTCAATTAAATAACTAGGAGTTATCTCTCCTCTCTCTCTCCTCTCTCACTTACGGTCTCTCCTGGGTGAAACACATAAGGTGAATATGTGGACAAGCTAGCAAAAAATTAGGATTTATTAGAAGAATATCGGGTAAATGGGATGAAAAGGTCAAAGAGAAATTTTTTCTTTCGCTGGTTAAGCCTCATTTAGAATATGCTGCTAGTATGCGAGATCCTCACGAAGTGGGATTAATTGCCGACATGGATCGCGTGCAGCGTAGAGGAGCTAACGTTGTTATGATAAACATAGAAGTGTACTGAAGTAAAAATACCTATGCATCTTCCCACTCCATTTTATTCGGTACAAAGGAACGTATCGAAAACATTAGAACAGCAAGGCTGGGAATCAATCACAGAGCGAAGGTTAAATTACAAATTAAATCTCTTGCATAAATTGGAAGGACGTGTCTTCAGAAATGATGTAGAAAATGTGTTATTACCCCATGGTATTACGGTAGGAGAGAGCATTTCAAGAAAATTAGAGAGATCAAGTGTCGAACAGAAAGATTTAATGTCATTTTTTCCACGAACGATACGGAATGAGAATAACCTTGTCCGACCGCGCTAGGGCCATATTTGGGGCAAAATTAGTCAGGTGTGTTCACCCCCTGCCACACGTCCTAGCGGTGGCTTGCAGGGTACTAAAATAAATAATATAAGTAGTTTATCCTGCATCCACTTTTCCCACCCTTTTTGAATTTCCCCAAACCATGCCTGGAACTTCGTCGTTTGCTTTGATTACCTTCATTCACGATATGGGACCGGAAAAACTAGTCAAACACGCCAAGGAGGTAAGGTTTCGTGGCCAATTAGGCACAGCTCTCATCAAATGCCAACCAGTACTAAGCTGCTCGCATAGCACGCGCTCAGTACAAACTAACGTCGGAAAAATGCAACACAAGTAAATCTATTAGCAACCCCATTTGCTTTCAACGCTATCCAATTTCACTACTAGTTCCAATCGTGATATTAGCATGCAAAATCGATCGCGCCTGCGTGGAGAAGAATCATACATCCTGGCATACACTCTAGCGCAAGTTCCCATCAACGCGTAATTCAATTGTGACTCTAGTACCGCCAGAACTTCCCTGACAAGGCACGCCGTTCGCATTCCACCCCGATAGCAGCAGCCAGGAACTACAGCTGACAATTCAAGTCGTGACTAACTGCCAGAGACCCGGAAACACTCTCGAAACCATCAAAACCATTACCTCTTGCCCCCCCCTGGGGTCCTTCCTGGGGCAAAGGAAAGGAATCCTCTCCTCTCGCCCCGCTTCCATCAACTCACCCCATCACACAGACATACTCACACACATTTCCGCCAGCCAAAAAAATCCTCCTGCCTCACGGAGCATAATGGCCAAACCCGCCTCTTCCCTTTCGAACCGCTTTCCCTTCCGCCACCCCCCCCCCCTCTCTCTCTCTCTCTCCTTGCCGCCGCCTTCCCTCGGCGAAGACATACGGGACCACCGTTCTCCTCGGAGCGCTAGAGAGAGAAACTTGATTTCATCAAACGAAATTTGCGACAACATTCGAGCGAAAACGTTGACGAGGCATTGGCTTTGGATTAGTTAGGTCTCATCCTGAGGACGACCTGGTCGTCAGGTAAATCCAGCACAGAGAGAGCTCGCGTACTGGAGAAGTAGAAAATATATATTTGGAAACGTACGGAATGGTTGAGATAAGGCGGCCATATAAAGATCACAACTGGCACCAATCCTCAGGAAAAACGCCACCCCTCAAGAAATATAAGTGTTGATATATTCAACAGTTATAAGACCATAACATACGCAGCACCCGCATGGGTGGGGCTAGTAAAAAGATCCCTGATGGAAAAACGTAATAATACCGAAAGGAAGACATTAAGGCTGGCTTTTGGACTTACCCCATGGGAAAAGAACGAGGAGATATTTAAAAAAATAAACATAGAAAAACCGTTTGCCTTTTTACTGAGGAAGAGAAAAATTACTTTGAAAATTTAACGTGTAACAACAAGAGCGCTATGACATACACTAAAATTAATAAAATTGGTCCATTTGACAAACATAAAAGGCCAAATAACGTATTATACTACTAAACCGTATTAAATAAGAAAAAAAGGGCAAATATAACGAAGCTGGACTGGTCTTCCAGAAAGTAATAATATACATGACACAGAGCATAAGCCCATTAAGGCGACCTCCGAAATAAAACCACCTCAAAAGCGGCAAGCCATATCGTCGTTTTGTTTTAACATTGCCGCAAAGAAACAAGACCCTGTTCCGTGATTCTTGAAAAGCCGAGCATTGGTGAGGCTGGATGCTCGGAGACCTCACGTAAGGCTGCGTACGTTTAACGGAAATGAAGTAAACATAAAATAAATATCGTGAGATTGTTTGATGCCACACCAAGGAAACAATCCTTACCCTACACCAAACTGGCGCGTAAGACCTTCTGAGTGGTAAGAGAAAATACATCGATGAACAAAACACTGAAAAAAATCCAGTTTCCCCAAATTATTCGCGAACATGATGGTGGAAAATGTAATCATGATAACTGCAATTATTCAAGTGACCAGAGACGGTCGTTGACGGACCAATTAAAGCAATTAAACAGCACCGTGGTTCTTTTATAACCTAAGCAAAGCAACAAATCTAATCCAAGATACACATTACAACAAATAACCTGAAAGGTTTCAATAAAATAACCCACTTACAAGTCCCACCGACCTCACTCTTTTCTCCGTACTGCGCAGAATTACCATTTTCCTACTCCACCCACCTAATTTACGCAGCATCTGCTCCATTCACTCTCTCTCTCTCTCTCTCTCTATCTTCTTCAATCAGAAAACACTGGATAAACATTTTTCTTCCGCTTTCGCATTATTACGTTCAAGTTTCTTTGACTAATAGTACAATTCAGACTAATCGAAATCCAATCTATTTCCTAATTACCTTCATGGAGGAAACAATGTGCAGCCATAAGTTTAGAATAAAGGAATCACAAATTTCCTTTATCGGCCCTGAGGTCCTAAAACCTCCTTCACCCACGCCTCCCCCCCCCCCGGCGGGGTAATAATCCGTAGATGTAGACAACCGTTCCCCCAATCGACCCCCTCCACCCTTCCCATCCCCCACCCACACCCTCGTGACTACTACAAATCCCATTCCGGCCCAAAGTCCCCACTCCCACCAAACGACCCACGGCTTTTCCGCTCGGATGCCGAAATCTCCCCGCGGCACACCCAATCCCTTCGCCCCTCTTTCCCTCCCCACATCCACCCACGCCCCCGAACCATTCCCCGAACCTCACACCTCGCCCTCCCAAACCACCACCCAGCCCCCTCCACAAACACAAACCCCCGAAAACCCCCTCGCCGACCCACCCTCCCCAAACATCTCCCGACAACCGAAAAAAATAGCATCCAACCCCCCTTTCCCCTCTCTCAGGGCCGCCGCCGCCGCCTGCGAAAGCCGCTCGACCGGGGGAGAGGGGGAAAAAGGGGGTGGAGGGGGAGGGGAGGAACCTAACAATGGGAATAAAAGAAACCGTGGGAATGCAGATCGCAGCTGCAGGCAGTAAAACTTTTAAACGTGCCATCAACGCTTATTAAATCCCTCCACCGCGGCGTTGATTGGATAAGGCGAGACGGGGGATGGGGGAACGACTCGAGGGGACGTTACGCGGGGAGGGGGCGAGGAGGGGAAGGCAGGGACGTGGAAGGAAGGCTCGAAGCCGGTAGAGGAATAACGGTTCATTTGAGATTTCGAGGGAAAAGGGTTTTCGGCGGAAGTAGGAATGGGGGGGAAGGGTGTTACATAATGCGATTCCGAATGGGCGGTGACGGAGGGGGGAGAGGAGAAGAAGGGGAAAGGAGGGGGGGAGGGTTGGTTCTTAATATGCTATTCCATTCCCGATGTAATGGAAGAGAGTGAGAGATATCAAAAAATGGATGAGATATGGAGGTAGGGCCGTGGAGGGTGCGCGGTGGAGTATGCGAACATTTCGGGCGGGGCTCCGGGCGAGTTGGAGGAGGATCAGAAGGGAGGAGGAGGGGGTGCGATTGAGGAGGAACCGGTGGGCGTGTGGCTGGCGGGGAGAGTGTCCAGGGACAGATAGGGCGAGCGGGAGGAAAGAGAGGGATCCGAAGGGGGAGGAAGAATGGCCCGCGGAGGATGAGTTTGGGGGTGAAGGGGGGGTGGGGTGGGGCGAGGGGGGGTGAAAGGGGGGGGGCACGGGAGGCAGAGAGTGGCATTAGCGGCGAGCGCGAGATCCCTCCCGAATGGTCCGGAAAATGTAAAAGGTTCCCGTTTTTAAAAAGGAGGTTCCCTTCCTGGATCGAACCGGGGTATTGGAAATTGCTCCCGCGTCGCATAAATCACGGCCTATCAAGTCGGCTGCAGGAAGGAGAGGGGAGGAAACGATCAGGTGAGGAGTTGCGGGGGAGGAGGAGGAAGGAGGTCAACGAGAGGAAGAGAGTGGGGGGGCACCCGATGATTCGCTTACGGTCGTACCATCGGTCCACACCTCCCGCATCCGCGCAACGGTCACCTCGTCCCCGGAGGATTGTTTCGTCCATCCCGGCCGCCGTCCCGTCGGCCTTCCGACTGACCACCTACCTACCTACCAAGGCTCCCCCCCCTCATGCCTGAAGGCAAGTCCTCCCGGGTGATCATATCAGGAAGTTGTCGCGGTGTTTGTATTTTTTGGGTGGGACAAATAGGTTCATCTCAGCCACTAACTTTTAATTAAAAAGGTTAATTAAAAGAAATTATTCTTTTAATTTCGCCGGCTAAATATTGCATTGGGTGACGCCTAGCAGTCCAACCCGGTTTATTTACCCCGTAATAATGTTCTGGTCTGGCCAGATAGTGCCCTAATACAGGAAATGTGACAGGAGAACAAAATGGCTTCAATAAATCTAATTTTGGAATTTAAAAAGCAATTACGCTTGATTCAGAACGAGCTCTAACCTAAGGTATTAAAGCAACCTTCTGATTGTTTGATGTGATTTAATTTTTTGAAAATTGCACATACGTATAAGTGCCTCCGGTGCTCTATCCAAATCACAATTAAATTTGAACACCAATGAGAATGAAAGAATGACATGCCACAAACTCCATTTTTATGAAACGCATATGTTATTAATCCGAGTGTATTTCTTATATTGAGAGGGCAAAGTTGATGAAAATCAAAACATGTATTAATGAAATAAATAACAAGTTCCAAAAGAGCCAAAAACGTTCATTCACCTCAAATCCAATTCCTAATAACCGCAATATCATTTGCGCAAAGATGAACAATGATATAATTGAAAGACTGCCCCAAAAACTACTTCCGATATTCTAGGATACTGATGCTCTATCCATTAATAACGAAATCCTTCGACGAGGTTGTACTCAGTGAGAATAAGCTTGTCGTGGAAGTAGGATTTGCGAACACTGATAACTGATTAACTTATCCTGGCAGGAACATAGCACGTTAAATCTTGTTAGGGGCCAAAATGGTTTGATATGTCGTTAGGAGCCAAACGGTAGGTAGTGGACCACGCAGCGTCCGTCCCTCACTGAGACGACGACAACAGCGATTCGGCCAGTTTAGGTATGGTGCCACATTATTAACACCATTGAGGGTAAACGGGAAGAAAATCCCAATTCATTAACTCACGCAATTATGCTCGGCTAAGATGTGATAATTAATCATGGCAATGATGAGACTAAGATCACAGGAGCTGGGGTCGTGCCCGGCGGACCGGAGTATGGGGGGGGAGAGTGTTATGACAATCCCGTGGTCGTCATCACACGAAATCCTTGCACAGGCGAATAATTGAATCCACCAGAAAAGGAGACGGAAGAGGATCACCATGTGTTGGATCAAATACTGGAAATCTTGGGACGAGGCTGAGGATAAGGCAGTTAGAAACTACCGAGCTGGCAATGGAGAAAGGAAATACAGATATCACAAAGCTGTGGGTGGTGAGATGAAAATATATAACGAGGATTTTGGGACAATAGTCAGAGTAATGTGCTTATAGTGGAGAATAAAACCAACTTGGGGCAGCAACCATTTCGAAAATAAGAGAAAAATGGAAAACATAGAGCCGGCACGTGACTGCATACTGTCTTCACAAATAAAAGCAGCACCAAGGCCTTCATTCTTATCCAGGTTTACATGAACATAAATCATTGTTGGGACGAAGGAATGGACAGGGTAATAGAAGTCCTGTGGGTTTCCAGGATGGAAACATTTAACAGTGATGACGGATTGGAATGCGGTGGTGGACGAAGGAACGAGGGTTCAGATCATAGTTTAGTGATTAGGAAGTGCGGAGCAAAATCAGGAGGATTATGTAATATTTGGTATTATTACCGGTAATCTACAGGTTAAGATATGTTGATGGGCTCAAGCCAACATACGGTAGAGCAACGATTCCCTTGTCTCTCTTAACAAAACACAACCCGACATCCAACTTTACCGTTAGTCCCTCCACACCCACATTTCAAAAGCTTCCAATCTACGCCTATCACCTGCCCAATAACCATGTTTCCGCCATGAGTATTATTTATGTAAATTAATTTAGTGAATCATTATGGGTTTCATATCGATTGTTAAATATTAATAGCATATAATCCTGAATTAATCTAAATGCTACCCTGCACAATTCAAAAAAGACTTGAAGATAGCGAACAGGAAAAAAAGAAATTAACCCAGCACGATTTAATTTCAATTTATTTTTTTGCTTACGACTTTCAAAATGGCCTGGGCGAAATCGACTGAATTAATGAGAGCGCAAATAAAATTACACTGACGGCAACAACATTACCGGCTTCAGGTGGTGGCACGAAATAGGCAAGCGGACTTCTAATTAAAAATTCGCAATACATTAGGTATAGCAGGATTGCACATGAATGTAAATTCGGACTATCAACATCTTCCCTTCCTCGTAACACAGTGTTCTACCTCTCACACATTTTTGTTCAGAAACGCTACATGAATAAAACGCTTTTCTGTCGATTTGCGCCGGCACACTCCCTGGGATCGTTCAATAGTGAAGTCCTTTGCGAATAACGCCATTACAACCCCAGAAAACACAACGAACTGCTATTATCGTCCCTCTAGTGGAACAATCACAAAATTATCCAGGGCTTTTTTTTCGGTGCAGCCACACTAGACAGAAATATGACAACAGATAACGAATCGTATGAGCCAATCAAACTGTCCAATGGAATTGGAAGGAATGCATATCCAGCCTCCCTCTCCCTCCCAGACGGAATCATCAACAGCCAATGATGGGAAATATGGGATATCCCAGGAGATACCGTTCCGAATTAACGATACGAGGTCGACGGAATGATTCTCTCAGTAAAACAAACGTACGGCCAAAATCGGATACTGCCCACCTGGAATCAAACTAGGCATCCAGAAAGGCGGGCTGTGTGTTTTATGAGCAGGGGGGGATAGGGGGAGAACGTGAAACAATAGAACAGTGAGCGCGCGAAACGAAAATAGTAATGGAACATTCATTGCGACGGCTGAAAAGTAACGAAACCCGATAGGAGGAATTGGGATTGCTGGTAGAAGGTGGAGAGAGGGAGGTGGGGTGAAAGGCGGAGGGGGAGGGGGGGTGTGGGGGAGGGCGCGAAAATACGCTTTTTTTATCCATTCGAACACATTGAGCGAATTGGATCCATTATTGCAGCAGGTCGAACGACACACACACACGTACGCGCGCGCGTGCTAACAGGCTAGGGAGCATGCAATGTGTGCGTGTGTGCTTGTGTGTTACTGAGGGACAGAGATAAAAGGAGAGAGAGAGAGAGAGACAGAAGATTGATTACGAAAGCAAATCGCCAAAGCTGAAAGCCTAATGGCTTCATTGGGATTTCAAATGTGAATGAATGCAATTTCGTCCAGGACGTTAAAATGTTTTTTTTTGGCATTACCGTGCCTCGTTAGGGAATGGGATCGAGCATGCAATTTTTTTTTCATTTTCGATTCATAAAATAGCGAAATAGAGCAATCGCAAAGAGGCAAATAACGAAAAATTAATATTATTTTCTATTTCAATTCTGAGAATAGACCGAAAATTACGCGGGACATAATTCCTTTCCTATTATTCACGAGCGACACCGTTGAAAGGCAATAGCACCAATTTCTCAGGTAGAATTGGTGAATGAAGGATGATGAATAATGTTTAGGTTTTAAAAAAATCATAGAATTTTTTCAACAATGGATTTCAAAATGCCTTTAGTTTTGTTTTTCACCAATTTTTTGTGTAACTCCATTGTGAAAATTCCCTGGGTTTCCTATTATCACTGTCGTTCAAAAATCTCTTTTAAACATTCATTGTTTCCGTGCTGTTTGCTCAAATGCAGCATCGTTATTTCAAATTCATTAACAGCGCTTGGCTCCCGAGAATAAAAATTACGACTAATATTTCAAAAACGCCCAAAACTTAGCGTAAACGATACATCGCTTTATGGTGTTTAAAATATTCCAAAGTCTCATTCTGCGATGAAACTACAATAAGCACTATGAAAATAATATTACTCCAGTCAAACAAATGATTGATCGAGGGAAGAAAGTGCAGTTGTTCGACAAATACAACTATGTACACCAATGTGCATACATAATTGTATATCAGTGAACGTAGTACTGGTTTAAGTGTCGTTTTCTCAAATGCCGCTGTGACCGATCTAACATGTCCTCCTGGGAAGAAGAACTGAAGGGTTGAGACTATCAAAGGGCGCCATTCCTCCGTAATTGCCTCAATTTCACCTAAGTTCAACGATTGCTATAACCAACAATTGTTTCAAGCTTAGCGGATATAACTTAGGTTTTACCGGGAAAATGTAATCTTCTTCACATTCGTAGCTTCATTTATCAACAGTAAAATATTAAACCCGTATGGATATTATTCGTAATAAAATACTGGTGATTTTATTTGAATCTAATCGTTAAAAAAAACCTCACATACTTTCCAATAGAAATCACACGAACGGCGGGTCATCGAATTGCAATCTCCATTTTTAGGATGGCGCGCTATAACTTCGTAACGGTCAGGGCATTGCCATTTCTCTTATGCAATCAAAACAGCGCGGATACAATAATTGGTTTAAGCGTTTCATTTCCGAAAGTATACCCTGTCATCGGCACACGATAGCATCATTTAAGGAAATCAATTCTTTTGATAATGAGCTGAAATTAAACCAATCTGCCACGCCGCGCCCCCGACAATGCAGGGACGTTTTCAAAGAGGTTGGGGAGGGCTACCTTTAATTTTAGCTCATGCGGAAAGTGTTAACTCGTTCAAACGCTACTCTGTGGGTCTCATTAATCCCTTCATTGATGCATCGCTTGGAGATATAAAGCATACACACCATTAGCACGTGCCTTCCTCTACGCTCAGTGTCCCGAGAGGTCTCACTAGTTATTTATTCTGCTAGCGAATCCAGAGCAATTCATAACCATTACCTCAAAATTATCGTCTCGGGTCAAAGCAACCAATTAAGGCTATTTAAATCGCAATCCCTGGTAAGCGGCATAGCAAATGGCCATAAAAGGGTGACGCGCCCGGCACGGAATGTTTTTAAGGCAAGGTGCTTCATATCTATGAAATTCCGGCAGAAAAAAGGAGCTAAACGAGTGATATTCAACACAGCTAATACGACAAAAGGATGATCCGGTTAACCTACTTCAGACAACTCAAACATTCCATAATGTACTTAAGTATCGTTTCGAAGCTGAAGTTGAATTAAGAAAATATTACACGCATATCGTACGAGAGAATAGCCCCCGTACATCCTTCAATAGAATTATCGCTTGGACCCAAACGAACAAGGATATAAGTTGGACTTCAATTTGCCAATTGGAGATATGTTTTAATTTGGCACACAGATTTTAATTATTAGATGAAATGATAATCTAAAAGTGGAAAAAAATCAACGAGGCTTTATTAAGGCGTACAAAATGCAAAATCGATCAATGCCAAGAGGATATGAAGCATGGGTAGGGTAAGCGGCAGTCGAAAACGCATCTGTCTACACCACACCCATGACTTCTCGGTAAGCAAATGGTTAAGGCTCTTTTTCATAAACTCGCCTCCCCAGGATAGGCTACTAAGTATTTCCATGCTTTTTCAGAATATTTCAACCCTAAACACACGAATAACTAGATCAGCAATAGTGTCATATAACCACTCCCTCCAATTTCAGTATTCGAATATGCTCTCAAGTTTCGAGAGTTCTCAAAGATTGCGATGAGGTTGGAACAAATTTGACTCTAAAAATCATGCACGTACTCAATTAGTGTCCGTGCACAAAAGGAATTAATAGAAGAACAAGAATGAAAGCCAGAGTTAAGCATTCAATTCCACAAATACCATTAAATCTAAAAAATATAACGTAAAAACGCACATTTAGGATTATATTCCGAAATTTAAAAAAATATGACACGGTCCAATTCGACACGCTGAGTGCAAATATTAAAGGCACCCATAAAAGTTGTCACAGAATCAGTAACTCTTATTTTTTAAACTTCCTATTTTTAATAAACTACCTCTAGCTGTACATAAACACATAAATAATTCAAGATTCGATAGGCTTTTACGGCAATATTTTCAAAATAAACTTTTACGCATTTCCAGATATTTATTTAACCATTGTAATTAACATGCATACCGAGATTTTGAATTCTTTAGGATTTTTACCCTTTATTTATTTACACACGTTATTTGACTTGATTACACTTTCATGAAGAAACAAAACGTGATTTCCTAAAATGTTTTCCGTGGTATTAAAAAATTTCACCGCGAAAACATGAATCAATTTAGTGTCAAAAATACGATGCAGTAGAATATTTGCAACGGAGATCCAAAAACAGCAAAAGAAAATTTTGTAAGAAATATTTCGTGAGAAAAATTTTGTAAGAAATATTTTGTAAGAAATATTTCGTGAGAAAAATTTTGTAAGAAATATTTTGTAAGAAATATTTCGTGACTCTAGCATGGTAGTGATATGCGGAAATTCATCAAATATAGTCTGATATTGTCTTTCATTAGAGAATGATATTATTTTCATTACCCAAGGGTTTAAAATCCACATAATTGAGTCGCTGACAATTAGCAGGTCCCAAGCGAGGTGAATGGAGAGCAAACAAAAGGTGTTAAATTAAAGACAATTGTTATTCTCATTAGGGTACTTCACCTCGTAATTCGAAAGCACATCAAGCTAGTATGCCCTTTGCTCTCCTCGATCAAAGTCAATGAGACCTGAAGAATACCACCTTAGATTACAGTGATAACGTACAATACGCTTAAATAATATTTATGACAAATAATATTTAAATGATACGCCCTCATAGCGTGTTTCACCATACTCGTATATAATCTAATCAATAAGCCAATTTTCTACGGTATTACAGGGCCTTTTTCAAGTTTGTAGAAAATTAACTCAAAACATCACTCAGTTATAATTTATAAGTTCGCTGCCGTCGGCTGTTCTCAACATAATCAGGGTCGGAGCCCTCTTGGTGCAAGTCGAGCCCTTTACCCATGAGCTCCAATAATTGAGGCACTTAATTATTTACATATTAACCATAGCTCTACACTGTCGAGTAAAAATTCAACAACGATAGGAAAAAACACATGAACCAACAAAGACGTGAGCACCATATATCTTGGGAAAACAAAGAAAAGTTGGCATAAAACAATTAGCATACTTGAATACATAAGAAATATTAGGCGATTGAAATAATTTAATTGTTTGGTGATATTATAAAATTAAGTGCACAAGGCAATATAATATAATTAAGGGTACACTGGAATATTGCTTAGAACATTTATCACCGCAACAAATTTGAATAAAATTGCGTCAATCGCGCTAATAACTGCTTTTGAAACTCCTTCGCTTCGTTCAGTTGAAAATAAGAGGGCCCACTCAATATTCAGGAACCTATAAGAAATATATTGGGCCCAAGCGCGGCAATTTATGGGAGACGACGCAGCCACTCGCTTCGGCTCGACGTATAGGAGAGCGTATTGAGGAATAAGAAAACTCACTCCGTCGCGAAGGTAACTGCCTAGACACGAGACGAGGAGCGAATGTCACTTACACATAACCGCTTCCGCTCTCCTTCCAAATGGAGCCGTAAAAGTCGGGAAGAGAGGCGAGCGGGCGAGAGAGGGGAAGATGCAAGAGTAGGAATGGGCGGAGAAAGATCGCTCTCACTCATACGGCGGGGAGAACATCGAGACCGAGAAAGAATGGCCTCCGACAATGTAAAAAACATAGCAGACGTTTTTATTTCCCCATATGCTGTCCATACAAACATGAATATGAACAACATCAGCGCTCTGCAAGAAGCGATACATCAGCAATGAAGTCCGCCATACATGGTCTGTATAAAAAGTATCCGGAAAAGTTTAGGAATAATAAATTTATTTCAGATATTTTTAAAATGCCACAAAATTCTTCAAAATACATCTCTTGAGCGTCGACACACTTTTGCCAGCGGTTATTCCACGACTCAAAGGCTCCCTGGTTGGCGGATTCCGGAAGGTCCTTAAGGATACGCGTGCAGGCATCTTTGACAGCACGTAGGGTCCCATGTTGGCGTCCTATAAGGCAGGATTTTACTTTTGGGAATAGAAAATAGTCTGCTGGTGCCAATTCGGGACTGTAAGGGGCTTGGGGAATCGTCGCGATGCCGTTGCAGGTCTTCGGAAGGGACTCTGCTCTTGGCCATCCGTCCAAAGACCTTCGAGACGAGTTTAGTGAAGAACTAACGCATCGCCAAATTTTCAGTGATAACGGTGTGTACTGTCATCTTATGTCAATGCCAATACAGTCTGGGATGTCAATGCCAATACAGTGCGCACACTTAACTGACGATCTGAATTTAGCACTTCACGCACACGATAGTAAAAATTGTTAACGATACTTTTTATACAAATCATGCACATCTCCGAAAGTCCGCCATATTCGGTATCAAAGGAGGGAGGAGTATTGCATTAACTACTCATCAAGAATTACAATACTCACAAATAATTTTCATACAATTTTTTAATATTAGAAACCGTTAAAAATTTCTATTTTGAAAAATCTAATTCCTGTTAACATTAGGGTATTATTGCGCAGATTAAATGAACTTCTTTTTTAATGGATGGAACGTTAGAAGACCCTATGAAAAATTTATGGAATGGAGAATACACTTTTAGAGCTTGAAAAGCACCAAATGCAAGAGATACCATAGATGCCACGAATTCACGACGGTTGAAGGCGACGTAGCATAACACAGTGACTGATTGCTAGTGCAATAATGAAAGTAAATTAGAAATCCATCGAAATGGAAAACGACCCAAAATGCTGTGATTGGATTACCCGTCCTCTGCCTGATTTTTATGAGTCTAATATCCACACAATTCTATTGTGACCGGGACAAATTTCTCTATTTATTTTATTGTAATGCCAAGGTTAAAATGAGTTATGAACTGTCCACGAAGAGAGAGGGAGATGCAGGACTGTAGAAGGTAATATAGGGTTTCACAATGTGGCATATTGACTTCGACTAAGTTTCCAGTATGAATCTACCCTTGACACTAGGGCGTCAGAAAAGTATACGCTTTAACTGCTCATATTTTTAAAATGTGCCTTACAATCACAATAATTACTTGGGGAAAAATAAAATTTACTTACAGAAAATGTTTAGTTCGGTCAAGTACTTTATAATAACGCCAAAATCAAATTAAAAAATGAAAAATGGGTTAGGTATTAAATTTTAAATAGTTAAGTGGCCAAATATTCAGCCTTCAAGGAAATCCCTTTTTTCAGGTCGTCCTTAGGGTTTGTTCAGGTTATCGGGGCATTCAGCAGGTTTAACGAACATTTTTTAAAAAATAAGAGTTATAAGGGAATTGCATACTCTTCTCAACCAACTGGAAGATTTTAGCTCACTCCTCAAGCCGCTCTAAATTGAAAGGAGAGAATTCGAATTTCTAAATTAGTCCAAGAATTTATTTGTCAAGATCACCCATAAGTTCATTTCCAAAATGAATTATCCTGAATTCTAAAGAATTACGGAAATCCCTGATTTCTCCACGCTTCCCCGTTTTATACATTATCGGGCATCTTGATGGAGCAACTGCTGGGATCTCTTGAAAAGCAATTGTGGGTGACAAGCCGCTATGTCCAAGTTTACTGGATAGCCTGAATACAAGTACGTAGATCGGAGTGACGGAGCTTGATTACATTACAACTAGTGTGTGGTTTACTCAACTCTGAAAAATTGACACCCGCTATGTGAGTTAGTTTGGTTTTAGACTGGTGCATAGTTAATAGCTAGTGAAAACATATAAGGACCAAGAACACGAATCTTGACAGTGAAACTAAGTGAAGGGCCAGGAAAGGGAAGCCTAATAAGAATCAAGTTAAAACGATTACAATAGGACGAAATATACATACTACGACCCAAGAACATGGATTACCTCGGCTCTATAAAATAAGAACACAACGAACATACTATAACTACTAATAATAACTAGTAACCGGAAAAGGGAGAAAATATCTTAAAACGGGGAATACTGGCGGATAACATTCCTCCGATATTCCTTTGATTCCCGTAAAGGAGACTTACGGAGCTCTCGTCGGCCGCTTCTCGTTGAAATCTAAAGGAACATAGAAATCGAGATGAAAGCTGGTCTTCTGTCTGAATTCTTCTGAAAAAATACATAACCTAAACTTCTAAGACAAATTCTTAGAAAAAGGAACTTAACCCATTACCAAAACGTTCTCAAAAATGTTCCCTTCTGAAAAACTCGCTAATGTACGGTGTCATATACAGACCATGTAGTCATGTAGTTCAACGGCTTAATTATCCTGAATATTAACGTCTAAAGAGTACCGCGATTGGAGTTTAAAATACAGGTCATGCGCGAGAAATGGTTCATTCGTGCAAGTACAATTAGCACTTGAATCTAATAAAAAGACCAAATAAAAAAAACTTGCAAAACAGACCTGGTGGCACGTAATCTATGAAAAATGCAAAATAAAATTATCATCGGAAGGAAATACTCCCACCATATTTTAAAATATATCTACGAAAAAGGTTGGGAAGTGTGGTTAGATATGTCCTCAGCCACTCGCCCAAATATTTAAATGCAAACTAAGCAGCAGCAACATTCCTCAACGTTCAGCTTCCCTACTCTCCAAAGATCCATGGCGAGACATCAAACGTGAAAAATAATCGCAAACCTTTCCGAATAAATTGACGGGACAAAGCCGAAGAATGAGAATAGAAAGTACTTTTTCTAATCCACGGGAGACAAGGATTCTTGGCGCATGCGTAAGAAAAGGATGAGAATGAGAGAGATTGAAGTGCGGAGGGAAGACTTAGGGCATTATTTGCCGACGAAAGCACTCTTGCGTGAAGGGAAGGGATGTTAATTGCAGAAAAATGCGTCAAAGTGAAAATTAGCATTTAACCAAGTTATCAATCTTAAGAGGATAAAAACAATTCACCAGAAGGACTGCCATTAGCACGAAGTAAAAACTCACGCCGCATCAGGGATGCACCAAATTGAGTCCTCCATACACCCCCACTCTACATCATCTCTAAGACTAGATGAAGAGGAAATTACAGCAAACTTTGACTTTTAATATTTAGTACTAAATTGAAGCGAAGGAAGAAAAAACTAGTTATTACAGTATTCAGTGAAAATTACAAACTTTTAAAATGGCTTTTGAAAACATGTGAAAGAAGCTGGATTAGGTTGACGGGGAAACAAAGTGGACTAATGAAGAAGTCTTCCAAGGAGAGAGAGAGAGGGTGGGTGATGGGTCAAGTCAACGGGAAACACTGACACGTATGAAGAGGAAGAGCAATCAGAAGCCCATTAGTGCGTAGGACTCTCCAACAAACACGCATTTTACACTAAGATAACGAAGCAATAGAAATATGCAAAGAAAGAACAACAACGGTACACGTAAGTAGTTACAGAAATTTTGTAATGGAGACTGACGGAAAATAAGGTCATTAGCATTAAAATCTATTTCAATTACATCCATGTTAACCAAAGAGCAAGATTGTTCAAAGGAACGAATGTATCGTAAAACGAACAGATCTTGAAAAATAGGTAACTTCAGATGAGGGGCGGTATGCGTACAAGAATGCAATAATCGATTCGGTAAAAAAAATCTTTCACAGAGCTCATAAAACTGCAAGCACAACAGATTGGTCAAAATTCTCCACCATCGGATGCACGAATTTCAAACTAAATGCAACACAGACACGCCATGCATAATTAGATCTGCTATGAACAATTTTTAAACGATATCCACCAGACACAAGAAATGGTGTAACACTGTATGATCATCAATGAAGAAGCTAGCAGGGAAACATTACATTCAAACAAAGCATTATCCCAAAAGTACCCGAAACAAATTTAACACTTAAAAAAATCATTAAATCTAATGATGAGCGGAATGTTCTTCAAAGACCAGACGAAGTTCCTCCGACCAATCGTCCCTGAGTTTTTCGCGCGCTCACCGATTTGCATCGCCGCTGCATTTACGAAACGTGGGAGCCGGGAGAAATTCAACATTGGAATGGATCACCTGATAATCTACAGGGTTCGTCCGGAAAATAAGTGTACTGATTTTTTCCCGCCGCTCCAGGCGCGCCCAGCACCGCTCTGACGGGCTGCGATTGGAGGGGGGTATGTTGGCAAGCGACGCTGAAAAAGGCAGTCGGCTCTGAGCTGTGGTGTAGTGAGGAGCTCTGTTAACGCGAACCTCCACGCTCGACCCACGTCACGGAACGCGATGCCGAAGTTTTTGGAGCAGCGTTATTCCATCAAATTTGCGGTAAAGCTTGGGAAATCGTCTACCGAAACTGTCGGTATGATTAACCAGGCTTACGGGGAGTCAGCCATGTCCAGAAACATGATCTTTCGGTGGCACAAGATGTTCGTGGAGGGCAGAGAAGAGGTCGACGACGAGTCTTCGAGAGGTTCCCGATGATGCCTTCGCGGGAGCGTTCCAGGAATGGGAACGCCGCTGGAACGTGTATCGACTCACAAGGGTCCTATTTTGAGGAATATTAGCTTAAGATATGTAAAAGTGTAATAAATTTTTTTTCCTGAGCTCAGTACACTTATTTTCCGGACGAACCCTGTATATAAACTTTAAAATAATGTGAAATCATGATTTTTTGAAAAAACCAATTAGGTCCCAAACGTTTGAGCTATCAGCAAAAAGAAAACTGGTAATTGCAGATCCATATAAACACTCAGACCCTACCGTCAATGCAGACTTAAAGTGGGTATTGCCCCTTAACTACCACAAAATGCAGTCTCTACATACTGGCTACAATTTACAGACCTGCACATGGCTCTTTATATCACCAATTACTAACCTTCACGCATAAAATATTTTGGAAAGTGCATGCCTACATGTAAGCATCCCCTGCCACACACTTCAGCACTGGAATGTAGGGAAACCTGCAGATTCAGATGTAGGGCCGCGGGCGGGTAAGCGACGTGATCTGCATTATGGTCCGGAAAACATTACCATTTTCGTGGAATTATATTGGGCAAATTGTTTGGGTTTATTAGGCGATTGAAAGGGGCGCACTTAAGCTCTCTTCCAGAAATGGGAGCAGATGCAATCAAAGAAGAATACAACCGTAGGATTGCGCATCAGCGAGAGTGCGTAATGGATTTTGAATACGACGCCACAGCTTTCCCTCAAATGGAGAGAGTTTGACCAGAGCACTCGCGACGCCCAACGTTAGCTCGCCAACTTCTCCAGGATGGCCGCCACCGGCTCAGGGCTCGCGAGGAAGGACGAGGGGAGGGACGCAGGGAATCCCTCGGGAACAGCCCTAAAACAGTATGACGCCACCCTTCAGCAGACACCAATGAGATTGGGACAGAAAGTGTGTAAATATGACAAGGGAGGATTGTGCAGGGCAGAGAAAGGAAATGAACATTAAATAAAATGAAATGTTGCTATTAAATAACCATGGAAGCCATCAACCATCAACGTGGGCTTTTTAAAGACATTTTAGAGATTAACAAACTTTGGGGCGTGATTTTTTACGGCATGGAAACAGGGTTCCTGAAGTAGGATTATAGGCGTACATATATTGGAGGTTTTTGCAATGCGGGTGGGGAGAAGGATGTAAAAAGCGAAGAAAGGAAAACAAATGAGGATGTGATGGGCGTGGTCGGGAAGGAGGGGTGATAATTGATAAAAATCAAAAAGAGGCAGGAAAGATGGATTCAGGGCACATTGACTGGCAGGATGATGTTGAAGATTGCGATAGAGGGGAGAATATTAGTCAAATGGGAAAGGGGTAGGAATAGGATATGGATGTTGTATGGAATGAAGGGAGGAAGGAAGTGTGCGGAATTGAAAATAGATTTGCTATAGTGTACGATTTCAAGTTGTGTTTTTAGTTAGGATAAATTGCATCCATCCATGACCAATCTTAACCGGTAGAACAAAAATAAAGAGATTCACAACAGCTACCTTCCAAAGTCTATCCGTCTACTCTTCCCAAGAGAATCATGACATAAAGAAAGTGCGCTAAGCTGTTTGATTGGGTTAACATTAGAATGAATGACCTTAGTTAAAATGAAAGAGAGAGGAGCATGGAAAGATGCAGATTGGATGCACTACAAATGGTCAAGCACAAAAGAAGTATGCAATAAATATGCAACATTCAGTGAGCAATATGTGTATCAAGTTGAGAGAGAAGGCATGAGACCGGAATCACCAAAGAGCATGTACGAAATAATGCAATTGGTTTGAGGAGAACGGGAAGGCGGTAATACAGGAACGGGGGGACTCTCCAGCACGTGCAAACTTTGCTCAGAAAGGGAGTCGCACCTCGGCGGGATGCAAGTAAAGCATCAGATGAGAGGCCACCGGTCGCCCCACGCCCCCTTTGGGAACAGGCTTGTCGCAAAGAGGAAAGAATTACCGATCCGAAGACACCAACGGGAAACTGATCCATGAGGTATTTGTTTCTCGGGTCTTCTTCCACAGTGGTTCTAGAGGGGAGGGACTGAGGTGGGGGGGGACGGGAAGGGGGCAGAGAAAGAGTGGGGGGAGGTTTCAAAGGGATGGAACCCGAAATTACGAGGATTGATTTACGCCTTCATTTGGTTCGCGCGCGGACCATTAATAGCCCCAGGTCGAAACGGCGGCCGAGGGGGCACCGGGGGCAGGAGGGGGGGTGGGTGGGGACGCCGGAATTGAAAGGGATTCGGAGGAGGAGGAGCGCGGCAGAAGGAGTTCCACGCAAGGCCGGAGAAGGGCTCGCCACAAGAGGGGAAGGGTGAGGGCGGGGGGAGGGATGTGGGGAATGGATTTGGAAAATGGCCGGGTCGGCCGGCCCGTGCGGTTTTCGAGGAGCGGGAAGCAGTGGAGTAATTGCCGGGCGCCAGCCGAGACTCCTGGGGGGCAGAGCTGCAATCTCCTTCCCCACGCCGACACATATTCCGCGGACTTGAATCCAGATAACGCCAGGATACGCGGGAGATTATTCAGCGGGGCGAAACTTAGAAACACTTTCGCTTTTGCAAACGGCCTAGCATGTAATATCTTCACTATAAACTCGGTATAAAAATGAAGCTCATGACATACTATAATTAAAAAATGGCTTTTCGTACTCGCCATTGCTTTTGGTTGGATTTGGTGGTAAGCAAAAATCCGCTCTACTAAAATTACACCAGACAAATAATATAGATAGATAACTGCGTTAAACTGTACTTTTCGCATAATTAATTAGTTACAAAAAATAAGTAAGTAATTAATTAATTCGTAGGCACTCGAAAATTAATAGCAAATGGCAATTTTACACAGCGAATTATTGCGTTGGACACAATTAAGTACCAATATGCCGGCCCCGGTGGCGGCGGGGTAACGTCCTCGTCTGCCATTCCAAGGGTCGCGGGTTCGATTCCCGCCTGGGGGAGTTTCCCTCAATCTAGGGCTTGGGTGTTTGTAAATGTGACCATTGTTATCGTTGTTAATAGTTCGATGTAAAGGCCAAAATGTGCTGTTTTCGGACTTATACTGAATAAATAAATAAAATAAAATAAAACAATGCATCAATTTCAGGCCTGACAAAGTACCAAACGCGTTGTACGAAATGAATAACAGTAGAAATAACGCATAACGTGCATCAACATCAGGGCGGTACTCTGAAAAGAAAACTCGTGCTTCGCATCACGTTGATGCTCTCATTTGTCCGGTCCCGTGTTGATTAAGACACAACATTTGTCTTTTTCTCGATAGTTTGACGCCGGTGGGTGTAATATTTCCATAAATGAGGTTCAACTCTTGCACATAAATATCCTTAACGATTAAGTGGAAAGGTAATTTATGTATATTTCACTCTCAAAATAAAACGGGCATAAGCATCCGAATATCGTCATGAAATGTGTATGTAGCATAAAAATGTAACATGGACTTAGACATGAGTCAGGCTGAATAAAAAAAATGTTTCCAGCACCTCCGTGTATATCTTTTTAAATAAAGGTACATTTAAGTAATTTGGTCGAGCCATCGAGAACTTTCTTAATATGAAATATATAAACTAAATTTATTATGAAACCGGTAAAATAAATTTGGTCTTTCATTACATGTACGTGCTTTCTATTAAGCGATCTACGATCACCCATGGAAACCAGCCGTCGGGTCGATTATTTGGACAATCAATTGCCTGCATCACTAAAGTGGATATAATTGAGAACTTCAAATTCATTCTCTACCACACGATCTTATTAGGGTAGCAGCCCTTATCACCTTTATTGAATAACGTCTCATTATTAGAGAAAAATACAGCAAAAATGTCAGAAATATGCTCATAAATAATTATTACACATCTAAAAATATATTCATAAATAAACGATTTGTCATTTTTTAAGATTAATCTTGCCCATCATGAACATTAATGACCTCCACTGCAGAATCAGCCGTTCCGAAACACGGTAAATTGTGGCGGTATAGTAGGCAACCATTGCTCCATCCACCTCATAAACCTTTGACCGTAGGAGTTGATGCGGATCTTACGAATTGATAGTGAATAATGGGCTACATTGAGGTTTAGCTTTCCTTTTGACAAAAACACAGTCGAAATCTCATTCAAGATCAGATTTGAATAATTATCGATATTCCTTCACATCATTTCGTTATATTTAAAAATGTTTTGATAATAATGATTAGATGGTAACTTTTAAAACTATCAATTTTAAATTTTTTGGTTAAGCTATATTTTCATAATCATATCACGAGAAACTCAGTGAGGTCATCGACCAGAAATGATATGCTTCTACGAGGGCAGTTCAAAAGGTACCCGTGTTTGACGACAAAGGGCGTTCCTAAGGGAAGGTTATGTTATCATCGTGTTCTGCCATCTATCAACCGACGGTGAAACAAATTTCAGACTGATTTAAAGGTTAGTTTGGCAGCCATTCGAGTAGGACGTGTTTCGTGATTTTCGCTAAGATGGAAAAAGAGCAGCATCGTTCGGTAATTCGCTTTTTGTTTATGGATGGGAAGAAATGCGAGGAGATAAAACAAAGTTGGATGCTGTTTATGGGGACACTTCACCATATATGACCACAGTTAGATATTGGTTCAACGAATTTAAACGTGGGTGAACATCTGTTTTTGATGAGGAGCGACCAGGACGCCCGGCAGACGTGGTTACCGAGGAAATAATTCAAAAACTCCACGCCATGATTCTCGCTGATCGACGAACGAAAGTGCGCGAAGTAGCAGAGGCCGTGGGTGTGTCGACCGGAACGGCAATTAATATTTTACATGATAAGTTGGCGATGAAAAAATTCTCGGCCCGATGGATGCCGCGATGGCTCACGGTGGACAACAAGCTGATCCGGCTGTCAACTTTGAAGCAGTGTATGCGGCAATTTAACCGAGATCCTAAGGTGTTTTTGCATCGAGTTATCACTGTTGATGAAACCTGGCTACATCATTACACACCAGAAACTAAGCAACAATCAAAACAATGGGTTTTTCCCGGTGAATCTGTTCCAAAGAAGGCGAAGATGGTCCAGATCGGCCGGAAAGGTCATGGCGACGGTTTTTTGGGATGCAAATGGCATCATCCTCATGGATTTTTTTATAAAAAAGAAGAACGATCACTGGGAAATACTACAGCGAGTTATTGGACCCCTTTAACAAAAAATTGAAGGAGACACGGCCGCATTGGCGAAAAAGAAGGTGCTGTTTCACCACGATGACGCACCAGCATATTCATCCGGAGTTTTCGCCGCCAAACTGCATGAACCGCGTTATGAATTGCTGCCACACCCCCCGTATTCACCCGATCTGGCTCCCTGCTACTTTTTCTTATTCCCTAACATGAAGAAATGGCTCGCGGGAAACAAATTTAGCTCAAACGAGGAAGTTGTCGTCGAGACAGAAGCGTATTTTGGAGAGTTCGACAAATCCTATTTTTTGGAGGGGTTAAAAAAATGGCCGGAACGTTGGGAAAAGTGTATCTTTCTAAAAAGGGACTATGTTGAAAAATAAAAAAATGTTTTTGAAAAAATGGTTTCTTCATTTCTAACACGGGTTCCTGGTGCAGTTGGCCCAACATTTCCTTCGATTCGGTCTCCTTCGTTCGTCTTTTCATCCATGCCACTCTCGCCGCAATTCCGATCGACCCTCGAACGGTAGCGTTCAAAATGAGAAAGAACGCATTACGACTCGATTGGGGTTGATTGGAGTGAGTAACTAACACTGGATGGAGCTCAATCGTTTCCTCACTCTACTCGGACCAAATCTATCTTGCTGCCCTTAAATTTTTTAAACAATGGGACTCACACTTTTGCCTCTCAAATGATGATGTTTCGGAAATGCTGGTATGGAGTTCGCAAACCGACAAGGGTCGTTCAAATTTTACCTGAACGCCAGCCATTGGTTCATTGGTTCCCAGGCCCCCTGGTTGGATCTCGGCAGACTCTCATTATTCTAGTTTCGTCACTAGCACCACAAATGCGGAAAGGTGGATATTCAATCACGAGTACTTTTCCGCACGAACTCACCATCAGGCACAATTGTGAAGTTGAATGCAGTTGGGGTCCATGGTTTATTCGCGAAGACTTTTTTTTCTCTACGAGCTCTCGACGTGAACGATTTGAAGGATTCGAACTCGTGTAGTACCGTGGAATGCACGATACCAAGCATTTTGCTCGAAGACCCGATCGATAATGGGACTTTCCTACTCATAAATATATTCTAATTTGCCGATCCACGGAAGCAAACACCACGCTGTGCAGAAACAAAAGGAGAACTATCGCGATAGCGAATTGACTACTGTTACAGGAATCCTACATTACACAATGTGCTAATTCATGGGCAAAAATGCCAGAACGTTTTATAGTCGACCATTGGTTTTCTAAATAAGAACATGAGAGTGGCTTTATTTAACAAATCTTTTATTTTCGCGATGTACATAACGACAGGGACGGAGCGGAAGTTGTGCACAGCGAGGGTCACCCAGATCTAGTAAACTCGGCCCAGCACGTGAACCCAGGATTTCAAGCCGCAGATAGAAACAAGCAAATGAATTAATTAATGAACGGATTCGCTAATCAAGCCGGCTTGATTGGGGACGCTTCGGGGTCCGCGGTGACGTTATGGAAATTTACCTTCGCCCTAGTCACCGATGAAAAACTCCGTCACCTTGGAAACCCGGAGATAAACATGGTTCTGGCTCCCCGGGATTCCTTTCGGGGTCGAGAATAATCTAAAACCGCGGGAGAGCACGCGGAAATGGGCTCATAAAATACGAGGAAACAATTCCCTGGTGATTAAAAACGGGGTATTACCTCCACGGCAATCCGCAACAAAACCTTCCGACTGAGAAAGAAGGTCGCCGGAGAAAAACAAGAACGCGGAATCGAAGCATCTAAACGGGGGCAATTTACCCGGAGCTCCGGCGCACTTAAATATGGCCAGAAATAACAATACATGTATACAGTAATGCATGCATACATGCAGAGGGTTTAAATTAAAATTTTCCAATAATACAAATACTGTTTTAATTAATTTTAAAACTTTTGAAATCAGATATTTCCTCCTCCTAGCTTCAATTAGAAGACGTAGTTACAAGAGTTGCAGTAATTGCAGAAATCGTGTAAACGCTCATGTCGGTGGATATTCTTAAACGAGGATTTACTCTTTTTTGAACTATTTAGTGAGTAATACAAAGCTACGTTTTTCATTAATTTTCACCTTTGCCATTGTGTAATCGCAAATTTGTTGAAATATATTCAGATGAAAAAACACTTTTTCATACTTCTTTCGATTTCGGATAAATATTCCATAAATATGGAAAGATTGAAATTCTTTTTTCGCGATATCCACGACAAGTTGAGAAATGACCTAAGAAAATCCTATGGTTACATTATAAGCAGGAAATAATAATAATAATAATATTAATAAGCAGGAAATCAAAATCTACTACATTTTGGAAACATTATCACGGCTAGCTTCCGAGATACGACGCGCAGGGGTATAAAATTATAGGAACATCATTGAGAAGCTATGGGGATACACGAAATTCAGGGCGTAGAATGTTACTCTCGACAGCGAACGAATCACCAAAAGCAACTTTTGCCCAGCTGATGCATTTTTTTTAGTTTTTCCGATGGCCTCGAAAAATCTCAACATTTTTCTTCCTGAAGTAAATGTGAATGTTGCTCGCGACGAACTATTGCCTTGCGGCAAACCGATTGACAAGCACGTCTCTATGGAGAAAAAATTATTCGAAATTCGGGCAACTTCTACGCTCCTTCGAAATTTGAACCATTATTGGCTTGAGCGCGGCCCTGCACCTCAAAAGATGAGTGGGAAGGAAACTGGAGACAAAACGGTGGACTTCTAAGGCAGGCGGGAAGGGGGCAAGACAAAGAGATTGCGAAAATACCCAAGGAAATGAGGCGATTCCTTTCATATTTTTTCTCTTCCCTCCAACGCTTCTAAAAGAGACCCCTCCAAGAGGGGGGGGGGATGGGCTCTTTGAAGGGTTGAGAAGGGTGTTTTTTAATAACGACGGCCTAATTCTTTCCACGAGCGAACGGCGGAGCAGCCTTTATTTTTCCCTTTTCTGCCGAGATATAGAGATGGGGGGTGGTGCGGGTGTGTGAGGGGGAGCGGGAGAGTTTAAGGAGCGTGTTCGCGGGAATGGGAGAAGGTGCAGACACTTTGGAAGCGTAATGAAGAAAAGTTTATCCCTCTCCTCTATCTTGTTCACCACTCGACGTGAATGGAAAAAGGGAACCGGTGAAAGGATCGCCCTTTGATATATGCGGAAACTTTGCGATGGAAACGTCAAACGGGGCTAGTGAAATGGATACGCTGCACCGGGGTGCAAAATGTAGTATATGCACCCTGGCCGAGGGGTAGGGTTGAGGGGGGTGGAGAGGGAAGCGCCGTATTTCTTTGCGGGGGTTTACTTTGCCTGGATCGGTGGGAGTGCGAGCCATGCCATAGAGTCTGCGAACACTCAACGCGGAGAAAATATGCCCACGGTCGCGTGCAATCACTCACCAAACGTGACAAAAACGTATTCCTGAGTTTCAAAGAGTTATTTTTTTAAAGAAAATTTACCATGGTTCGCAGTAAAAAATGCGGAAATGTGGCATAAGGTTTTGCGGGTGTTCTTAAGCACTGGAATATGAAGTTAGTAGGCCGAAGATCACCGATCATCGGACGGGAAAAGACCTACTATGCTACCATAAGGAACCAAGACGATATCCCCCAATCAATAGAACTTGTATTGATTAGGAACATAGATTTCCGGAATAAAAATGCCAACCTGAAACTCATGAGACTATTTTCAAATTCCGTTAGAGCTTGGAGATTTTTTTTTCCTTTTCATTTAATGTACGACTATTTTGTCCAGTAGACGTGACACTGAAGCGATTAAGTTTTTTTCAGTAGGAAGCCATAGAAATCCCGGCTTGTTCCGTCAATCCACTGATTGCCACTGCATTGGTATTCTCTATTCCACTCTCCCTCATAATCAGCGTTGAAATCAAGCCGCGTCCACAGCTAATGGAAGTGTAGATACCTCATGGGGACAATTTCTCGCGAGAAAATTTGAATCTCAACGGGTTACAGAGATGTGAATTAAGTTAAGTTTTAGTTCAATCTCTCACATCCAGGCCCTCCAAGACTGTGACGTCAATAAGCGTAGTCCGTGCATTTCATATACAAATATAGTACACCGGGTCAGCTGGTGTCTATATTCTAGTGTGTTATTTAAAGGAAAATAAATAATACGGCAATAGGTTACGTATTTCTGGTGTTATCGAAAAATTTTTAGCACTCATTTAATTGATAAAATATCTCCGTAAAAGAAATCGAAATAATAAATCAGGAAACTCTGGCAATTTGGGCCAAATATCTGAAATTCGAAGTATATCAGACTGTTGAGTCTGGTGGGTAATTTACGTTATCCTTACGTTAAACCTAAGTCATGTCCCGCCTCGAAAGTTTTTGTAACAACTTAGTATTCAGGATAAGTCATGAAAATCTAAAGAAAATGGGGATATTCAGAGAGTTAGCTGCGTTTCTAGAGGAAACAAGTTTTGAAGATACGTAAATTGTACGATGATACGTTACTGTTCTTTCATATAATAAAAATAACTTCAAATTCCCTTGAAAATTGCTTACCATTCCAATTGGTGTCCCATACACGCCTTCTCTATTTTCCAATGCCCATATGCTGTACACAACCCGAGAATGGAAATGTAAGGACCAACATGGAGGACAGTTAGGACGCCCCATTTGCTGGTTGTCTTTAAGTGGATGCCTACGTACGTAGCGGTCCAGCAAAAGTTGGCTTCACTTTCAAACATATAATAATCCTTCGTACCGCAAAGCACACTCGATAACGTCTGATTATCCCATTAAAGCACGGTGAGGAGTTGGAAGAAGGAAGTTAAAAATCCAACGTACCTAGTTTATTTCTCCCCTCGCGGGTGGCCCCGACTCAGTAACGAACGAGTTCCCCGAAACGTTTGCATTATCAATACATGAACGAAGAAAGAGGTTTTTTTCCCCCGCTAAAAAAATAAAGAGCTGCTGTCAATTACTTTCCAACGCTTTCTTTAGATTGAAATGGATGCGTTGCGTTATTACCATCACCACCCAGATTTCAATATTTAAATATTGAAAAGGCAGAAAAACCACAAAGCGTAACTCGCGTAATATTTGATGATATTTATTTTCTCTAAAGATACTTAATACTTAATCAATCACTACGAGTATATCACCGTTTTCCGTGACTTCTTCTATTGTAAGCTATTGCAATCAATCTCCTTTCCAAAAACTACAGCGGTTTTTCTCGGGAGTTTCTACAAATAGACAAACAATGATAAGTTACTTTCTTGGAAAATAAATTAGATCACGCTTTTACGCTATTAAGCTGTTATTTGTTTCAAATTTAATAAAACGCTGAATTAATCGTCGCGGATAAATATGAGAACGTTTCAGATCACGTAAAGGATCCATATTTTCCAAGAAACTGCGGGAAATGCCGCGACAGTAACTTTTAACGTAGTCACCCACTATGTGTGCATAAAAATCCAACTAATTCAGGGCGCAAATATCGCGAATGATTTTTAAATTCTGAAATTGTTGATTGTGGTCCCTATTTTGTTCAGTAGTACGAAGAGGGATGTTTCAAAAACGAAAATTTTCGGAGGAGGGATGTCTCTTCCCGGTCGCCCAAACAACCTCTCCATTGGAGGGCGGAGGGTCGTTTTGGAATGCGAACCTAAGATACGTGACTGTGAGTAGAGTGGAGGGGAGCGGCTCTTTCAAGTTCACTCCCCGCTACTCGCGCGCGCGCCCTTTATTACGGCTAATGGTAATGCTGAGAGATTCTATCTTTACTTCATACCACTCAACTTCGCCCTCATTATCCCCATATCTCTGTCGGCGCAAAGGATCACATAATTCGGTCGCCTGCTTCGCCTGTCGCCTCTTAGATCACCGCTGACATAATAATGAGAGGGGAGGTTAACCCAACTTCGTACAACCCCTTCACAAGGGTCAAAGTCAACCTTAGGGAAATTAAGAATCCCTGTTATTCCTCACCTATAAAATACTATTACTAACATGAGTCTAACGATCAATATATTTCAATGAACGCAAAAAGACTTGCAATGGCTATATTCCCAAGACAAATCTAAGATGACGCCAAACAACGCTACACCATACACGACAACTAATTACTCTTCATCTCGACGTACATGCATCTTGACTACATCCCTTCATAATAATTGCGGTTCCCAAGGCATTCCCCGTCCTGCCCTTCCTCCCTCATTTAACATTCTCCCCTCTGTCACAGACTTCAACATTCCACACCCCCTTCATACGTCCCGCATACACATTTTCCGTCTTTTTCTTAATTTTCCCTAACAACCCCATTTCCTCCCCTTCAATACCTAGCAACCAGTTTTTCTTTACAACCATTTCATCTGTTCCATTCACATCCATATTTAAAAAGTCTCAAATTTACGCTAGTTCTCCATCCTCAATGAAAAAGGATCCAAGCCGTTGAAAACTACTCATAGAATGGATAAAACAGTCATGAAAAATTCGAATAAGAAGAAATGTGAGCTAAGGATTCATCAGAATTAAAATTCACCCAAGTCGTCTTTTGGCACATTGTTCTTGAGATAGAAGGGCGAACCAGGTCACAATTAGACATGATTGAGGAGAGTTTCCATAAAGCAACTCACAGGGCTTAGGAGAGTGATTTTAAAGACAAGGATGTGATAAAGTAAAAATTAATCGAATGTCGACAGATATGACGTTTACAAATATTGATTAGACAATCAATTGGTGTCATTTCCAGTTTGAAGAACCACGGGAGAACACATATTGGAAAGATTTTTTCCCGAATTCCAGATAACGATCACTTTTAGAAAATCAAAATTAATACTTTTAGGAGACGTTCTCGGAAGGAATGAAACAAGAAAAAACCGAAACTACAGGTGCATAAAGAAATGAGCATGCAGAAACTTAACAACTTGAACACGGATAGTCGCCACCGTGAAAAAAACAGAATTAACAAGAAAACCTGTACATTATCTCAATAGTTTCAGCATCAACTTTGTGGAAGTTCATTTTAATAAATGAAAAAGAAAAACTTTGTTCCAATCCACCACTTTATTTAAGTAATAGTAAAATAAAAGTGGTGGATTGAAGAAGTGGAAACTGAATATAAATGTCTAATACGCGTGTTGCCTCATTTCATTTCGAAAATATAGATTCATATATTTCCATCCTCCGAGACGACAATCAAGAAGTGAGAGAGGCTAAGTTTTGAAACATCGGAAGGGGAAAGTCAAAATTAGGAAAGACGCATGATTCCTCACCGAGGGTGACAGCACGGATTAATACCAATTAAAGTTATGGTATGACATAAGGGCGAGGAATAACCATGACGTGGATACGCTCCGAAAATATATGTCAACCGTTATCCTACCAGTCCTGCATCAGTCCTGAGCTAACCTTAATTCATCCTTCATTCAATGCAAAAATCAAGATTACGCAAATAATCTTTCGATTTTCCTTCGCGACTCCCTTCCAACATATTAGTGTAGAAAAGGCAACCCGGAGTATCGCACTCGAATGAGCTTCCCTTTTCTCGGGCTCAAGAATTTCTGTGATCCTCCAGCAAGTACTCTCCCAACCTTCGAAATGCTATACAATGATCGAAGGAATCAGTGCTCAGCTTACATGGCATCATTCGAATGAAATTGCACATCTAAGTACACAATACCGCAGCTTTTAAACGCGTGTCAGTCAGAGAAAAACTTTTGTTCCAAAAAAATGGGGCATGGAAAAAAGGCAGGATACTATTTCATACTACATTATCGGAGTCGCGCGAGACTTCGCGGAAGTTCAATAAATCTCTAATGGAAATGAACTATCTAATTCTCAGTATTTTTAACCATAAGCGACAAAACGCGCTTCGGTTCACTATAGTCTAATTATGTGGCTGACTTGAGGGGTCACATTAGAGAGCAGTGAAGCGAAACATCGTGAAACTACACATGAGCTGCAGCAAATTACAACGTTAGTTTTCACTGTCGATTTTACAGTGTTAGTATTACTGAATAAACAAATTTTGAGCACGGTGCGAAATTATTATCATCGTTGGTAACCTACGCCAATCATTCTGCTTCACTGACTATGTTTCCCCAACGCACAAAACTACGCTCCATATTAACTTTTTACACCATTATGCCCGCACCACTTTGACCATTTTCGTCCAAAACGATTCCGATATACAGGGTTCGTCCGGAAAATAAGTGTACTGATTTTTTCCCGCCGCTCCAGGCGCGCCCAGCACCGCTCTGACGGGCTGCGATTGGAGGGGGGTATGTTGGCAAGCGACGCTGAAAAAGGCAGTCGGCTCTGAGCTGTGGTGTAGTGAGGAGCTCTGTTAACGCGAACCTCCACGCTCGACCCACGTCACGGAACGCGATGCCGAAGTTTTTGGAGCAGCGTTATTCCATCAAATTTGCGGTAAAGCTTGGGAAATCGTCTACCGAAACTGTCGGTATGATTAACTAGGCTTACGGGGAGTCAGCCATGTCCAGAAACATGATCTTTCGGTGGCACAAGATGTTCGTGGAGGACAGAGAAGAGGTCGACGACGAACCACGGCCTGGACGCCCATCAACGACACTCACCGACGAAAATGTGCGAAAAGTTCGCGATGTACTGAACTCTGATCGTCGTCTTAGTGTTCGGATGATAGCAGAGCAGTGTAATCTTCGAAAACGAGTCGCCCGCGTCCGGCCAGCGATCAAAAACATCTGGCGGCTGCATCACGACAATGCGCCGTCTCACACCGCGCTTGTCGTGTCGGACTTCTTGGCCAAGCACGGCGTGGCAACGCTGCCGCACCCGCCCTACAGCCCGGACTTGGCACCACCGGACTTCTTTCTGTTCCCGAAGATAAAGAGGAGTTTAAAAGGAACGCGATACGGGACTTTGGACGCCGTCAAAGAGGCCGTGACGACGTGTCTTCGAGAGGTTCCCGATGATGCCTTCGCGGGAGCGTTCCAGGAATGGGAACGCCGCTGGAACAAGTGTATCGACTCACAAGGGTCCAATTTTGAGGAATATTAGCTTAAGATATGTAAAAGTGTAATAAATTTTTTTTCCTGAGCTCAGTACACTTATTTTCCGGACGAACCCTGTAGATAAACTATCCCACAATCTCTAGTTGTTGCCTTCCCATTTTAACATTTAGATAAGCTTTTCTCTTTATACTCTAAAGCTTTAACAGCATGACGTTTTTTTTATTTACATTTATTCTCATCCCATACTTATCGTACCGACTTTTCAATGCACTTAGCAGAGTTTGCTGAGGATGAATTATTTTCATGGCGGAAGAAAATGCCAACGATGCACATATGCACATATATAGTGAGTGCACTGGCGCACCGTCAGCCTTGACCATCGACAGACGCCACAGCCAGCGACGCGAGAACCGAAGCACGAGCGACTCGAAAGTGGCCTTCGCATCGCATCAATACACGCTCCCTTCGGTTGGCACGAGCGCAAAGACTGCCGTGGACACCGAAGTTTCCCGCCCGAAAAGATCGACTCGTCCAATTAGGCTGACGGTGCGGCGTGCATGGGAAACTTCGAGGGAGGCGGAGGTAGTGGCGGGGTGGAGGGGAGTGGGGTAGGTGGGAGGGGTGCGAATGCGTGCGACAGGAGAGGGAAGCTGTGCGAAGGCTTTCGAGATGGAGACAAGGGAGATGGAAAGGCGGAGAAAGAGGCGAGAGCTCCGAGTGAGTGAGAGGCGGAAGGGGGGGAGGAGGCGGCGATAAGTGTGGAGCGAGTGTGTTTCGTGTTTCCTATACGGGAGTACCGACAGGGCTGGGGAGGGAAAGGGTTTGGAAGTGGCTGAATGGGGGTGGGAGGGAGGGACGGTGGAATGGCTGGTCGGTCGAGAGGGGGGAGGTGGGCTGTGGGGGTTCGGAGCGAGCTATTTTCTTTTTATTTGCCTTCTTCCCCTCCAGAATGGCGGATGAGTGGGTCTCCCGAGCGAAATTGGCAAAGGATAAATGAGACGGACAATAAATACCGAAAAAAATGAGACCAGGGAAATAAATTGCGAATGTGTAGAACTTGGAAAGGTCGAGGGCGGGAACGGAGGGGAGGGGGGATAGAGAGAGAGAAAGAGGGAGGAGGGTTGGGGGCTGAGTGTTTTTATGTGAGCGTAAAAGAGGAAAGAACAAAAAGAGAATAAAAAGTGGGGAGCGAACAAAAAAATAAAGGGGTCTCGGGTGAAGAGTGCACCGTTGATGAAACCGTAGTCGTAGACCAGACGAGAGACAGGTGAAGCGGGAAGGGAGTAAGGGGGAGGAAAAAAAAGGAATGCGGGATTCTGGGAGGACTGTGAAGCACGGGATAAATGAACGTAGGCGGAGACGAGGGAATTCAATGGAGAGAGAGAGAGAGAGACAAGGAGGGAGCGGAATGGGGAGTCGAAACGGAAGAAAGCAAAAGGAGACTTGACATGACGCGGAAAATACGCACAATCCGGCGAAGCGATTTGTTAACGGGGGTTGAATCGCAAATCCTACTTGCGCGATGGTAGGAGAGGGTGAAAAAAATCTTACGTGGCCGGGAATTTTCCTTTTTCGTAATTGCGGCATTTCTTTTCTGTTAATCAATGTAAAGCAAAAAAGTAATTAATAATATGAGAGGTGTCACGGTTGCCCAGCAGATTGGTAGATCGTTTGCATTCTTGCCTGGATGGCTCGGTCCAAAGCTGCTTTATGAATCGGAACACCAAAAGTTTCACCAAAGCTACAGTATAATTTTTCGGCGACCTGGGAAACCGCGCACAGTAAAGAGAGAATTGTGCCAATGATCTGCCCTGATGTATCAAATTCAATCAGCGTACGGTTTATAGCGAGACGAGCTCAGCCTTTTCATAACAAACCAAAATTTCGGTTCATTTTAGTGGTTATATTGTACACTGTTGTATTGTGCTCACCGTGCTCTTTCCAGTAGTAGATGTAGTTATCATTCCCTAGCGAGCGACAACCGAGGTCATTTGCGCGAGAAGGGATGGGTGTGTAATTTGGTAGAGGTTCAATTAATCCTAATGAATACATAAATTTGACCTGCTAACGTTCCTCACATTGTATTTATATCATGAGGAAGGATCCCTAATTGAAAGTCAATAACATCCTCTCCTCTCTATTTGAAAATTTGCAATCGCAATTCCGTCATAAAAATTTCACTTTCATAAAGATGTCAAGGAAAATGAATGAGCATCCATGATTGCACATTCTCTTGTAATTATGGATTTAATTGAGTCTACCGTTAGGGTAGGCCTTTGATAAATCCTACCACTAGAGGGTACAATTTTCTTAATTAGTATTATGGATCAAGTTTCCTTATTATTTATTTTGCAAAATTTCATTAATTGCAGTATCTAAGCCACACGCTAAATGTTATGATGTTATCTATTCGTATAATATCTAATTGCAATGCTCTCTTTGATCTCGATTCATTTTTAGACAAGTAAATATTCTGCAACTACATACACGAGCAAGGAAATTAGTTACTTTCAAAATGATTTATAATATGGGCGAGACCGTTAAAAGGTTTATATACCCTTGGAGGAAATTTCCTTACACTTCCTTCCTTTTTATTGTTCTGCGTTAAATTTTCCTTAGTAGTAGATGGTAAATTTACTGCCGTTGGCATTTATTGATTTTGTTACTTAGGTTATCCAATAGTTACCATTATTACACATATAAATCATGCAAGCAGTGAAAATTTCTATAAAATACAGGGAATAGGAGGCGATCGCCAAAATAGGACAGCAGGAAGCACTTCATTTTCATCAAAATATCTTCAGGCATGATCAAGTCCAGGCAATATTACATATATTTCGAAAGTTTAATGCATAATGATATTTCCTCATCAAGTTTCAATAATGCATAATTTTCAGAAAACTTCAATAAAAATGGAAAGTTAATTTTCAAAGTAAATTTTCAATCAAGCCTAAATAATCAACGATACGAATAGCCTCATTTAATTGTCCCTCATTTTTGATATATTTCGCCTGTATCTCATTCAATTAGACTGCATTTAGCATAAAACTTTTATGCTTCACTTTAACAGCTTTTAGCTTAACACAAGAAACACGAAGAGAGATATTATCAAAATATGGTCAAATCGTATCCAGAGGACCTCATAACCTGTATAGATTTCCGTTGAAAAGCGAAAGTCAGCATTTTTAGGAGAGCATAATGCTTTCCCTGTACTGAGCGCCGAGAGAGTAAAAAAAGAGAATTAAAAAGCAAAGGGCGGGAGCTCCGATCCTTTTCTCTTAACGACCGGGGAGCTCGACTCGGATGCCCTTTCGGAAGTTAAAGAGGTGTGCCAAGGAACGAATTTAGAGAACACAAAGGGAAGAGTGGAGCTCATTACGACCTGCTAACATAATATCTCTCCATATGGGGAAACCCCAGGAAATTGTTTCCCGCGATAGGGAAGATAGTTCAGAAACTGTAACACCGCTGATCAATAAGGGGGTCAAGCTACCTACGTCTCACTAAAGAAAGGATTGGCCGTTTTAATGGATGTCTACGGAATTAACACCTTAAAAATTATTAGAAATAATTAGAGTATAATATTATTTTTAAATTATTACAATGCAGTTGCCGGTTAAGGTACGTAATTTTTGGATGCATACAGGACTCTAACCATAGCTACACTTCTCGGCGCAACCAACATTATACAATGTAAAACACTACTCTTTCCTTCAATTCTGCATACTTTCAGCCTTCCTTCATTCCTTCCAATAAGCTTATTCTTTTACTCCCACTACCTTGCTTGTCTAACCTTAAACACACCTCTAGCACACTTTAAGACTTTCCTTCGTCAATCAAAATCTTTTGCAACCACGTCATTTACCTTATGATTTCTTCCATTAACCCCCAGTCCTCTCCTACCATGGCCAGGGTATCTTCATTTTTGTTCTCCATCCGTCGATTTAACTTCTTCTATTCTCCTCCTAACCCACATCTTAAAACACCTAATTTTATCCTTTAGCCTTCCACGTCGAGTATCTGAAACTTACAAAAATACTTTTTGTATAATAATTTTAACCAACTTTACACTTATCCTTATCTGATCTGATCTTTAATCTGATCCTTAATCACACTCCTTGCCCTCCTCTCAGCAAAAGCTTCTTTGCCTAAGAGAACTCCTCTTCTAATGCCGTTACTACTTCACCCGTCTTCGTCCCAAACAGAATGGTATCACACATTCTATTACACTGCATAAAATACGATGGACGCTAAAATCACAAGGACCATGTTTCGAATCCTGGTCTCATCACTGGCCCCAAGACAAGAATATAATTGCTGCTATTGATGAAGTAGTTCACTGAAGTTTCATTGAACTTCGCCCTTTCGATGATTGGGTCTAAACTCACCGTTTTCACATGAAAATTTAATAGCTTTCACGTATTACCGCTTGCTACCTCGAGGAAAACTATCGCGTTCTCTGTTAATCAGGTAAGTCGCTCTTGGTCCCGACTAAAAAATATCATTTAAATCCAGGAGAGTACATCCGAACTTTATGCACACACTGCCGAGTACATTTTATGCAGGCAACTCTCAGTCGAAATAACAACAGACAAGATTACTATGCAATAATTATGCCCTGAAGAGGTTTCCTTTTTCTCCTTTTGGAAAAAGACTCGGGCGTTAATGACATCATGTCAGTGAAACATAGATTAAATCAAGGAAAAAAAGACACCTGGACTCCTTCACAAAAAAAGAAATACTATTCAGCACTAAATCCATTTTTTTAGGAGTTTCAATTTAAGATTTCAACAGGCGTGAGCATTATTTTGCCTTTATTTGGACAGAAATTACCTCCCTACAATATATATTATTTATTAAACTCTTTATGTTTCATTTTTACAGAATCAGCATATATTAGTTTGAGTCCCATTATTTCCCAAGCGTTAACGAAATTATTTCCTAATTTCGGCCAGAGGAAATATAATTCGAACCATTAATTTTTCGTCGAATTGTTTCCGTCGAACGTTCGAAGGCACTAAAACAGGTAAGACTAGAGCAAAAATATCATAACCGAAGTCCACCAAAGAAGGCACACAAGTCCAAATAACTTATAGTAGTGCATAGTGTATAGAGCATATAGTGTTTCGGATAGCGCGGAAAGATTCCACATAATCCATACGAGGCTACCACTCTCTAAAGCTGTGCTCTCATTAACTCATTTCAAATGTGTTTAGTTCAGACAGCGTTCGAGTCACGTCGGGGGTACCTCAGGGAAGTGTGATCGGGCCGTTGCTTTTCTTGATTTTTGTTAACGATTTGAACCGCGAAGTGAAAAGTAAAATTAGGATGTTCGCGGATGACACGGTGATCTATCGGGAGATATCTGGGGATGAGGATCGTTTTGTTCTAGCGCAGGATTTAGATTGCATTACTAAATGGTGTTCTAACTGGGGATTAACTCTAAATTATAATAAATGTTCAGTGGTAAATTTCTTTAAAAGATCAACGGGATTTGCTTACAAATTAGCTGGAGGTGACCTAGCAGTAGTTGATACGGTAAAATACCTAGGTGTCACATTCACAAAAGACTTAACTTGGGGGACTCACATACGTAAAGTCTGCGGTCAAGCATATAAAAAATTGGGATTCATTAGACGCATTGTCGGCATAAGTGATTCGAAGGTCAAGGAACTTTGTTACCACGCTCTTGTAAGGCCTCATTTAGAATACGCATGCAGCGTGTGGGATCCGAGTGAAAAAGGTCTCATTCGGGAAATTGAGAAGGTTCAACGCCGGGCAGCCCGTTTTGTAAAAAATTCCTACGATAAAACGCAAAGCGTCACCGAAATGCTCATGGATTTGGGGTGGGAATCATTGGCTGAGAGACGATTCAATGCAAGATTGAAATTATTAAATAAATTTAGATCCGCATGTTTCAGCACCGAGGTCTCGCAAATTATTCGTACTCCTACATACATTGGTCGCTTGGATCATGCATATAAAATTCGGGAGATAGATGCCAGAACTAGCCGACTCAAGGACTCCTTCTTCCCACGGACAATACGGGATAGCAACTGCAGGGTTATAGATAGCAAAAATTCCACTTGCCACCCTCAGCGTCTAAAAAATAATTAGTTGTATTTAAATGCATGCTCTTCCACTAACCTTATGTGTTTTGTTATAATAACACATTCTTCCCGAATGACCTCATTCGTGTTCTGTTCATCTGTTTTCAAGTTTCCCTTTCAATCCCTCGTCCCTCTCCGCGGGGGGAAATTCCTGCTACCTGCAACGTTGGGTCGCATTCCCTGCCTTTTAAAGACTCTTTGGGGGCAGAGTGTTTCGTGGTGCATTTTCATGTGGTGTTTCAATTTCTTGCTTGTTGTGTCCTGGCTTCCGTGTTGTAGGATGGCTTTCGTGCTGCATCATGGGGTGCAGTTTTTTAGTTGTTTTGCGGTATATGTGTTTGCATGAGTATTGGATGAAGGGATTTTTGCATGAGTGTGTGCGCTGCTGTGGGTGTAATTTTCCGTGTTGTTTTTTTGCATGTGGTATTTTTCCTTTTTACGGTTGGTGACCTTACACCCCCCGCCACACGCCCTTGCGGCGGCTTGCGGGGTATTATGTAGATGTAGAATGTGTCAGTCAAAAAAAAAGAAGAACTTCGAAACAGTTGCCGGAATGAACCATAACAAATAATTTCCCTCGAAATGCGCCCCCCCCCATTGATTGGTTTCTCGGGAACAATGGATAGGTATTTTTTAAAAAGACAAGAGGGAGGGAAATTTCAAATGCACGCTTCGAAAATTCCGCTGCAGAGGTGATCTCTGCCCCGGAATGCAAAGCGTGGGACGGGTCGAATCGGGGGGATATCCGACACGATAAAAGCAGGGCGAATGACGGCATGCGTGCTAGGGAGATATCACAAGTTATCGGCCACCACGCCACCAAAGATAGGAAAGGCACCGAGTGAAAAGAGGGATGGAATGAAAGAGAGGTCGGGGACCACATGAATGAAACAAACAGGTCGTTCTCGCTTGGGGCTCTCGAGGGTGCGGGCCCCTCTTTGGGGGGAGGAGGAGTCCGCCCGAATGGCGGTGGATGAGCCGGCCTGATAAAATTATCGCGGTTCCATCAAAACCCCACCGAACAATCAAATCCATTCTTATGCGCTTTGGTTCTTTCATTTATTCTTTTTATTACGAACCTGTCCCAATCGGGCCCTCCCGGTTGTCCGAATGCGGTGAGTCGTTTGCGGGGGAGGGGGGTGAAGTGGGTGGGTGGGTTGGGGGGTGGCGAAAAGGGGAAGGTGTGGGGGAATGGTGCGAAATGTCAAAAGAAGTGCGGGCGTGTCTACGTGTGGTGATCGAAATGGTGGCGCCATCTCATCCCCGCCATCAGGACCCTCCCGCCAATTTTTTGTTTCGTCCCCCCCTTCCTACTCTTCCATTTTTTCAGATCGCACAAAAGTGAGACAAAACCATAACGAGAGAATTCGAGCGGAAAATGAAAAAAAAATTCAAGTCGCAAACGAAATAAAACGCGTTGACTGGGCGTGGGGCGTTCGAGGGGGGAAAAAAGCACATATTTCGTTCCGAGGAGGAACTTCTGCGGGGGCGGAGAGGAGGAACGACTCTTGATGGTTGAAATGCGAAAAAGATAGAGCGAGGGGAGGGGTTGCGAGGGTGGGCAGCGGGAAAAGGGGAGGCGTCAGAAGGGGGGTTGGTGGTGTGGTGGTGAGGGGTGGGGGGGGAGCAAGGGAGGACCCCGGCAGAGGAGATTACAGCCCTCTATACGGCGATTATTGGGAAAAAAAGGGGGTGGAACGAAAATGAAAAAAATCTGAAGAGCGGTTTGCGTGTCGTAATTTCCTTTTCGACGACAATGACGACGATATAGCATAGGAGGGGACGGAACCAGACGAGAGATTCATATAAAACCTAACCCTCTTACCTCTTCCTTCAGTAATGCAATAACGAAAATTCATAGAGACGGATAGTGGGACCTCTTCCCTTTGTATATGTTCGGCTCCCGGCAAGGAACAAAAAAAGCCTCCAATTTAGACTCGGTCCGGGCCATTAATCCTTCTCCTTTTGACCCGGCCCTTAAGTGGGAGATATTTTTGTTTTGTGGATGGTCGGCGCTTTTTTTCCTTTCATTGTTGGAATCGACAATTTGAGCGGCGCTGCGGTCGCTCGGGCTGAATGACGACGCACGCGACGAAAGTTTATGAGACGACCTCCTCCGGAACCAATATTACAATAATGTGGGTGCGCATTGAGGGGGTGGGGGGCATCGACTTTGGTCAGCAGTACCTGATGACCGCAGAGGACGTTGCAGAAACGTGCACTTCCGGAAAAAATCAGATTGGAGTCACAACCGATCAACTCATTACCGAACGAGAAGCGTACCTTGGCAATGAAAAATGTATTATTTATTTATTTATTTATAAAAATTCACATGTGCAGATAGACAGTGTCAGATGGCACACAGGTCCCAAAGAATCACAAAGGTAAAATCAGTCATTAAACAAAAGTGCACTTAAAGGGAAATTAAAAACACAAATCTCTTTCACAAAGCAAGAAAATCCCCATGCCACTAACATCAATCAAACAGCAAGAAAAAAAGATAAATAAAAAAAATTAAGCTGTTGCATAAAATTTTAGACCACTCATCAATCAAATTATTACCCATATTCCTTACATCTTTTCTTAAAAGTATGCACTCTGTTAGGAAAGGGCTCCAATAGTTTTGCAGGTAAGGTGTTCCAAACAACAAGTCTTTTATATAGAAAAGAAATTGTTTTTATTCGTTCTTTATGCCCGGCATTTTACCTTGAATTTGTGGTAATTTCTCCCTATTATAGGGAATCCCAGAGGTGATATCTCCAATTTTAGCGATTTGGTTCTTGGGAATGAGTAAAAATAACCAAAGATGCGCTAATTCATTCGACTGCCAATATTGGATGGTTTGATTAAAGTATTCCGCCTACTGAATATTACCTAGGCCACATTTAAGCTCGCCGCGTTTCACCTTGGCAAAGTTCAACTGTACTTGAGGATTCAATTTCCACTTACACTTCGAACCTTACAAAGAAAAATGCAAACTAAGGACGAGTAATGCCAACATTTAGATGGTGAACGTCATCGAAAAATAAACACGTACGAACTTCCCATTTAAGTGAGGCGACTTAATGCTTACTGCACAAAATTGATTTATCTAATGATTTAGTAGGTGAAAAAAGGACCTTTGTCTTACCTTAGGCTACGCCTCGGATGTATCATGCATCATGAAGCACCTCGAAGATGAAAAGTGATGAGGGATCTGAAAATAAAAAGAAAACGCGTTAGTTTTCTGTGCGACATTTTGAACAAAATATTCGAACTTATCAATTTTTTTTTCAAAATATAGAAAATAAAGAGCTATAAGGAATGAAAATTCAATACAGATGTAAATAGACAAAATATACACCGATTTTTCACCAAGCGCGATGAAGAAAAAACTTTGATTTTGACTAGTCCAAAACAAGAAAGAAAACGTGATAGATTTTTTCAGCCACAAATCTTTTGGGTTAGAAAGTTTCAATTATCTGGATTAGTATTAGACATTGATAGAATGCATTTTGAAAAAAACAATAAAGAGTAAACACCAATACTTCATTCTTTTTTATGAATCAGAGATATGTACCTTCGCCGAGCCTGTCTCATTTTTTTCTAACTTAACTTCCAATAGGTTCAAAACGTCGACCTCAACCTTCACGGAAATCTAATGATTGGTGAGAGCATCTCCACAAATCAAAAGTCATTAATGTTTCTCCTTCTGTGTTAAGGTATTTTCGTGGGCGAATACTTCATAGCATAAAAATATAATACAAGAACGTTGCCAACGAGCCTGCCATAGGCCTCTTTGTATCATGCCATTACCTAAACGAAAAAGGTCGAACGAGAAAACGAAGGCCAGTGCCGTTGATGGCTTGAAGGGGATTGATCGAGCGATAGCATTCTATTAAATCGAGTCCGATGGCATCCTATTAAATCACGTCTAAGGTCAGAAGAACTCTTTTATGCTAAGAGATTTCACACGTGGTAGTGAGTGACCATGGTAATTAAGCACGAGATGCCTACACAATAAGGGAGGAGTTAGACTAGGAGCTGGCTAATAGGAGCCGTTTACGTGTACTGGCGAGCAGACTAGGGTTTCCAACGTTTTCTTATTAAATTATGCTTAACATGGACTCGGTAAATAAATGAAACATTTCATTTTATTCTCCTTGCCTGACGAGCGAGTGTTTAATGGGAATGCCCCGAGACGGAAAGCGTGAAGGCATTGGATGCGTCCCGTGACGAGATTCGTGGATCAAATCCCATCGAATCAGTTTCGCGGTTAACTGCACTAATAGACACCTATTCACTGTCACTGTAATGGCTGGACAAACAGAGAGTCACGTGCGACATTGCCCTGCACGTGAACAGCCCCACGATCATCAATAAGAAACTCGGTGATGAGGAACGATGGATCATCAATCCACTCCCGCTTTCTATTGCGAGAATACGTAGCTGTACAATAAATGCGCGAACTGGTGCAATCTGGCGGCCATGACGCAGGCTATAGCCCAGCCCACTAGCAGCACTAGTTGCCTGTAACCAAATGAGCCATCTGTGCTTGGTGGATCGTCGAGCTGTGCGTATGGTGCCAGTTATGTTAGTTCCTGCTGTCCTTGTTTTTACTGTTTGTCGAAAATGGAAATTGAGGAAATCACGGAGCAACGAATAAACATCAAGTTTTTGGTGAAGTGCGGTTAAAGTTATCAAGAACTTAGTGAAATGCTGACAACTGCTTACGGTGATATCGCTCTGAAGAAAAAATCCGTTTTCAAGTGGATTGAGCGTTTACTTAACAAGACGCCACGGATGATGCAAGGCCGGGACGACCTTCAACCACATGTGTTGACGACAACATTGATCGTGTGCGGTCCCTTGTCCTTAGCGATCGTCGGAAAACTGTCTGAATGATGGCTGATGAACTGAATTTAGGAAAATCAACAGTGCACACTATTTTAACCGAACATGATGGATGGATCATTCACCCTGACAATGCACCTGCACATTCAGCATTGATTGTTCGCCAGTTTCTGGCAAAAAATTCAATCACTATCCTTGATGATCCTCCTCATTCGCCAGATCCCGCCCCCAGCGATATTTTCCTATTTCCAAAATGCAAAAATGTGATGAGGGGACATTACTGGGAAGATGTGGACACAATAAAGCAAGAAACGAGGAGAAAACAATAAAGCCTAACTGACGAGGACTTCCAAGGGTGCTTTAAAGAGTGGAAAAGAAGATGTAATAAGTTCATATCAACGAATGGAGAGAACTTTTGAAGGGGACAAAATCGATGTAGACTATATTTTGCAAAATAAAGTTTTTATGGCCTCAATTCGCGTACCTTGTACACACAGTCTATCGGACGGATGCCCGGGCATTCGATGAGATAGCCGCTGATAAGAAGTGCACGAGCAATACATCCGGTGATTTGACGTCACTCAAACAAGGAAGTCTTGTCGTACGTGATGCGAAACAAGGAGGGGCGAGCGTGATAGCCGTCGTCGCCTTTCGTCGCATCATTTAAAACACGTTACGGGGACGCCGTTGTCGTGAGCCGAAGTGAATGCGCGCCCACGCCGGCGGACATCACCTCCTCCGCCCTAACGAGGAGAAAAACGATCCAGCGATTCATTCGCATTCGCCCGATTGACGGGAACGCGAGAAAAAACTGTGACCGTCGGAGGACGTTAACGGAAGGCTCGCTTGGGCGGTAAGGTCATCGGGGGGCGTACCTTTTGGAAGGAGCCGGGACGAATGGGAAGGGGGACGAGAACAAATAGACTTTCGATTACGAGAACGGACGGGGACGAGCCGGCCCTGGAAGAATATAAAAAAGGAGGAGTGGAGAGGGGAAAAAAGCGAGAGGGAGGGAGGAACAGAGCCGTCCGTGAGGAGAACTCGACTCTGCAACGCGATTCGAAAAATTCGAAGAATCCGTTTTCCGCGGAGAGATAAAGAGATGGGATTGGGAACGCGCAGTCAATCGCTTGCCAGCGCGCACGGGGAAAATGGGAATCTTTCGCGATCGTAAAACAAGGGCGGAAAGCTGAAGAAGATGGAGTGGGAGAGGAGGCACCTTGGCAGGAGGGAAGAATTTATAGGCTTATCCGAGATTTATGGTTCTTTAGCACAAACACGAAGAAGGACTGAGGCGGATATCAATACGTACTCCATTCGCGTCGAAATCCCTTCACTCGGGGCAACCGAAATGAATGCTTGGGTTTGTATTCAATTTAAGAAAGTTACAAGGCGGGGGGGGGGGGCGGCTTTCTTGTGGTTAGAACGTTTCACCACTGACCGCAGGGCCCCGGATTCTAATTCGGGGTGGTCCTCCGGACACCACAGCTTACCCAAAAGATGGGGGCGATCTCCCGGGGCGCCAGCACTATCTGGCAATCACAGGCGGCATTGGCTAAGGAATTGGTTTCCCCGCCTTGAATGTATGAATTCCACGCCGCAGGCTTTAGCACCAGATGAGCTCTACCCTCATCCATCGCATCCACTTCCTGAGTTTAAGGTTGTGCCTTTACACGCCACCGCACTCGGGATATGAAATTTGTGATGAGGCACTTCATGTGAATGATCAAGACCTTTAACACGAGAGTCAACTAAAATAGAAGGCAAATCATGATTGCCTTAGATTTATTATTGCCTGTCAATCAAAAAAAGCCTTCAAATAGACTTTTTAGTGAAAAACGCAAAGGCAATATATCACATAACATTAAATCACAAGTTTCATTGACACTCTTTTTTAAAAAATCCTTGTTCCTGGAGTGATCTAACCTGATTTTAAGAAATTTTGATCTCAGTAATACTACTACTGGTTACTACTTATTCTATAAAATCTTTGGATCATACCTTGATAAACAAATAGTGAAAACTAATTAATGACGACAAATAAATTCTCTTACATACTTAATAAAGAATTTCTACGACAAAGACCGGATTGAGGCTATAAGAAGCAATGAGCAATACTCATCACGGCAATACTCAGCAGGGCGGATGCGATTGCCAAAACGTGAAAATGAGCGAATAATAACTAAAGTCTGAATGGTGACACTTCGATACGAAATTCCAGCACAAAGCACGTATGTTAACCACAAAGGAGACAGCCACAAGAATGACTCCCGAGCGTGGATTTACATGACGGTGTATTAACATCTGCATTAACTTTCTAGAGCAGCACGGGAAGGTAACCGTTACGAAAAGAGAAGAGAGACAATTTGAAAAGTGAGAAAAAAATTATAGATGACACCACATCAAGCCACTATCAAGAACACACCACTTAGTACTTCGGTCGTTGAAAGGACTTAAATGCTTTAATATGATCGTTGCGTAGTTTTGTACGGCGCGGAAATATGGTCATTCAAGCAGGATGATAGGCGTAGATCGGAGGCTTCTGAAATTTGGGCGAGGAGAAGGATGGAGAAGTTGGAATGGACCAAAAGAAAAAAATGAAGGAGCTCTAGGTATGTTGGGAGAGGAGAGGGGTTTGTTAGGAGAAATAAGAAAGAGGCAGGAAAAAGGAATGTGAACCACATTAATCCGCAGTGGGATGTCGAAGACTGTAATAGGGGTGATAATGTTAGGTAAACGAGGAAGGGGCAGGTAAAGGATAGGGATGTTGGACGGGATGAAGGGAGGAAGGAATTATGAAGAATTGAAGGGGGGTTAATTGTTAAGCTGTACCATTCTGCACCTTGTGATCATCAAAAACCAACATTAACCAGTAGATTACCGATTATTTTTATTTAGGTAAACTACCGGTCAAGGTAGGTTCTGGATGGATAAAACTACCAAAAAAATATTTCCTAATAAAACACAATGCAGTATCCTACTCTACGACAAGTCCCTCTTCATTTCTGTACACTTCTTTCCTCCCTTCATCGCTTCCAACATCCATATCTTATTCCTGCCCTTTCCTCATTTGCCTAACAGTCTCCCCTCTATTACAGTCTTCAACATCCCTCTGCCGTTTTTCATCATTATCAAAGACTTTTATGATGGACAGGAAAGAAATGAAAATATTATTAATATTATTATTATTAGGTAATCCACCAGTTAAGGTAGGTATTTGGATGGACACAGCTAATAAATATAACATTTTGTGACTCCTAACAAAAGAAAAAATCCAGAATCCTACTCTATATCAGGTCCCTCTTCATCCCTGAGTACTTTCTTCCTCCCTTCATCCCGTCCAACATCCCTATCCTGCTCCTTCCCTTCCCTCGTTTGCCTAACACTCTCCCCTCTATCACAGTCTTCAACATCCCACTGCCGGCCAATACCCCCTTCATACACCTTTCCTGCCTCCATAGGATTTCTCCCAACAAACCCCTCTCTTCGCCCACCATACCAAGTACTTCCTCATTTGTTTTCTTCTCTGTCCATTTCACCTTCTCCATTCTTCTCCACACCTACATTTCAAAAGCCTCCAATCTACGTCTATCCTCCTGCTTCAATGACCACGTTTCCGCGCCGTACATAGCTACGCTCCATATCAAAGATTTTACGAGTCTCTTCTTAACATCCTTACTCAACGTCCCTGTCATCAACTCCCTCCTCTTTGTGAATGCCTCTTTGCCTAGCGCAATTCTTCTCCTTACGTCCCTACTACTTTGACCGTGTTGGTCCAAAACACTTCCGGGATACGTAAACTGTTCTACCTGCTCTAGGTTTTGCCCTCCTATTTGAATGCTTAGCTTAGCCTTTTTCTTTCTAGAAAATCGCATTACCTTTGTTTTATTAATATTGATTTTCATCCCATACCTATCGCACTGAATTTCCAATTCACTCAGCATTGCTTGCAGCCCCTTGGCTGACTGAGAAACTAAAGCTTGGTCATCAGCAAACCCAACTTATTTTACTAATTCCACGCCCACTTTCATTCCTACCTCCAGTTCTTCCCATGCCTCTTCGATAATTTCCTCTGGATCCTCTGATAACATCCGCTGCATACAGGATGAACAGCAACGGTGAAAATGGGCAACCCTGCCTTACACCTCTTCCTAACACTGCACATCCGGACTCCCCGTTCCCCACTCGCACTTGAGCAGTCTGAGACATGTGCAGGTTGCGGATTAGCCTTCTATCCCTCCAATCTTACCCACCTTATCTCTAACTGCTATCGTTGATCTCCCTTTCTTACTTCCCGATAAAGATTTAACTTTGCTGTACAGCGCACCGATTTCACCCTTCCTCTGCAGACTTTCCATATCCTCGCACTGCGTCTTCCACCATGCTTCTTTTGCCCTATTTGTGTCCAGCCTCACTTTATTGTTTAACTTTCTGTACTTCATTTAGCCTATCTCTGTATTTACTTTCTTCTATTTTCTCCTCTCATCCATCTTTGTAATCATCTCATCCGCGATCCATGGTTTCCTAGTCCTTTTAGCGTTAACGGTTGCAATAGTGTCTTTCGCGGCTTTAGAGAACCCTTTCTTGATACTTTCCAATTTTTATTCGATAGTACTTGCTCTTTACCATCCTCCATGATTTCCTCTACCGCCTGTTTGTATTCCTTCCCATTCAAACCATTTAATGCTTCTACGTTACATTCTAACGTCTAATCCGCCGCCTATGCCTAACCTTTTGAAACAGACGCTACATTTCAGAACAACCAAATATTGGCCAGAGTCCGCATCTGCTCCTGGGAAGCTGTGCGAATTTATCACACTGTTCCTAAACCTGTGTCTAACCAGAATATATCCCAGCTGATACCTTTCTCAGTCACCTGGCATTTTCCATGTATACCTGCGTCTTTTGTGGTGTCTAAACCAATTGTTGGTGATGGCTAACCCCTCTCTCCTGTAGAACTCAACTGCTTTCTCCCCGCGGTCATTCCTCGTGCCTAAACCGTAGTCCCCGACGTCATCACCATCTCCTCCTTCGCCTACTGTCGCATTCTAATCCCACATCACTATGAAATGTTTCCCTGCAGGAACACACGGGATTATGGCCTCTAATTGATCGTATATCCTATCGACCTCTTCCTCCGTATGGTTTCTCGGTGGCATGAATACCTGAATATTAACCAAGTTCGTCCGTTCTGCTTTTATCTCTACTGGTAATAATCTATCCGTTACCTGTTCTATGTCGACTACGGTTCTTCCTACCTCTTTATTTAATACTATTGCAACCCCTCGTTGGCTCTTGTCCCCGCCGCTGTATAGTATTTTATACTGATCACTCCAGTAATCCCCGCTATCCTTCCATCTCACCTCGCATAGACCTCAAATATCTTTATGGAGGCAGAAAAAATGGATGAAGGGGGTATTCACCTTCACAGGGACCTGATATAGAGTAGGATGCTGGATTTTGTGTTTTGTTAGGAGTCACAAAATATTTATTGAATAGCTGTGTCCATCCTAAAACCTACCTTAACCTGTATATTGCCAAATAATTATAAATAAATAAATATATATATACTATATATGTATATATATATATATATATATATATATATATATATATATATATATATATTTTTTTTTTTAAGGTAATCTACCGGTTGAGAGAGTATTTTTTGTTTTGGATGGACACAACTACCAAACAAATATTTTGTGACTGCCAACGAAACGTAATCAAGCAACCCACTCTACATCAAGTAACTCTTCTCTGAGTACTTTCTTCCTCCCTTCATCCCGTCCAACATCCCTACCCTGTTCCTTCCCTTTCCTCATCACTCCCACATTTTCCCCCCCATTACAGTCTTCAACAGCCCACTGCCGATCAATACGCCCTTCATCCATTTTTCCTGCCTCCAAAGGATATCTCACAAGAAACCCCTCCGGTCGTAATAACAATAATCTGTTTGTTTGTTAGTATTCAATACTAGTAGTTAGTTTACCGTTTAAGATAAGTTTTGGGGCGGCTGAAGACTGAACAACGATGAATTTCTTTGCGTCCCATACCCAGAACTCCGGCATTACAATAATTCGTGATTCAATTCCGCTAGCACCTTGTTAACTGTTAAAAGTAACTTCATAACAATGGTCTGACTTACGCATAAAAGATTCTCACATGATCCGTGCTATGGTATGAATGACTTCATCAAGGTTGGATTGAAATTGCATGATTATTAGCTTTACATTTGACATCATAGCAGTAAGGTGCGGAGAGAAGTTAATCTTTCTTTGAAAATGAAAGCGCCATAATCTTTTCCCTTGGAGCATCAGCCAAAGCCCATTCTCCGTAGGTAGGTCAATAAAGAGTAGAACATCAGAGATTAATTCAAAGGGATTCTCATCTCCTCCTCCTTAGCCAGCATCCATATGGAAAAAGTTTCCTAAGCAATCACGTTCATCCAATATAACCTTTCCGTTTTTTTTCAACTTTTCCCGGGAATAATTTACTCTCCGCGCTCTAAATGTGCTCGGGGCATGATAATGTATTTATATGTGCACAACACCGCCAAACTTTCACGGTCGCTAGTCGTTTTTCGCAGCAGTAACGTAGTTGAAACTTTATCCAAACCAATATCTTCATTTAATGGAAAGAAACACCATTAAGAGTTTTTCACGCGGAAATTGGCTAAAACTTTCCTTTTTTTTATACATATTTTCTTACAGTGTAGAGGGTATATGTAAAGTTGCCATTTTCCATAAATGCAACAAATGATAAAAGAAAACTGGCATATTTTTATTGCTCGAGCGTACACAGAAAACATGTGAGTATTAAAGCCAACTCTTATCTATCAGAGTTTAATCTGCTACGCAAAGAAACTATTCAGGCGAAATTTCGTTTAGTGAGAATTAAATCCTAATAAACGTTTTTTTTCCTCGTCCACTCTTTATTATCCCCGTAGGAACGAAGGATTAGCTTAAAAAAACTAAAACCTATCGTATATCTAACGCGTGTAAGCTAAGACTCGTAAAGCGGTTGCTCGTGTATTGAAGGATGATTGTATAAGGATGAAAGGACTCATTGGACTTCAGCTGCAGAGACCTCACTTGGGAGAGCTGAAAACTAACTTCTTGTTATCGCGCGATAATGCTCGCTGTTAACCACCTGGCGAACGGGAAAGGACGGAAGGGGGAGGGCAGGATTACAGGGAACCTTTTCGCATTCCGTGGAGGACGATGATGAGGGCGAGGGAGGGTGCGATGGGGTGGAAGAAGGGGGGATGGAGTGGAAAGGAAGAGGAGAGGCGAAATTAAAAAGGCGAACTCCCGGAGGAGAATGAGTTATTATTATTCCCACGCGAAAAAAGGATGAAGGCGATTCGTTGCGAGTACGGAGTTGGGGGGGGGGTGAGAGAGTGGGGAGGGGAAGTTGCGAACCATTGAGAGATTGGGGAAAGGATTATTGGGGGCGGGGGGGGTGGAGAGCGGGAGAAAGAGAGAGAAGGCGGGAGAAAGAGATGGGAGGGGGCGGGGCGGAAAGAATCGATGCGTGTGATGAAGGGAGTGGGATGGGTGGGGTGGGAGCGGAAGGGAGAAGGAGAAAGGGGACGGACACCACCACTGCATGTCGGGATCAGGATCCACGCGGAGGTAGTGGTCACAATGAGCCACCTGGATTACTGGACAGATGGCGTTGCTGCCACTCGAACATTTGTTGGCACGCTGTTGAATCAATTAATCCGATGATTTACGCCACAATACACGACTCTTTATCCGTACGGACAAAATAATATGATGAACAGGAACGGTACACCCAGACTGCATCTTTACGATGCATAAACAATGCGTCTTGAGCAATAGAATCTTTTTCACGGCAAATCCAAAAACAAAGTAGCCATAAGAGTTCAGTTGAGACACCAGGAGTATAAAAACGTCGGTGAAAGAATATTGCAAGAGGTGGGATCGGTACAGATAATATAGGCATGGAGAAGATATTAGAGAAAATTGTAATATGGCACGTAGAGCTGCACGGTTGCAAAACTTAGTCTTTAAGGCAAGAGAATTCACGTAGATCCAAGATGTTAAGCGTAAAAAATGAGGAATAATTTGGGAGACCAGAATGACTAGAGATGAAATTGCAAAAATGAATCTCGAGAGAAGAAATCGCTAGGTGGAGTACGAAGGAGGAGGAAGGTGTGGATGGGGGAGATATCGAAGGGTTGTGCAATTTTAAAGGGCGCGATAGAAGGGAGCGTGCTACGTTAGAGCGAAGAGAAAGAAAGAGAACAGGTAGGCTTGGAATAAGGCAAGTAGAATGAATGAAGAACTGAAGAAAGAAATAAATTGATGGAAACGCGTATAAGTTCACGCGACATGAAATAGGATATTTTAATCAGAGAAAATTCCACAGGTTAGGAAGCAGATTACCTATGATGCTGATGCAATCCATAAACATCAACTTTTGATTTTGCATTGGAAGTAGATAACTTTAACGTGGAATAAAAATTAGGCAAATCATAAAAACCAGAGCAGCTAGGGGGGAAACAAACCTACGACCCCTAGACTGGCAGGCGAAGATGTTACCCCGTCGATATTAAAGACCGTAAATTCCATTGTTCCTATTCATCTTTCTTCATTTAGCAAAGGATGCAGGATGCTACAATGACGTTGACTGCCATAAAAGACAGTCGAATTAGAAAATTTCATGAATATTATATAAATGGAATAACAAACATTAAATGAATTCCTGTGACCAAAAAAATAATATGCGCTAAAAATGGCAACACAGGTTAAGAAATCACGTATACACGTTGAAAATAACACTCATGCGCATGAAAGCTACACAGCTGATAGTAATTTTAGTGCTTAAAGTGGTCGCTGAAACGAAATCAAGATCGCATCTCATTTACGGCCGAATGCGGTCGATCTCAAAAGTTCATCGTTATTTCGAAGTGGTGACGAAACAATTTTCGCACGCGCACCGCAAACTAATGACAACGAATTCGGACAACCTCTTGGGCACTGACTTGTATGTACCAACAAACGTGAGAAAGGTATGGAATGAAAAGTCAAGCCTGAAGATGAACAAATACAAAATGAAGATAGTGGTATAATCTCTAAAAAAGCAAGAAAGATAATTTAAAAAACGGAAGTCATTTAATGCATAGCTATAACTTCTGCGTCCACTGTGGGAACAGGATTACCAGTTACCAGTGTACGAACTAAAATGGAAACTAAGCCCAAGATGGGAAGGTATCCCATTGTAATAATCACCTATCAATTGCAAATAAGATTTAATTTGAGTATCATAAAATGTTCATAATAACCTAGACACACATTTTAGCTCACGATGTCTTTGAGAAATGGGCAGTGAAACAGCGAAGGTTAAAAGGATGAAAATTTGTGCTCTACCAAAGAATGATGAAAATTAAATGAACAAGTTGGCTCTGTGAGATCTGAAAGGCTATTTCGTAATTTCTTCGATTCAAGATTTAACAGATAATATTTTGGAAGAAACTGACTAAAACAGAGTAACTGCCAAACAGCTTCGTGTAAGGAACAATATTTTAAAAGAAGAGTTACAAGAAACAAGTTATGGAAGACGAGAGGGCAATAAGCTAACAAGAAAGAGATTGCAAAATACACGTAACGAGATTTCTTGGAGTAACACCATGGACCAATTTTTTGTTCGCGAGCATTAATTTACAAATAGAAAAAATTAAAACTTAAATCTTCCGGGCAGAGTAAATAATGCGTTTAAAATAGCAATTTTCTCTGAAGTGATTCTTAAGTGACTCGGCAGTACAGCAGTAGTGTATGAACGAGAATACGTAAAAGTTTAAAATTGAAACATAGAGAGAGAGCATTAGAGTAGAAGAGAAAATAATTGGGAAAGCTTCCAACGCGTGAAAACTGTCGACTGCTGCGAAAATTAAGGACATATTTTGAAGGGAGAGGAAAAAACAAAAAAATTGAAATAATTTATACCCCGCCCGGATGTTTTATGCATATGACTTTATTGCCTCGCTCCAGGGAGATATTTATCGTCAAAGGCACGCAAATATCAACGCCTGGAATGCGTACTATGTAAGCAAAAAATATTTCAAGGCACCCGAACGCCAAGTACCAAAGAAGAGATGTCGGCCCTCTCCACAAATCGATCTGCTATAAATAAAAATAAGAGGGTCGGGCGAGGGATGCGATAGGCGCCACGCGTGCATGAGACGGGGGAAAGAATCCGATAAGAAGGGGGAGGAATGGAAGGTTGAATGACGGGAAGGTGAAGGAGGAATCACGGGATGAAGACGTAAAACGAAAGGGAAAGTGGACGAAAGGGAATAATGACACTCCTAGCACCAACCCCTCCCACGGAGGGGTAATAATTCCGAGGGAAAGGACGGCGAAGGAGCGTAAGGAGGAACGGAGAAAGGGGAGGGGATTTGGAGGGGGAGAAAGAAAACGGAGTAATAAAATCGGCACCGGGAAGGAATCGCTTTCGGGCGGTGAGGAGGGAAACGCAAGGGAGAGTGCGACTGCTGTAAAGGGATTAAAATGAAGAGCTAAATAAGAAGTACGGCGGAGGCCGATTAATAAAGTTGGCGGAAAGAAAAGGAAGAGAGAGGAGTGTGGGGAGGGGAAGGGGGTTGAAAGGGCAGCGCGGATGTTGAAAGGGGAACTCAAAAGAAAGGACAAAGACCCTAAAGGGCAATAGTACAGACTACTCACGTGGCATAACTATGCACATACATTAAGCAACCCGCAAGAATTGGCGATGATGATGAAAAGTATTTCGACGATCAAAGACGGGTTCCGAGGGCGCCGTAACTCCATTTCTCTTCCCAAGAAACCAAGAGGTTGCTTTGATACGTAGCTGCGGGTCGGAGCTCACCTTGAACTGAGCCCAACAAAACGAGTAATTTACACATCAGGCTACGAGTAAAGCGGTCAGCAGTTCCTTTCCCTGTGCCGCCTATGGTTTCCCAGGAAGGTCTGATACCCGAAAAATTACACAGCTTGGGATAAGGGATGACGGTGCCGAAAGGGATCTGCGGGAATGAAACCCGAGCACTCAGGTCAGCGGGATTTAGGGAAGAGAATATGCGTTGATTGGAGAATTTTGAGAACCAATAGATGCAGTAGTATAGAAACGTGGAAGATTGATATATTGGTACAGCAAGGAAAAGATAAGACGTTAAACGGCAAGAAAGTCGGAAGGCATAAAAGTAGCGGAGTTGAAGAATGAATCAGGTAGAATCTTATGGAGTCTGGTTTAGTCGTGTTATCTGGATCTTACAAGGCTACCAGTGCGTACATTAAAACCCATCCCACGCAGTAAACTATCATTAACACTAATCATAATACCTCAGTGTGTGCTACGTCGAGACTATTTCAAGTGAACTATGCCGTTCACCAGAAGGAACGTTAACTTACGATCCCTAAGCACCTTTGGCTTGGCGCAGATTAATGTCGAAACCTAGGTTTTTTCAAATAGTATCCTTCTTCATACCTTTCCGCCATTGCATGAAAATCCTAAGTACATCAAAATTATCAAATCCTTCCCCTAATGGAGTAAATTATTTCAGTCATGGATTGCTTAATTTAAGTCCCTCAGTGAACCCGTTACAACATTTTGCATTGTATCGCGAAGCCTGCTATAATCATTATTAGCTGAGTGTTTTAGGGAACAATCGTAGGATTACGAAAGAAAAAAGGTATAGACGCGAAAAGAACTGTGTTATTTAAAGGTGAAACTGCGTTATTTAAAGAGGCATTCAAACAGGAAAAACAAGGAGAGGCGGAAAATGAAAACAGAGAAGTTTTAGCATGAATATAAATATGTAACGCCCTCGGTGCAGGTTTGCAGGACATTGCGTAAATGTAGGATAACCAAAGGTTTGAGGCTTTTAGAACGTGGGCTTGAAGTAGAATGGAGAAAATTAGGAAGATGAGTGAGGAAAAATTACATCCATGAGGAGAGAAAAGGAAGTTCGTAATGAAATTTCGAAAATTTTAACGGCAAATAAAGTAGTTATTGAGAGGAAATGTTAGGCTGAAGGTCGCGCTAGTCGGCAAATGAAACATTGCAAGGGTAAAGGAAACAATGTTGTTGGGAACTTGACAACTTTCTATTCTCTTCACCAGACTACAATGATGAGTCACAGTTTCCAGGATGACTTTAAACGTACTTCCAATGATCAGATTACACATTGAAAGGAAGGAATGCCGTAGATTCCTTTATCCAAGGAGAATACGGGCTCAAGAGGAGTCAATTTTGTCGAGACGATCCTCTCAACCCCGACAATGCCTTTGATTCTGTCGCTTAAACAGGAGAACGTAACGGTTGCGGTCACCCACGGCTATATCCACTAACCCTTCCCCCTTTTTACCCTCACTACAGAGACGAACGTTTGCACACACTGAAGACAGAATAAGATTATGTCCAGCTGGGAATAATTACGAAAAATACTTCGCGGATGATAATTTTTATTTACGAAACGCTGTAACGAGGTGGTTGCTAATGAAAGCGGTGAGAGTGAAGATTCCCGAGCAGAGCAGGGGGGAGGGGAGGGGGAGAAATATCGCGGGAGCGGAAAGGAATGCAAATAGTCGGGTGGGCGGGGCGGGGGTGAGGGGGAGGGGAGAATAAAACTTCCAGGGTTGGGGAGAGGGGGGGCAGGAGGAGGCTGGAGCACACCACGAAGAGGATCCGGAAGGGGAATGAGAATAATGGCGATTAAGACGGAGGAGGAGGGGTGAGAGAGCTGAGAAAAGGAGATAGTCGGAGGCGAGGGGGTGAAAGAAAGGGGATTTGGAAACAAAGGAGGAGGCGAATGGGGGTGGCGAGGAGGCATTGAGGGTCGATGAAGGATGGAGGGCGGGCGTTGGGAAATGAGTTTCTCGGAGAACGGAAGATGACGAGGTGAGTGGGTGTGGGTCGCCCTTAAATGAGCGCGTTGAAAGGCAGACGCGGCGGCCAGAGGCGACGCTGAGGGAGTAAGAATACGTACTACTCCGGGGTTGGAGCGGGGGAAGGTCATCTAGGCGCCCGTACTTACTCCCGTTCTGCGCCGTTCACGCCGGTGCCCCTGGATGAGGGCCCAGCAGTCGGTGGATCCTCGTGTTCATCGCCCTTCACGAAACTTTCAATAGTGGTTTGTCTTCATAGGTTGCTACCCCCGATCAATATGTCACCAGTTATTTTTACGACGGACTACAGTGTTTCTTAAAGTATATTTTTGGGGTATTCTACCGGTTAAGTTAGGTTTTGGATGGACACAGCCTGTACAATTTTCCTAACAAAAACCAATCCATATATCTGGCTCTACAGTAAGTTCAATTCTGCATGTTTCGTTCCTCCCTTGGTTCCATCGAACATGCCCATTCTATTCCTGCCCCTTCCTTTTTTGACCAATATCCACCCATCTATCACATTCTTCAACATCCAATCCAGCCAATCAAAACTCTCTGAATCCATCTTTTAAGCCTCCTTTGGATCTCTCCCGACGACCCTCTCCTCCCCTTCCCCACTATGTCCAGCACTTCCTGGTTTATGAGAAAGCATGCGTGCAAGTACAAGACTGTCTTGTACCTGAAGATGGTTCGATGAACTGAAACACGTTGTACGTTACAAATAAATCTGTGGAAAAGTGCAAATTTGTTTTTCTCACAATGACGAACTTCCACTACATGTGGATGTTATGATTACAAAATATAAGCAATTAGGCCACCTTGAGTGTATTGAGTAAACCAAACAATAACCTTGAGTTTCACCGATGGCGAGTGACAAGGCGATCGGGCACACGGTACCAATAAAAGTCGTTTCCATTTATATCTCCAGCCACCAGGTTGAACATGGCACGCAGAAATGAAACGCCCCACACGGGAAGAGTCTAGTGGATTCGAATACGTACCCTTGGCCATACAAACAACATCTGAATACTCTTCTCCGTTCAACTCACACTACCTATTAAGATTATTTGAACCTACATTTCGTCTTCCATAATCCTTTTCCCAAACAGATTGAAATATTTCATTACTCTGGCAAAATGGATTTTTTTCAATAAATCAATTTCACCGAAATGCGGAAATAAAACCAAAATAGGATTAAATAAACCAGAAGACTTCAAAGGGTGGCTCCGAGGGTGATGGTATTATTTTCCAGTCCCATTAAACTTCCCTTTTAGAAAGTTTTCATTCGCAGTTTTACTTGCAACTAAAAGATGCAAAAATCAGCAGTATGGAATTTCCCATCGGCAATCTGTAAAGTCTTAAATAGTAACTCTAAGATAGATAGCATTTTGGAGCAAGATTTTTGGCTGGTGGTTACATGCTAAATTATAACTTTAAAACACTTATACACAATTTATTTATTATTCAAGGCGAAGAGTACGTAATTGCTCAGTTCATATGCGTCAGATACGATCGGCGTAAGGACACAATTGAGGAAGAGGATAAATACAGAAAACAGGCGAAACCATTCCATAAATATCAATAATAAAATTAGCCTGAATACCACCCTTTAGGCATCGCATCTAAATACAGATAAACCCCGGCGCATTTAGGTTCATCATGTGGCAGGCGGCAATAAAAATAATTGCGCCCGAATATCACATCCTGGATTTCGGTCAAGTATCACTAGATCAAAGCCACATATGTACCGCTTCCATTTCGGAATGAAATAGCTTTGATTTAACCCAGAAACTGCATTAAGTGTCACTGCCGAATACCATTTTTGTATCTCCTTTCACCATGACATTTCCGCTGGAGGACCGACTCTACCGACAAAGAGGCCTGCGACTTAAATTAAAGATCATTAACCTGAGGTCAAAAAGAGAGGGGGGCAACGAAAAAAGATCTCCCTGAATCTGAAACCTTTTACGATCCCGGAAAACATCCCGAAGCACAAAAAAGAAATAAAGAAGCACTTGGCGGCGCTCCGCGAAAGGGTTCAACGTCCCCGAGAGCTCCAATCACTCGGGAAGTGATTTAATTGTCCCACTGCCGTTCTCGGAAAACGTTGAAATTAAAAAAAAATCAGTTTGAGGAGGATGGAATGGGAGGGGGTCGGGGGGAGGAGGAGGAGTTGCGTGGATCGAGGAGGAAGTCGCGGTGAAGGAAGAAGCGATACAGGGCATAAACCACGTTTCAAGGAAGAACGCGTCAAAAAAGTAAGTGGGATGCAAGATGAAAGCAAGCCCCGACGAAGCTGGGAAAAGCCAAACGGGGGAAAAGGGAGGAAGGACAAACACGCGCAGACAATAAAACCTCATTATTAGGTTTCACTGAGAGGATATTAGAGGAGAGGGTGAGGGAGGTGGGAGGGAGGTTTCAGGGTCGGACCCCTGAGCCCACATCGACGACCTCCAGCGGACCCGGGGTCCGTGCCTTAATATCGCGAGGCTGCCGTCGAGAGGGTTGGAAAGGCGGGGAGGGGAGAGCGGGGAGAAAAAATGGCCTAGGGAGTAGAGGGATTGGGTACGAAGGGGATAATTAAAGTGCCCGCGAATGGTGATGCGAGAGAACGAAATTGTGGGGAGAGTGCGCCGGAGGAAAGAGAGAGAGAGAGCTTGAGGGGTTCCCCAAGGGGGGGAAGGACTCTGGTGACCTCGAGGACACGAAGAATTGGACAAGGGGGATGCGGATGCGGCTGCAACAAATCTCCGGGGAGATAACTCTTTTTTTCCGCACAAAACCAATGTGGAAGAATGCAATCCCCGTCACTGAGAGAAGGAACGAGATAATTTGATTTCCCCTTAAATTAAAACTGCTCCTGCAAAGTAAATTACCCGCACTTGCTTCTAGAACACTATTTCCCTTCCCTTGAAACATATTCGAAGCGGAGGGGGGCAGGTTGTACGCGTGGTATCGAATCCGGGGCACCGAAGCTCGTGGGAAGCTATGCAATGGCTCCAAAATATTTTTAAAAACTTAATCCCTACCCTTCCACAAATCATGTTTAAAAATAACATAATGTTCGAGTCAAAATGAACTCAGGTGTATGGATAAAATGTATTAATCACAAGTGCCATGGGCTCGGGTTACGTTCGCGCGTGGAACTTCCGAAAGAACTTCTGTTTTTTTACGAAAAAGGCCATTCTTAACAATCACTTACGTCATGGGCTATTGATTATCCGTCATTGACGGAGGCTTATAAAGGTTGTGCGAATAATTAATTTCGACGAACACTTGTCTTTTCAGGTTAATTTCTCTGGAGGGAGCCTATCTCCAGGAGGGTTTGTGGATAAACCACTTTTGTAGACCTTATTTTTCAATTAAGGCTTTTATTAATCTACTTACAAAGCGACCCGACACTTTGAACACTTCCTGGGACACCGTACAATTTTATTAACACTTCAATTTACCTTAATGAAGACGCTCGATCGACGGAGGAGCCGGGGCCGTCGAGCTCTTAATCATCCGTTGATCGGAGATCAATTTTATCCATGATCTCAGTGCCACTACTACTTTCGCTCTGGCCTATTCATTTAGATAGACCTTTAGACCAAATCAATTTTCGTTTAAGAGTCAGGTGCACGCAAGACATTCTGTGAGGAAAGAATTCCTGAAAAAATACGCGCATAAACGGGAGGTTCTACCCTTACGGACTTTTCCATCGACATTTGCATTCATTTTTTACGGTACCCTACTTAAAGCGCCCTACTTCATTTGCAATTCCATTAACCAAGTTCTTTCGTGCAATCCTCCTACATCCGCCATGGAAAAATGTAAACGGCAATGGTGCTTTCAGTCAAGGGTTTCTCCAAATTAAAATTTTTTTAAAATCAAATTGAGAGTCCGAGATGAATAGCAGAGGAGCGACGAAGGACCTAAGCAACCGAGAGACGAAAAAAAAACTGCAAAATTTTGCGAAAAATTAGCGCACGAAAAATAAGGGATAATAGAGGGAACAAATAACACTTGGGAGGGCTGGTCTAAATGAATGGGCGTAGCAGCCCGAATGCCCAAGGAGGAGCAAATGAAGGACCATCGTGACAAGGCCGAAACGGTAGCCTCTTTTGGATCGCCCGCGGCCGTGACCTCTTCTGCTTACGGTCAGGTTAAAAGGTCACGCGCTTGACCTTTGCGCACTTATTCTGCGGGAACGCCTCATGGCCGCCTTTCCCCTCAGCGAACGAAAGACGCGAGCTCACTCGAGAGGGGCGAGAGGGTGCAGCAACACACCCTCGAGCATGCAACCCCTATTGGATCACACCACCGTGCGCAAGTGGAGGGAAGCGTAATCAAGATAGGCATTCCGAAAGTTAAGACTAAAACTGCATTAATTCACATTTCTGGAAAATAAAAATTGTATCAATAGAGCTAAGAAAAAGGATTTGGAAAAAAATTAACTCAGCAAATTATAACAAGGTAAATAATAGACACATAAACTGGTCATTAAATGAAGAACACAATGTATCTTTCCACTGTTCTAGAATTGAACAATTGAATAAATAAACTCGTATATGAGTAAATAAATAGGCACAAGTATGTAGGCAATAGATTAGGCAAATAAATCGATATTCCAAACAAGTGATACTATCTAAAATTTCCTTCGTCTCAATTCTCATCCATTCAATACGTCAAGGGTCATGCAGTCATGTTACCTAGACAATATCATTTACAAATTTCAGAATGTAAAAATCAATCGATTTTTACACTCTGAAATTGTTACAGTGAAATGCATATTAGCGGATCAATCCGTTAAAAGTTACTGTTACCGCATCTCCCGCAATTTCTTGGAATAATCATTTAAATATAACGTAAGATTTTTATTTGCAAATGACATATTTTGGCTATTTTATGCTTTAAATTTTGAACGCTATGACAAAGGACTTCACACTTCCCTGAAAATGCGAATTCGTAGTACAACGCCTTATATTTCCGTATGTTATCCTAGTACAGATTATTTTCCTAGTACACATACATTTCTTCAGACCCACTCTTTACGAAATATCTTAATGAGAGAATAAAACCCTCCAATGGACCTTTCGTTTCGTTGGTATAGGGAATTGAAATCATCGCTAAAAGAGAACGAAAGTCGGCATTGTTTGTTCATTAGAAGAAGCATATTACGTAAAGGGATTGCGGCACCGTGTGTTCTGTTTTACATGTACTTTTTCGTTTACATTCTGCGGTGAAGGGAGTTAAACCTTTGGGATTTGTGATCGTGTCCACTTCGAACCAAACACAAGTGGTCGCAGAGCCCCGCTTATATTAGTGTTAGACCGGCCTTTGAGCGGGATACATATCATAGGGTAAGGGATATTGAAAATGCGTTCCGCCGGATCCCAAAGGGGTTGCCTCCCCAAGTCCGACGGAATCCCCAGTCTTCCGCGGATTTAGGCTCCGGGAGACTGCGCGTTCCACCCGAGGAAAGGCAGCACCTCCGCAGCGATTTAAAGTCACCAGTTAGAGGGGGCGGCGGGTACCCTGGGTGCGCCTCTGGTTCCCCGCTCGACAGCTGCGCCGGTGTCAACACAATTAATGCATTCATTCACTCGCTTAAAGGGGCGAAAAGATTAGAGGGACGAGAAGTCAGGCGAACATTGTGCCACGACTTTTCGCGTAATGAAATCCCTACACTCCCTTCCCGCATCTCGGCAAATAATAATGAAGGGAGGATGGGAAGATAGCAGAGAGGGTTTAAAGGAATACAAAAGAGGGCGCGTGGAGGCGGCAATGCCACTGGAAGGATCTCTTTTTGAGGGCACGTGAGAGGGCGGGGGGATTGCGGGAGATCAGTACCGCGAATTCGTGGGATCCAACGGGGGAGAAAAGACCGTGAAAGTGGGCGACGAGAACAGTTTTAAAGAGGACGTTGTCCACGTGTGACCTCCGAAACATATTTGTGTTTTTACGTCTTGCCTCAAAGCACACTCGGCTATTTACGGCAATGGTTAATTTATACCATCGCCACTCCAAGAAGACAACAGGCAGTGTGGCCTCTGTAATTTAAATTAAAATCCAGTGAAGCCCTTATTTAAGCGCATTCTCGCGGTTAAGTTCATTAGCGCAGACAAAGGGACGGCCTGAATGACCTAAGAGGATTGACGATATGACTGGAGTCATGGATGCAGGAAACGTCTCTGGAGGAACAAGAAGCTGTTGCGATCCAAATACACGAGATAGGCCAACTTCCCAATTATATATATCGTCGTTCAATTAGAAAAAAACGAAGTTAAGCCATAAGCTGAAACATTTTCCATCGTCATATAGGTCATCATGCAGCGTGGGAAAAGATTTCAGCTACTTCAAAGAAACGGATCCTTTAATAAAATTAAGAATACAAAGTAACTTTCCACTGTCGCTAATAAAGGACAGTGGAAAGTTACTTTGTATTCTTAATTTTATTAAAATGAATTTCCACAAGGTTGAGCCGGGAACAATTGAATATTTAAAAAACAGATCCTTTCTCGAGAAAGGGACCAGACGATATGAAATAAACAGATGGCGAGACGAAAACAAAGTTCCTTTTCTTGTAAAATAACCAGAAAAATAATTTGGATAACATTTATTTAAAATAATATCGTAATGAGCAGCGTGCAGGATGTTTAGCATATATTTCCATCAGATCTCCGCAACAACGCCCGCTGAGAATCAATGCACGACAGCGCAAGACAATCTATGCATTCCCTCAGTCAAATAAGAGAGACATGCTTTCTTTTTAAACCTTAAAATATTTTGCTGAGCCATTTTTGTTGGCTGGGATGACACACTTATTGCTTAGTGATGCCCGCTAAGTCACTGAACACGGCCAATACGAGGGCTCTTTAAAATTATGCTTAACATATCTATTAAAAGCCAAAACTTGACTATTATCATACGCAGTGTGTATAATTAAAGGTTGGGACGTAAAATAAAAGCGGATAATAAGCTATTTAAGTTTCATTCCACAAAGTTTATATCCATAGACGTCCTTCTCGATAAAATGCACTCATACTACGCACACGGTACGGCACTAAATACGAGAGTATTACATGAGAAAAATCACATAAAACTTTGAATCTGGCGGAAATATTAGTAAAAAAAGTACGATATTCTCTATCTCCCTCTCCGAATTCATCTCTTGCGATTTTAGTTAAGACGATGGGAACATTTACCAAGGTACAAGATTGCCGAGCGAGACCAAAAACCCCGCAAACACGAGGATGTCGAGTTGTCTGCATGGCAGAGGAGTGCTCTGGCCAAGGCAAAGCAAGACAGCCTAGCGGCAGCCTGGGAAGGAGGAAAGTATTTTGCCACGGAATATATTCAGACTTTTACAAAAGCCTGCTCGCTCGCTGAGACCTACAAAGGTTAAATAAAGGCAGTCCGACGGTGAAACTTCCAGCGTAAACCTCTCCATCCGAGACCCAGCGCGACAGTTACTTCACTGATTATGCATGAAAACCGCCCAGGAAAGGGTTTAGCGGGCACACATACCGTGAGGGAGGGAGAAAGAGACCAAGGTGGGACGGCAGGGTGAGATGGGAGAGTGGTGAGTAAATAGAGGCGGGGGTTGGGGGTGGCGAGATTTGGGGGACTTGCGGCGCAGGCAGGGGAGTAGGGGGGAGAGGGGGGGGTTCTGAAGGAAGAGGGGCGGTTTCAGAAGGGAAGGGACGATGGGGAATGAAAGGGGGAGTCTGTATACGTTTGAGGTCGGATGACGAGGGGAAATACAGTGGGGATTAAGTGGCTGGGAGTCGATTGGAGGAATTGAAATCGAATATATTTGAAAGGAGAAGGTAACAAAGGGCACAAAAGCCGCGGTGGGGCGGTGTCGGAGGAAGGGCTCTTGGAAGGAAGCGAGTGCCGCTTCGGGGAGGAGGAGCGGGGTGTGGGTTGGAGGAAGTGACGAAGGAGGGGAAGGGAGGAGGGGAGGGAGAAAAGGCGCAAGGGGGAAGGCGCTCGAGAAGATGAGAACCCAAGGAGAAATCCCGTTCAATGTATTATCCTGGAAAGGCTCGCAAACGACACGATGAAACCATGGACGCGAGACAATGAACGGGTTCATTACAGTGCATTCAAATCCTATTCCCTCCCATCAAAACTTTGCGAGTACTCCCTCTATAGGCGTCAACCCAACTTAAGTGACTTCGCTTGAGGTAAGTTAGCGGTGATATTAATGTTCATACACGAATATATGCGCACATAAACGAAGGCTTTGCAAAGAATGCCATATGATATGACCAATGTATATACTCGTACGTACCATAACTTCCCCCTGCCACACACCCTAGTGGTGGCTTGCAGGGTACATAGATAAATAAATAAAAGTAATTAATAACTCGGAGCTGTGGCAACAGGAAATGTTTAAACTCAGAGGTGTGCCATAATTAGGGTGTCCATCCAAAACCTACCTTAACCGGTAGAATAGAAAAAATAGGAGGTATAATTTTATTGCGACCGGTTTCGATACAGCGTGATATCATCTGGCCACATGATGGTAATTTGTTGGAACTCCTCATGAAGGAGTTCCAACAAATTACGCCATCCACCGTTGCATGATATTTTAGTGGCATAACCAACTTGCTTGGTGAAAATATAAGTATTTACAATACAAAATTATATTTTTAACTTTGTCAATTACACATGCACAAAAACGTACATACACGTACATTGACTTTGCAACTTTCAAAATCAGTTTTGTTTTACAGCCGTTTATCAATTCGCTACTTGAACTTCTATGTTGTGAAAACTATTAAACCATCTACGTTTAGTAGCTGCCAAAGGAAACCATTACCTTTTTAAGTGTTCCACAGAAAGACACTGCCAGTGAAGGCAAACCAACGATCCATTGGAATCATCAGCCCAACCTCTGCCGGCAATTAATTCACGCTTAAGTTCAGCCTATCTTGGAGTCTTGACAACCAAATATAATGCAGCGAAATGTCCATGTGACGAGCAATCGTAGGTCAATTTCGGTCTGAAAATATCGTATACTCACCTGTGGTAAAAAGGAGTTGTGGCACTTGAATCATATCCTAATTACAGCATTCTCTGTATACATCAAAAACCAACACTTTCTGAATAATATTTGAATAATAATAATTATATCCCTACAACCAACGTGAAAATATCGTGATAAATAATAAAATTGATCGATCAAATATTTACTCAGTGGTATTTAACAACATTTCATTTCAAATAATAGCTTTCAGGAATTGAGAAGTTACGATGGGGAGCGTTGGCGATGATATACACGAAGATCCATTATCATAACATGGCACTCATCGCAATAGTTCCAATTTTTCCCCAGCAAACTTTGGCCTCGATGCGCGTGATTTACACTCCGACACGGAGAAATGAATTCATCAGCATAATGGGAGAAATTGATTGGCGCACGTGCGTGCGCTTAGAGGCATACTCAGCAGACACAAAAATCCTATTATTATAATCATATTTATTAATTTACGCCTCCTGATAACTCTAAGGCCCAGTGACTATATCTTTATCTCTGAAAATTGCAAATGAATACTTATTTCAAGCACAAACTTGAAATTAGGCAAAAAGAGATCCCCGTAGGTCCTCTCCTGAAGATGTTACTCTTTAAGGAAACCTGATCGTTTAATAAATTAATTTAATTGTGGAAACGCAAAGTATTTTTAAAGCTTATTATAATCGTGGAGTTCCACAAAGCAGATGGGCAACTGTTTATTTTATCTATGATGATATAGGTAAAATAAACATTGTCTGGGAAAAACTTATGAGAAAATAATTTTTTTGCTAAGTACTAATGCCCACAAACGCGGCATAGTTCAAGGTAGAGGAAAACGGATAAATACTTAATTTAATACATTCAAATCTAACTTTTTTTTAAATTTTAGTTTTAAGGAACACAAAACTAAAATGATTAGAAAAAAAGAGACACATATTATATTTTTAATTGTCTTTTTAAGTGTAATACCAACATAAATGCTGCCTTCCCCGATAATTAATAGAAATTGTCCAAATTCTGCGACGGTGCTGCTACATACCAGTTGAGTGGCCAAATTCTGACAAATTATATTAAAACCATTTTCGTAATAATGAAATTCTTCTCACGAAATTTTCAAATGCAAACATTATAAGTTTTTTATATTCAACGTACGGAGAAAATCCTGGCTAAAACCAGAAGCCAGAATCGACATTTACGGTAAAACGGGTAAAGGGAATGCAATGAGTGTGTACTTCCGTTGGCATTCGTAAGCCTATTTTTATTTGAATACTTTTCCTAACAACAAGTAGCGAGACCAGCATACATCCCTTCTTATATTAGAAGCCACTATAGGTACACACAGGGTATTAGCGAAGTACGTCGCCAAAGTAATATTGTACACAGAAAAGCCTCTTTGCCGTTCGATGAGCCACTCAAGTATATGCTTTGCAACTATTTCCTCGAGCACCCCCATCATTCAATTCCAGTATAAAAAAGTTACATCCAGCTGAAGAGGAAAAAAATTATCATCAATCTTGAAATCGAAGAAAACATCGATTTTTCTCATCCTCGAGGTTTTAATTTGGCAATCACCATTCACTCAGCCGTTCACGTAATTACGAATTCTGTCAACAGTAAAACAAACGTAATCCTCAAGACTTGGATAGCTGATAAAAAAATTCCATAGTGAAAATGTTTACGAAATATTGAAGAAATAATTTAGCGTTTACATAAAGAATAGTTATGGCTTATTACCAAGCACGGGATAAATGAAAGAGAATTCATGAATAATAACGCATTGAAATAAATCTGGATACCGATAAACTATAGTCAAAATAATGAATGATTTATAACTATCAGCGTGTAAATATATATATATATATATATACATGTAAAGATTGTTTGAGACATTTAACCAAAAAACACAAAGAAATAACATTCACATATGTAGTTAATGGAAATAAAAAGGAAGGACATCCACATGAGTAGAAACTACATTAGTGAGTATCCTTTCTTTGTATTTCTGTGTTTAAATGTTTTAATCAATGTTCGGGGTTCGTTTAATATTATATATATATATATATATATATATATATATATATATATATATATATATATATATATATATATATATATATATATATATATATATATATATATATATATATATAATGTATATAAATCACATATGAATAATCTCATGCTGAGAAAATCGAATTACATTTAGCATTTCAAATTGCAGATTCCCACAAGTAGTTAAAGTCAAGGAAATTGTATAAATTGATTGCGACATAAATGTCTCCTTTTTTTAAATGTTACAGTACCTAATGTATCAACTTAAATGGTAAGTACTGAAATCATTTTCAAAAGCATCTTTTAAAAAATTATAAGATATTTAATGAGTAATAATATTGGTCATCGTGAATACTGTAACTATAGAGTGGGGACACAAAAATGGCAATTTTCCACCAATAATAACCTAATGAATGACGCCTGAAGTTTTAATTGCTAAAATGATGACATTTTTTATTATGACAAAGAAAAAAATCAAACCATTATAGTAATCTGACGAAGGTATCATGATAAATATCTGACCGTACATCAATGGCACTTGAATAACCGTCAATATTTAATCAAACAAAATGACCATAACCTCTAACAACGAGTCATTTCACAGAGGTTGGAAATTGCAGTTAAGAGTTGGCACATCAATAATAAACAAAGATTCAGCCAATGAGCTATCATATTATTTTGTTAGGCAAAGTATACACATTAAATAATAAAGATGACTGCAAACAGGGAGTAGACGGATTATGGGAGTGGACAAATACCTATGCAGTCAAAGAAAACGCTCGCTATAGTTAAAATAAATAATGCTGTTGAACTGGGTTCTATATTTAGAGATTTCTCTGAGAACTCCTCATCAACTCAAAATTTAATGCCTATTTAAAGCAGCAAGGCTATGAAGGGCATTAGTATAAAACCTAATACATAATTCTCAAATCAATTCAATCATCAGGCACAAGGGGCGTCGATACATGAAATTTAAACTTGCATGAAGAATATGGATTTTCGTATATAATTACTCATCGAAATAAAAAATGAAAATTGATAGAGCAATATATCAAAACTTAGAAGCATTTCAACATTTCGCTCACTTAAACAACGCAAAGCAAACCATGAAACCTAGATACATTTCGACCTCACCGCACGCTAAGTTCGCAAGGAGAATTATTCAAAACACACGACAAAATTAATGAAGTTGAAGCGATTACGCACTGAAACTGAACAGTACTGGGTAGTACAAACAATTCGAAAAAAATGTACAGACAAAACCTTCAATTTGAAGACTCGACCCACAAAGTTAGAAAATATACCAATAAAAGTCATATCCTAAAGGAAGTGGCTAGTTTTCTTTTCGTTATAGAATGAAATGAAGGTGCAAGGGGAAAGATAAAGACAGAACATAGGAAGGAACGACTAACAGCAGGGAACACTTCAGAATGTTTCCTGGATCATCCCGAACTTGAGAGGAGAATTAGGGGGAGTAGAAAGAGAGGATAAAATCGATAGACACACGGGAAATGGAGAGAGAATTTTTTTTAAACAATGTAGAGGCAAGAATGGCTTCGCTGAATGGAATTCCGCCACTCGTCAGAAGTTGAGAGAGGGAGGGGGATAGAGGCGGGCGAGGGGGAGGGGGGAAAGGAGGCAGGGAAGGAATGTGAAGAGGAAGGAGAATGCTTGTGGAGAGTGAACGTGGAGTGCAAATGGAAAAGAATGTGAACGGAGAAGTTTGAAAAAAGCAGTGGCACCTGGACAGGATTGGAAAGATAATGGAGGGAAAGCAATGGGGGGAAATGGATCGAAAACACCAATATCTTTTGAGCCAAACGCAAAATGGCAAGATGGCGACAAAAATATATTTCACCTCTCTTGAGAATTCACATTTCTCTTAATTTTTTTAGGCATCATCTATACTATAGGAGGTAGATTGGAATTCAGATTTTCCTGCGGAGGAAATATTAAGAGCTTGAATTATTCTCCAAACGAAATCGATTCTCTTTTGAATCATTACCCGTATAAATTGTTCCAAAGGCATACGCATGAGAGTGTCAGGTTTACGACGGCCTGAATTTTGACTCAAATTTTCCTTAACCAAGACATAAATATTCAATAGGAATACCCAACAGGTCATACTAAAAACCTGATGGCCAAAATCCAGCTCCTTGATGTACAGGAGATCCATCATAGGCCCCGATACAAGATTGCCCTAAAGATAGACGACCATGCCGTTTACATGTCTCTCCCCAACCGTACAATGATTCTCCACACTCGAAGTGACCACGTCGGGTCTGAGTCTTCGAAATGAAATCAGTAAACCAAATAGGCATAACGGGAGTATGTGTCAACATGACGCAAATAAGCGCGTGAAAATTCGTGAATACAAGAAACACCTCGTGTGTAACTCCTCGTCAATATAACCATTCATCAAAGTGTTAATTTGCTTCAAAACACGAAAAATTGCCAGAGTTGCTGTAGATTTGAAAAGGTCTAGAATCAATGATACTCATTGTGAGGACTTGCTAAACCATATAATTGAAAAATTGACAGGGACTGATTTCAGACACATTTCCAACAAGCTTGGCCTCGAATGTGCTTCCAGAGACTTCGAGTTTGAGTGACATGTGACGACAGAGCTTTCTGTCGGTTTAGAATCATTATTTTGTATCTACGAGTTCGTCGATTCAAAGGGAAACCAAACTTGGTCCTGTTGGTGAATCTACTTTGAGAATGGCATAAGGGGTCGCATATTCCATCTAATGAACTGCAGCTCAAGTCAGCAAGGCGCATCCGTTATCAAAATAATGATCAGGCATCGAGCATGATCATTATGAGCGAAGAGTATAATTTCGACAGATGACTTCCAACTTCGACAAAGTTACGCCATGATGAAGATTACACAGAAACTTGGTCACATGACAAAGCCGGGAAGGGGGGTACATGCAACAACTGAACTATAGTCAAACAAATTAATCACGAAATATTGCCAAATCTTACTCGCAGGTGGTGCGGCGAACGTATTTGCCCGGAGGAATCCTTGAGGTGATGAGGTACGTGCAGCATTTTGAAGCTCATCGTCACATTTCCACGAGAATCACCCTTTGCCTTTGAGGGAAGTTGATTGAAAATTGGCTGCTTCAAGCGAAGGGGAGGAAGTTCCCGGTTGCATGCGCCAGTGACAGTTTCAATCTATCGCGGGCGGGCGGGCGTCTGTGGATAAGACGTGAGGCAGGAAGCCTTCGGAAATTTATGCGTGATCTGTGAGATAACCCAGGAGATTACGTACAACGGTTTGGCTCCGACGAATGAAGGTAACGCTCATCAGTTGCCACGTATCTTTACCGTCTCCCTCGAGCGTCGCCCATTTCTCGTGTCATCGCTCATCGGATGGGCTCTATGTCTTGACGTGTCAGCCTCGCTTCTGTCCTCATTTCTCTTCTCGTCTTGCCATTACTTTTTGTTTTTCCGCACGGCAAGTGATTCTTTTCGAGCTGAAATTCTTGCCACGGAGAAAGTAGAGTAAACACTCTAACCTTGAGTAGAGAGAGAACACAACACGCCAGAGCGAATCTGTTGGTATTGAGCACGTGAGGGAAAAGGTCTTTACGAGTACGCGTACAAGCTTCTTTGACGACACTTAGGGTCCCACGGTGGTGACCTTTCATGGAGGATTTCACTTTTGGGAATAGGAAATAGCCTGCTAGTGCCAAGTCGGGGGTTGGGGAATCGTCGCGATGTCGTTGCAGAAGGTTTTCGCATGTAGACACGCGACTCTGCTCTTGGTCGTCCGTCCAAAGGCCTTCGGGACGAGTTTAGCGCAAATCTTTCGCATCACCAAATTATTAGTGATATGAAGGTTTGCGCACTGTCCTCTTATCAATGTCAATACGATATCCACGATCATGCGCGCACTTAACCGTACTTTACCCACACGTTGTCGTCGATTCTTTACGTCGACAGCCGTCCAGCGCGGGGCAATCTTTGAAGAGCGTGTACCTCTTAAAATCTACAGTTGGTGACATACTTTCATCCTTGACGAATCATGTCCAACGTCTCCGTACCCGATTTACCCCGTCCAACACAACATTTGATGGCTCCCGTGCCGCCGTTGGCTGCATTTTTGCGCTTGTGCCGAGTCGTTCGAGAGGACTCAGCTAAAATACAATTTACCCTGGACGAAAACTCGCAGGCGATTGGCGCGAGCTGAAGGTCAGACCTCCAACGATCCTGAGCAGTGCGGGCGCGCTGCGACGTACAGTCACGCTAGGAAAAAAATGTTCCCGATACCTTTTTAAAAACCTTGCATATTCTCTAATAAATTTAAAATCGCCATTCCCATCAATCAATTTCGTTGGACGCCGAATTCAAACGGCTCTTTTAACATCTTCACGGAATCATACGAACTTCTTCCGCTTCACTTCTTTCATTATCCGTTCCCTGTCTTCCACTCCATTCTCCCTTCCCTCTTCCCCACTCACCTGACTATTACTATATCTATTATTCCACAAAATATTCTCGAAGAGTTATTTACCTTTCCGGCATTTTATACACAGGTTTTTTTCGTTTGAGCCCTTGCAGCGTTCGTTAGTCACGTCATTGGCAAATTTGATCTCTCTTCCTCAGTCTCCTGCAACACCACTGATTCGGCATCTACTGCCATCACAGCTGTCCATCTTACATCCGCAGACTCTTAAACGCTATATGAATTTAATACTCTGTAGCAATGTTTCCTTTTTTCCTGGCGTTTTTTCCTGTTGTGACTTTAACTTTTTCATGCAAATGAAAGCCTTCTCCATTTTATGTCTTAACTTTGTTTTCCACCTCTAGCAGTCAAGCTGCAGTAAGCACGAAACTTGTCCACTTATATTTTAGAGTATTTCCGTTAATTAAGAAAATTAAATCGCAGGACATTAATGAGAACAGTTCGCCTAATTATGAAGATATTCAGTTGTTGGTCAAAGTGATAGGGAGATAAAAAGAACTGAGTTTGACCAGGTGGTTTTTATATTTGGGAGGTGTTAGTGACAAGGACTTTGAGGAAGGCTGCAAAGAAATTTTTTGTGAAAACTTCAATGGTCGCGTAATTTTTTATGGCTCGGAAACGTTATGGCCAGACGATAAGCGTTGATTGCAGGCTCTGGAGATGTGGATAAGAATGGAGGGAATGAAATTAACTGAATGAAGAACAAACTCCGTATTAGGCATCGTAGCGAGGAGAGAGCTTTTGGGAAAATTTGATTATAGGACAAGTGGATGATGGGGATACTGAGCAGTAGGCGAAATGCTATAATAGTGGGGAGGATGTTACGAAAACGACGCAGGGGAAAGATTATAATAACCGCTGTGGATGAAATTAAGGAAGATAACAAGTACGCAGAGCGTGAAATTGAGGCACCGTGATACATACATAGAACGGGATTTAGGGCTATTTGTGTCACGTCACCCAGGGCTTACGAGTACATGACGGTGTAGCGCCCGTGTCTATATCTATCCCATTCATATGGCCACTAATAAGGTGGACTTTCCAAAACATAATAAAAAGTTCTATATTCATTGATTTCATAAACTATTTTTAAAACTTAAATAACAAAAATGCTTCCATCAAAATATCAAAACTTTGAGCGCCTCTAATAAAGTCGTAAGATTAAAATATTTCGGGTTAATGTTTATAAAATTATACTAATCACAATATATTTTTAATTTTCGTCAACGAGTGTGCGCCATCTACTTTCAACATTTATCAGAAGTTCTCATAGGCACTCCTCTAAATTCATCTATCGTCCGATTATTCAAATGAGTACCGGCTACAATTTAGAGACCCAAAATCTTCGCAATTAGGTACATCAAATACGCACACACTCAAAAATGTTTCACAACAAAAAATTTAGGGCACTTAAGTTCCGTTAAAATAGAAAATGAAAATTTTAAACAGATTAATGTGACAAAAAATGCTGAAGGGACACTCAAATTGTTTTTTTTTCTTTTTTTGAATGATTAAAAGAAATGAAGGCTTTGAAAGGATATATGTATGGAATGGAATCCGTTCCAAATTCCATACCTCACTTAGTAACCGCTGTATTCATGAGAAACTCACACCTTCAAACAAGAAAGTGAATTTTTGTTCCTCGTAACACCAGCAGAACTTGCTTTCGATGACCGATTCCGACAATCTCCGATTTGAAATTGCATTCCGATATTTTATCGGAGTAGTTAAATCTATGCTTTAATAAAAAGCTTTTTCGTATTTATCACAAGTAATTTAAGTTGTTTAAAGCGATATTTGATATGTATTTACCAGTATTTCCACTGATTGCCTAAACATAAGCACATAAATGCTATCCACTTGGCGAGAACATAAACTTTAACCTCATCAGCCATTTAGTAGCAAAACTGGAATTTGCATTTTTTTTAATTGAGAAAGCCCAAATTTATGTGTGCTTCTACGAGTACTGTGCAAACATTGGAAATAGAAAACTTCAAATCTCGTAGAAAATGCGAAAGGAAATACGGAGTTCAAATCATATTTAAAAAGTGGGAATAACCGTGAAGTAGAGATCAATGGCTCAGCAGTCATGAAAACAATAGGTACTCGATCGCTGTTTTTATGAGGTCATGTTTTATTAGATTCGTTTTGATCCAGAATACTCGCATGAAATGTGAAACGAGGTAGATGGGACAAAACAATTTTTCGACAGAAGATTAGAACCGCTAAGGAATATGTACACAGCGGAGGGCATTCCTCGAAGAATTTAGTTCATCCTTTCCAATCGAAAAAGAATAAATTAATTCCATAAAAGAAACAAGAGGAAGTACCCTTCATGCAGTATAACCGCTACCTGATCCAAACCAGGAAAACTCTGATCTTTCCCGCATAGGCGAGAGAAAGATGGAAGCGCGCGACTGAATGAAAAGGGATGACCTAAGGAGGAAGCTTACCGCACGGACGAGAAAATTTCGTCCCGCGAAGGGAAGTGGAAAAATTCTTCGGAAAATCCACTTCCAAAGTTTCAATCCGAAGATGTAACAGGAGGGAAGAGGGGAAGGGTAGGGCAGGAGAGTAGGGTCACTCCGAGCGGAATAAAGAAAATAAGGCAAGTTTTCCACGGAAGTCAGTGAGCGAGGAAACGGCCGGGGGAGGGTCTTTATTCGTAAATTGAGACACGCACACACTAACGTGAGGTCCCCACTCCTTCCATTCCGTTCCCCGCGAGCGAATTCCCTCGCCCGGAATCAAACTGTCGGCATTTTAGCACTCGTTTTGCTACCAATTAAAAGAAAAAATCGGTGTCCTCCACCCGAAGAACGTAATGCCAGAAATTTTCAGATACGGAAAAATGCATTTCACAGCACTCGTTCTTCCCTTGGGAATGGGGAGGGAGGAAGGATAGAGCGCGAATTAACCCGAAAGCAAAATAAAAACTCGGGAATATGAGTTCAATTGGGGTGTTTCTTTTTGCAGAAAACTCGATCCTTCCTTCGAGAGAGGATGGATCAGACTTTTCAGACTAAAACGGTCGGAACAAGTTGGATGATTCCCCAGAAGAGGGATCTTATCATGGCTGCTCGGTGGGATCAGGATATCAACCCCATACAGTTAAGATCCGCGCGCGCTAAATCTGCCAACAACCACGCTGAACGAGGAATAAACAAAAAGACCGCGGATGCGAACGGATTTCGTTCGAGGCGGGCAAGGACATGTGCTCAGGCGGCTTGAGTGCGCGCGGTGGGCGCTTCGCCTCTCATTGGCCAATTAGTCGCGCGCCGGTCGACTTCTCCACCCCCCCCCCGGCTTCTCCACCCCCCCCTCCGGCTTCTCCACCCCCCCAATCTCCTGGAGCATTGGGCCGCCTCTTTTCAGCGCGCATTTGCCCTCGCCGAGTGCCCACTCTATGAGAGACTGCTCGCTCTCCTCCCCCACCACCCAAACTCCGGGGACGAATGGAACACGCTGCAGCGGGTGACGTGCTTCATTTATCGAGAACACGGCACAGAAAACATTGCCGGGACTAACTCTCTCTCTAACCAACTCCCAGCGTCGGATATCCATTCACTAAATCCACGGGAGACCTTGGGACGTGTCTCCTACAGTCTCCTCTCCCCCTTAAAAGAGACTTCGAGGAAAAGAGCGGAAAAACGAAACACTACCGAGGCATTCATTTTCACCTCCATCTCCCGGTACTGAGATTCCCTTCTGGTCTAATACACGTCTTCCCTCCCTACCTACTTCTTTAATAATGGACGATGCGCTCCAACAGCTTTAGCCATGCCAACATGGCAACGGGATCCACTCTGGCAATGATAATGTTCTTTCAAATCTTATTACGGCCAAGGAAAGTCCAGATTTAATTTTGTCAGCTTTTCTATGTCAACAACAGCAGCAGTCTTATTTATAATACCCAAGTATCACAACACCGAGAGTTTTTTACTTCTTTTAAATTCACTCATCAACAATTATCACGCCGTGACTTGACTCCTTATACTTATCTATCCGACTGGAAATATTGAAATGCACCCCTCAAACATCTCCATTGCGCGCTCGTTTTTCTTCCATATTTCGAACGGTATGTTTCTCTCGGCCCGATAATTACAAGTTCTTTTCTTTTCCTTGCTGACATCAGGGATCAGGGTTCTCATGTCTGCGAATTCTCCATGGGCGTCATAATTTTATCTACGCTAAAATTTATTTTTTTAATCGATAACAGTCATTCTGTCCCAAAAGAAAAATCCTTCATCCTAATCACAAGTGGACTACTCATTGTAATACTATATGTATGTATGTATACTGTATGTATATATGTATAACGGCAAAACTTAAAGGTGGAAGATTATCCGCAGCTTCGATTAGCTCATGTGAATGGCGAATCCTCTTATTTCAGCGTAATATGAAATTGAATTTATGACAGATGGGAACAGACGAATGATAAAGCCCGGAAACTACGGGACTACTCTGCCATTCGTGGCTGACTGGCATCGTACACGGAAGCGGGAAAGGCTAAAACTTGTCGGCTGTCATCGAACCCCATTCTGTCACATCGGATCAAAAGCAAAAATAAAAATTCTCTGGAAAGAAACACAAATGTTGCATGGGGACATAGGAAGACACAGGAAAATATTGATGATGGCGAATTAAGAAAACATCGACTATGGAATGAAGAAACATTTAAAAGTGCAGAGGTACTACTCGTAGTTTTGTGAGAAGTGAGATAACATAGCTAATGTGGAATCTGGCGGCGGGATTCATAATTTTTTTCAGCTCAAGAAAGCGCTAAAAGAAAAGGGACGGCCGAACAGGATAATATCCGAAAGGATTTGGGGGAAATTGAAACAAGAATTTGGACCTGCAGCTCCACCCAAGCTTTGTGATTTTTTGGGTACCAGATCTTCCTGGGAAACCATAACCGGCAGAGGGAAAGGAAATGGCCCCCATACCCTGATGTGTGAATTTCACACGCCGTATGGGACCGGGTGAACTCTACCATCACCTACCATACCAAACTTCGGGTTGATTACTGTGTTTATGGTTTTTTTAAATGTATATAAGGATTTCCGGCATACGAACGAGAATATTTTATAAGTGATGCATAATATTGGGGTGCACTGTAGAAAAAGGACTGTTACTAAAATCAGCTGCATAAAAATTGGATAAGAATCCAAATGGGTGGCGGTAGGGGAAATAATGAAGACAGCGTTGACCCTTGAGGCTACCATTTTGTGGAAATTTGAACCACTTACCATGGACGAGTTAGAGAGAGACAAGTTTTACATATGCGACGAGACAAGGTATCTTTAGCTACAAGGAATCTCCTTAAGGGAGATGGAAAGGGACGCTCCATGCTCAAAAAAGTGTACCTGCCCAAGCATTTCGTTTAAATTTGTAGGAAAATTGTGTTTTTTTGAGAATGACAACATGAAATATTCATTTTGCTAAACTAACTACAGTATATTGTTTGGAAGATAACTGTTTTAATCTGGAGCGACCTCGGGGGTCATGTAATTGACGCGATCCCCTTATTCTGATAAGCTCCCTTTTGCATTCATGAAGGAATTACCAGGGAACTAAGACGGCATTCGGTTTTTCTGACTTAAGTGATACTCCATCAGAATCAACTGGGCATATAAGTTAACTGCTTTAGTGCGAGTGTTCCACTGGATTGTTAAAAATATCATCACTTAATGGAAATTCGATGGTGATTAAGTAGCACAGGTCCAAAATTTCAACTTTTTCAATTTTAATTTGCAAAATATTTTCATTTAAAAGGAAAAAAAACGTAGCGATTCCAATCATTTGGGAAAGGTCTCCGAGGTCTATTGACAATAATCTACCTGATATTTCATCTAACTCTGCCAATGGAATGAACGACGACTAATAGACCTTATAGCACATAATAACTAAATAAATGACTCAAACGCTATCCCAAAGAATACGAGAATTAAATGAATGAATCACTGTAATTCTCGAGTGCCAAATCATTATTGTAAGGAACGAGCGAGGGTAAAATTACGACCCGTTTAAGAATAAGGAATGTCGTGAGGAAAAACATTCCCAAGTGGTTTCCGGCTTAAATTACGGGCTATGATTCCTTCCTTGTCAGTCGTTCTTGGACCTTTGAAAGGATAGCGAAATAAGACTCGCCAACATATCCCCAAAAGCGAAATAAGACTCGCCAACATATCCCCAAAAGCGAAATAAGACTCGCCAACATATCCACAAAAGCGAAACAAGACTCGCCAACATATCCCCAAAAGCGAAATAAGACTCGCCAACATATCCCCAAATGCGAAATAAGACTCGCCAACATATCCACAAAAGCGAAACAAGACTCGCCAACATATCCCCAAAAGCGAAATAAGACTCGCCAAGCCCTCCCAAAGACTTGACGCATGAAGCAGTCTCCGAGAACGACCACATATTGAACCTTTACAAGCCAAGGAATTTCATTCGCGGGAAACAGACTTGTGCACGTAATGCTTCTAAAAGAAACTCGGAGATTCAGGCAGGGAGAACACGAGAGAATAGAGGCTACATACATAGATAAAAGAATCCGGACACATCTCCAGCCTCGGAGAAGCCAAAAAATGGGACCCTTACGTTGAAGCAAAGGGGGACGAAAGATAATCGGACATGGTGAGAGGGAAAAAAGCAGGGAAAACGGGAAAAAATAGAGGAATTCTAAGAGAAGAACGCCGGCGAGAGCGAAGGGAGACGGACTACACGGCGAAATCTCACTCCAGATGACGGCCGAGGAAATTAGAAGTTTTTAGAAAGCAAAAACGGGGCCTTCAGTAGGCACGTCTTTAAACCGAAGGAAGCAGTTGAGAATTACTCTAGAATAACGGAGGAGATGTGAATTAAAAAGGTACTAAATGAAGCGATCACGAAACGAAGAGGGGGGTTGCAAAACCCTTCGAGGAGGAAGGGAACTCCGTTTTGAAGGCACTTAACCCTGATTACGACGTCGTATGCAAATGAATTAAAAAAAGCGAAATTCCAAAAGGTTGAATTTTTTTTCGGAAGTACGTTATTAGAAATTTCGGTAATTTACTTAATTAACGTCAATATTATCATGCGTTTCAATTCATGTTTATATTAACAATCATAGTGTGCATCAAAGAGGGCTAGAATATTCCTTGTTACACATTCGATTGATTTGACTTCAGAAGAGCATGGAGTAAGCCTTCCGATAGTTGATAATTGAAATTGGAGTCTCAAATGTTGCTTCACTGTTATATGCTGATCGCCAGGAAGATTATTAATTATTTATGGCTATGCGATAGAACATAATATTGAAAAATATTCGTCATACCGGAAATGTTGCATTTCCATTTGCGATTCATCTACTTTCTATTGTCATACCAATTCAAACGCATACATTACCCTGAACTTGAACAATAAGGTCTAGGGAATAATTTACTGCTCAGTAAAGAAAATATTATATTCACCCCATCTCTTTCCATGCGTTATTGTGTTGGGGAAACGTTTTCGAAGAGTTTTTTAGGATTTGATATTAGAGCTGAAAACTAAAACGTATTTGAGTAAAACTTAAAACACTTTCGAATTCAGTCACAAGCGACAGTCAAATTGTTTTATCTTCAGATAAATGGGGGAAAAGTTTGCCATGAGCACTGCACCCCGCAAAAAGGTTGGGAAGCAGAGCGGAAGACGGAGCGGCCTCGTCAATCCCAAATCCCGAGACTTCCGGCGTGTTTCCCTCCATTGGTATCGAAGTATTTTTTCCCGCGCAAATATTTTCCTCTTTTACGATGGGTGAAGCCAGAAAAAAAGGCCCACTGCCTCAGAGACGCCAAGTGTGGATGATAGCACGTCGAGAGAAGGAAAAGGAGGCCCTAATAAATCCCTAATGCCCCGAAATGCTTACGGCCAGCCATAAATCCAAGTGCCTTCCTGGAGTCAGAGAAAGAACGCGCCACGTCCCTCAAACTAGACATTCAGAGGAGAGAGAATTTGCAGAACATCGCCAAACTTGAATGCTCAGCGAAAACAACATGAGTACGCGAAATACTCGGTAAAAAAAACGGACGCTATATTGCCAAGAAGAACGGGTTTCAACGACTCTCTAAGGGGCGTGAGTTTTGGGTTGTTTTTGGAAAGTATCGTCCAAAGATGATTTTTCTTCTTGATGAGGTGTTATCACATTTAACTCACTCCGGTCTTTGGAGAGATACCCGAGAATTGTTAGGGATGCGAGACTCGTATCCTCGTAAGACTGCATTCCCGTTTGATGGGAATAAAGATTTTCAGCAATATAACCAACCGCCTATCAAAGCTCTCGGAGGCGTTAACAGTGAGCAGATCACCAATTTCTCGTTCGCCCTCAAGGCCAGTCGTTAAAAAAAAGGCAAAATGATGGCCGAAGTGAAATAATTTTTTTATGGCACTCTCGCGTACTACATTAAAACTCGAAATAATGTCAGATAGCGAATGTCCCAGAGAAAGGGTGTTTGCAATGCTACGGACTTCTAAAAGGGCACCGTGTCAACGGGATCGCCCCAAGGATACACGCGTAACCGTTTGCATTTTTATGGTAGATCCTAAAATAATCACGACAAAATAATACATGCATAATACAGAGATAGTTTTCTAGTCCTGGTCCTATTTACTTGTAAAAATAATCCGTCACTAAGCATGCAACCTTTCCGCTGGCTCATCCTTGGTAAGGGGAACTGCATTAAAAGTGAGGCCAATGCAAAACTTTCACGTCACTCTGCGTTTAACATGAAACTTATTTTTATGATTGAATGTGGCTTAGGCTTTCACGTTCTCGCTAGTAGAGTTACCACATCTTTCATTAACTGCTGAAGAGATGCTTCGTGTCAAAATATTCAGCTTCGTAGCCTTCCTATCCACCTCTCACTTCAAGTCTTCCACTACTGAACGGAATTGTTCCTGCCTCTGATTTTCTGCACGGCTCGACGTCGACCGGGTGAGAATCGAAGGAATCCTGTCTCCATTCACTCACGAAAACGTGCTCTTCCAGGGGATACACTTCGGTCGATCGGCTGAATTCCCTACTCCTCGGCCTACGTGTCTATTCCGGATTACGGAAATGGCTTTCCCAACCCTCTCTGGCATCCATCCTCTAAATTTTAGTTCAACTCAAAGCCTTCGACCATGCCAACTACCAGCTCTTATTTTATAAAAGACAGAACTCATTCATACCCAGTTATTGTCCTCAATTCATATATTTAGGCATACACCGTTGCTGTTCAACCTGTATGAAGAGGAAATGATCAAAGAGGCATGGGAAGAACTCGAGGTAGGAATGAAAGTGGGCGGGGAATTCGTAAAATCAGTTAGCTTTGCTGATGACCAAGCTTTAGTTTGTCAGTCAGCCAAGGAATTGCAAGCATTGCTGAGTGAATTGGAAATTCAGCGCGACAGGTATGGGATGAGAATCAATATTAATAAAACAAAGGTTATGCGATTTTCTAGAAAGAAAAAGGCTAAGATAAACATTAAAATAGGAGGGCAAAAACTAGGCCAGGTAGAACAGTTTACGTATCTCGGTAGTGTTTTGGATCAACACGGTAAATGTAGTAGGGACTTAAGGAGAAGAATTGCGCTAGGCAAAGAGGCTTTCACAAGGAGGAGGGAGTTGATGAGAGGGACGTTGAGTAAGGATATTAAGAAAGGACTCGTAAAAACTTTGATATGAAGCGTGGCTATGTACGGCGCGGAAACGTGGTCATTAAAGCAGGAGGATAGACGTAGACTGGAGGCTTTTGAAATGTGGGTGTGGAGAAGAATGGAGAAGGTGAAATGGACAGAGAAGAAAACAAACGAGGAAGTAGTTGGTATGGTGGGCGAAGAGAGGGGTTTGTTGGGAGAAATCCTATGGAGGCAGGAAAAGCGGATGAAGGGCATATTGGTCGGCAGTGGGATGTTGAAGACTGTAATAGGGAGGAGAATTTTAGGCAAACGAGGGAAGGGAAGGAACAGGATAGGGATGTTGGACGGGATGAAGGGAGGAAGAAATTACTCGGAGCTGAAGAGGGACCTGATGTAGAGTGGGATGTTGTGTTTTGCTGGGGGTTACAAATTGTTGAATTAGTAACTGTGTCCATCCAAAAACCTACCTTAACCGGTAGATTATCTAATAATAATGTAAAATGCAGAGGCACACAAATATATTTTAAGGCCCCTTTCTTCCTTCAATGTGTTCTAAGTATACTTCCTTCGGTCAATTTTTTTTTAAACAACAAAAGAATGACATGACATACTACAAAACATGAAAACACGACAAATAAACGTTTCACAGCAATGAGTTCATCTATTTTCAAGGGTATGCAGTATGTGCTAAGATGATTTCTCTTGTAAATGAAGATTTCCGTATTATTTGCAAATACTTCCACGGAAATATAACACATTAAGTTTCTCCTAAAACAAGAGTACACAATTCTGTTAAAATTAGATAATTACAATGGATTAATTTTGAATGGATTAATTCTCTCTCCACTGTTAACAAAAAGTGCAATGACATTATCGATCAAAATGCAATGCACCACAGACAGGTAGCATTGCATTTACTTGCTTGACAGCGAAGGGAAATTTGCTTTTTTAGTTTTACTACCTGCTCCAAATGATAATTTTTAAGTCTATTTTTTAAAACTTTACTTTTACCAAGCGTAGCGTACCTTTTACACCAGATGTAGTGTCAGATTCCAAAAGATAACTCAGGGACGACGGTTCAGGAAATGGAACCTAGACGCATTAGCCGGATGGAAAGGAAAGGAGGGTAAGCAGACTTTGGAGAAAGTTATGAGTGAGGAGAGAGTAATAAAGTGGAAAAATGTAACACAATAAAAATTAGGGATATCGAAAGCCGCAAAGAAGACTATAGAAAGATAGATATATAGGTCTTTATTTGGGCGAAATTGAGACCTAATGGTCTCAATTTTGCCCTTTTAGACCCTTTTTCCATTTAACACATTACCCATAATGTTCATAACTATTTTTTTTTTAAGGTAATCTACCGGTTAAGGTAGGTTTTTGGATGGACACAACTACCAAACAAATACTTTATTACTCCTAACAAAACACAAAATCCATCATCCTACTCTATATCAATGAACATTAAATACGAAAATGACAACGGAACCATGGATTACGGACGAGATGATTAGAAAGCTAGACGAGAGAAGGAAATGAAAAAATGTAAACATAGAGATAAGTAGAAGGAACTATGAAGAGTCCAATAATTATTTGAAGTGGGAAACAGTTAAAGAATAACTGTTTAAGGGGTTATCAGAACTCATACCCTTTCCACCACGTCAAGGTGTTCAAGTACGTATATATGTTTGTGTGTGTGTATATATATATATATATATATATATATATATATATATATATATATATATATATATATATATATATATATATATACACACACATACACTACCTCATCTTCAGATGAAGACGGATTGTTTCCGTCGAAATATCAAGAAATAACGCGTGAGTGTTCTTTTTTTTGTGTTTCTATATTGTGTGTTACTGTGTATTATATATATATATATATATATATATATATATATATATATATATACGTAGAGGGAGGGAGGGAGAGAGAGTAGATTACGGGCTCATGATCTTTAATAATCAAGTTATTAGAAGAAAAGGACTGAAGTCTAAATTAACTGCAAAAGGATCCCGAGTAGCAATGATGAATAACGGATTAAGTGGAATGAAATTGATGAGTGCTTTCTTTCTCTTTTGCCATTAGTCAATAATCTAATATAGAATCTGAAACCGGGCAATTGATTATTTGAGATGTAGATTGAAGAACGAGAATAAAGTTCAATTAAATAAAAATAGGAATTATAGAGGAAAGAAAAATCAAACATATGGGACAGCTTGCAGAAACGAGTGCTAATAGGCTGCCGATGGAGCAGTACTAAAATTAGAGATTAGGTGCATTAAAGATTTTTTCCACGAACGATAAGAGATCAGAATAACATTTTTTACCGTAGTAGGAGTAAAAATATGCGTGAAAAAATTAGTCTGAAATCTATTCACCCCCTGCCACGCACCCTAGCGGTGGCTTGTAGGGTACTAAATAATAAAAAAATACAAATAAAAACATTATACATACATGGAATTCGCACGAATGTTTAAACGAAGGGCAATGGCGCATTGATCGCTGCCGTAAGATTGGGAGAGGGTATTTTTTTTTCTTCGGTTCCCTGAATGCTGAGATTAGGGACCGCTTCCGCGAGGAAAAAGCTAACAACGGAGAGGTCGCATTTTTGGCCTGAATAAATGGATTCCGTGGGTCCGGATGAAACTTTTGGGTTTAAGGTTGCGGTGGGGGTAGCGGGAGTGCGGAGAGGTCCGGGGGGAGTGGAATTGAGGCCCACCCTCCTGCGCCCGCGGCGACAGACCCCAGGGAACGGGCGGCTTAGTCGTCGGGGCGGGGAATACGAGGGCAGCGGGAACCGGCCAAGCGGCGCCACCATATGCACGAGTATTTACCTGGGGAACGCACGCATGTGGCCGTTGGCATGATGACTGCCATCGACTAAAGATTAAAGTCCCGAGTTCGAATCCCGCCGCGCGTCGAACTCTCATCGGATTGGTTTATAGCGTGACTGGATCTGTTGTAAGCGCCTCTGGACCACCTTTTGGGTGAATTACGTACGGAAAATGTGCGGTAAAGTTGACGGAAGGGAATTCGATATAATGCTAACCGAAGAGGACATTTGATGAGGAGGGAAAAGTGCGAAGTTATAATTCGCTCGATAGGCCGCGCTTATAATTACGCGTTAAACCCGGGATTCATAGAAAGTCAGTTATATTTTTCAATTATTTTCCGAAAATATTCGCTAAAGATTTCCATGTAGTCGCGTAATGGAGACCAGAACAGTTGTAATTGAAGACAAAAAGGGAATGAGTAGACTAGGTTTCATTTATTTTTTACCAAGCTCTTTCTGTACGAAATCATTACCAGAATTACATGAGTAATTTAATTTTAGTACTGCAGTGGACTCAAGTTCGCTCGTAACCGAATCTCCGTTGTATTCATCTAGATTATCAATTGATTGAACGTAGCTCATCGCTAATATACAAACCAATTAGTGTCTTCCGATTCGGCCATAGCATTAAAGGTTGGCTAGCCGTGTGTCACGTAGATTCAGGTCATGCTTCAAGACGAGATCATGTTTGGCTGCTAATATTTTTTAACTTTTACCAATAATTTCTTCGCAATATAATACACTCTCAAAGCATAAAAACTTCATGAAATAGATTTCCAATGCTGTACACACTCAAAGACTAATAAAACGGTGAGAATTATTACATGCTACAACATTCCTAAAGTCCCCTTTGCATAATTGTAAAATTCAATGCAAACTCATTTGAGATGATCCCATCGAATGCACGCAAGGGTAAATAAGGAGGAATAAAAAAATATAGAATCGTTCTCTATACTCCAAAATAATTTGAAGATTTCTTCTGAAACGTAGCAGCCCACAAGCAGCGGTTCCTAGTTCAAACTTTGACGTATCCCCGAGTAAGGAAAGCCGGACTAAATTATTCCCTTCCGCCCCGCTGAGCTTAAGACTAGGGTTAAGGCAACCCTCGAACGCGGATTTCCCCTGAGACATAAATTAGTTACGCTCCGATAGCCGAGCGACGTTCGATGCGTGTTCGACGATTTCGAAAAACTTTTACGCGAGTCAATATGGGCGCGTGTAGCGGGGATTTATTTTGAAAAGATACGCCTCGACGATGGGTTTTGGAGGGGTTTTGCAAGAGGGGTGTGCGTTTCGAGAAAATCAAATTTTTCAAAAACCTGTAGCAATGGAAGAAAAATCGGGAGAGGGCGGGAAATGCTTATTTTAATGCAGCGACTATATTACTCACAGTCTAAATCCAGTTACACATTATATCACGTATAGTACCATGGATCAATGTGAATAGGTAAAATTTTATTAAGTAATAACAGCATTTTTCTTGAACTTAGCGCTTTAAAGTAACCCCTCAATGCTATATCAGCTTTTCTTTACCAAGATTCAATATACCTCACTTCCATTGCACCCAGCGAAATAATTGTTTGCAAAATATAATAAGCTATGTTTCATTGAAAAAATCTGTACAGAGAAAAAAAACAATAAAATTACATGCACTTGCTCTCTTGACTCATGGTATATTAATTATTAGAAGTAACTATAGTCCATGTAACTTCTGATAAGGAAAAAAAATGCCTGCACAAGTATTAGCGCAAATTGAAACCAGTTGTGAAATATTATATAACGCTTAGCATAATACTTCACCAGGTAGTATTAAAAAAGATATATCTAATGAATAGACCATAGACCTTTATTTTAATTGATGCTATCATTTGCTAAACATTATTTGAGAGGGAAGTCATTCACTCCTCTGCACACGACAATCTCCCAAAAATACTTGGTTGAACACGTAATCATCAGGATGGTAAAATGATTACGCAATTTAAACTATAAAATATGTTAATATAAAATCTATGAGTTATAACGACATATTTCCACGTAGAGAACCTTAGGTTCTAAGTCGTCAAGGACTATATCCAACAAGACCGGCTTAAAGTAACAGACGACCATGGGAATTTTTTTGAAGGATGGATAGAAACGATACAAAGAAAAACACAAACACTCGGGTGAGGAAATGGCAGCGGACCTTGATTGATGCAAAAATCGCGATTCCCTCCGACACACAAAAGATAAATAGAAAACTCCACCTTCCAGGACTCACGCCTTTACGTCGTCGGCCCCACGAGCGAGCGACCCGTTGGCTGTCGTTGACAAATCGTCGCTACTCGGAAAACGACGCGCAAACGATGAGAAGAGAAATACGACGTCGGCACTCGAGACGGAAGCGAGCAAACAGCTTCAATCAGAATGCGTGCACGGCGCGGGGCGGGCGAAGAAATCGTCGACCGCGATAAGAGGACGACGCTCCAGCCGGCCCGCTTTCAGCGAAACACCTCCCAAGCGACAACTCCTCCTTTATACCATGTGCTCGACTCCCTCCGCCAGCGCGGCAGCAAACAAACAACACTCTCCTGCACACAAAAAACCAACAAGCGCACACACACACACACACTCGAAATCCCGCTCACATTAGCTTTTAATGCATGCCTCTCCCTCACTCTTTCTTGATCCTCCTTTTCTTCACACGTCCAGATTCCCACAAAAGGATTCGCAATATGAATCGCCCACCACTGTTCATTCCCACGGCCTCCAAGAGGAGAAGAAAAGCCCGCGAGGATGACGACGGGAGGCGGGAAGAGGACTGGCTGTCAAAGGAAAAAGATTGGGGGGGAAGAGGCCAAAAAGGAGGAGAAAACTTTACTCCCCCCCCCCCTTCCTTCCTCCACTTCAACCCCCACACCTCTTCTCATGGAATCAAGAGGCCGGAAAAGAAGTGCAGCGTCTTTCCCTACAATGACTTCCTCCCGCCTGTCCCTTAAAGAAAGGACTTAATTCGACGGACAAGTTGGCCCAATCTACCAGCACCTGAACACCAAACTCCGCTTACAAGCCTCGAAGACACGCGGCAAGCAGGAAGGCGCCCCTCGCGACATCTACGTCCTACGCTCAATCTCACCTTCCCCGCTCTCACCGTCCTTCCCCTATTTCCTCCCTCCTCCCCCAACGACAATCGCCTCACGAACTCCCCCCCTCCCCACCTTACTAATCCCCTTCCCCTCTACACAAACGCTCCTTAAAAATAAACACCCTTCTTCCCCACCCTTTCATTCCTCAGTCGACAGCGTGTCCGTCCATGCCTCAATGTCACCCGGGCGGAATAACAGAAGGATGAGTAAAGAAAGAGGGGAGGACTTAAAATAAACACCAAGTCCATCCCGAGACGGATGCCTCAGTCATCAATAATGACCGTGGCTACCGTCCGTTGAGGCCGAGGTCCCCCTCTGCCTGTCCTCTCCCCCCGCCCACCGGGATGGTCGCTGGAAGTCCCACTCGTGAAACGAATATAATAAAAAGAAATGAAAACATCTTCTGTCAATAAGAATGTGGCGTACGGAGCATTGCCGACTCCTATGGTTGTCACCTGGTGCGAGACCCAATACAATTCTACCGAAAAAAGCGTGCGTTCATTCTCCCATTAGTCGCGGACAGTTAACAAGAGGCAGGATCCAGAATGAAACCTTGTGGGACTCGCTGAATACAGCGACGGGCGAGCGCCGCATTTTGATGACTTAAAAGACAAGGTGGCACGAAAGTTGTGCTTGAAATACTATTGTTCTCTAATCTCACTCTTCCCAAGAAAATTACATCGCTCTATGTTTTCTCATTGATTTTCTTCTCAACGGAGAAGTTTTCCCTTCATTTATTATCCCTATTCAAATATTTCACGACGTGTTTGCAAACTGAAGGAGTCCATTGATCGAAACCTGACAATTATCCAATGGAAATTTTTTCTCTCGAGAATACTTTCATCTACCTTCTTCTTGGTCAATATTTTTTTCTTACGATCAATACGAAGCGGTGATGATTTGCTAAAAATCAATCAATAAGCAGTTTGAAACTGATTGCAACGTAGGAAAATGTTGAGAAGAAAAATAATCCATATTGAATACAGAATTAATTGAAAAATAAGAAAAACAATACGAGACATAAAGCCCCAGGGAGAATTTTGGCACAATTTCAACTTTATACTGATATTTTAAGGCTTTAAAAAAATGTAAGCTGAAATATTATCTTTCGTACTAGTTGCAGTGCAAGGAATGTACAAGTACTGTTATTTATGCTCCAATGATTATTCTCTCATCCGTCATTCCAATAAGGGCATGGATACAGCCCTATCTAGTGATACAGTTACTCCTTGCAGCATTAGCGCAAGTAAAGAAAAGTACCTCTTTATGATCGACAAGATCGTTACTTAATCATCTTTTCTTTCTGGCACTGATTTTCTTTCCACTGGTCGCTGTCTAAACGACTCAACGGGCATTTATATTCGAAGACCCAGCGTGGGATAACACACATTAATGTATTTCTGGGGCGAGGTAATACTCGCAAAGTCCCATTGCTGAACTATCTCAAATGGGTTCTGTGCGTTAAAAGTGACGTGACGATGTACGTCATGACATTTTATGACAGGAGTTAAACTGCTGAGAACCTTGCTCTCGGGGGAAAAATTATAATAATTCACATCTGAACATGCAGTGAGTTTCCTCCTAGTGAAATGATGCATGCACACGGACGTCCGTCGCTAGGGAGGCACAAGCCGTCTCAAAAAATAATTTCACCGAGAGCCAGGTTCTCCTTCCCAAGGTTTTTCATTATAGCTTTCGATTATTCTTTTGTTTCCTCGATTTCGACGCCAACTGTGGATAAGAGGGAAAGGTTCGACGAAGGGCGGGGGGATGGGAGGGACAGGGACCGGAAATGTGCGTGGATACGTGCGTGCGTGATTGGGGTATCCAATGCACACCCTCCCCTCCGCAAGCCGAGCGCACCCTCGCCTTACGCCTCTGTGGCGCGTGCTCGGGGAAGTAATTGCGTGGAGGGAAGGGGATCCGGGGTGGAGGAATGAGGAGTGAGGGGCCGGGGAGGAGGGCGAAGGGAAAGCGGGAAGAAATAAAGCAAACAAGAAGCCAGGAAAAGACGCGTCGGCTGCAGTGCTACCACGTCTAATTCCACGACAACAACGAAAATAAAATTGCTTACTTTATCAAAGGTTGGTGATCACGGGGCGAATCGACGACAGGATAAACTAATGAAAGACACAAAATCCGAGATTCTCTCATGATTTACAATTTTATTTCGGGCGAAATCCTTGATAACTCCACCTTAATATTACCCTTATATTTTTCTAGACTTCGTACACGTTTAGATGTCCAGTGCGACGAAAAAATAATTTTTTCCCTACGGTGAACGAAGGACAGGTCCCCGGGCCCCACTCCAAAACGAATATTTCTATGAGTGAAGGATAGGAATAAAAAGAAAACTCTTGGATCGGGTCTTTTTATTCATCTCCCGTTTTCGGAGATGAATTCAGGGTGCTCGCAAACATTCGGCAACGTTCACACTTCGACAAATACGGCGTCTAACGCGGGACTGGCGAGAATAACAAATTATTATAAAAAAGAACGATGGTCCGGGCCCTGCACTTCCATGAATGCTCGGGGAATATTTTTTTAGAAAGGACGCAGGACGGCGTCAAAATGTTTCCTAGGTAGCAACTCTCCGTGCTTCGCAGCTCCACACGACAGCGCCCCGCTCGCCAGGGAGTGCAAACAACATGTTGGCATAGTCGGTTGACAACAGCGGCATACATCTCCGATGAAAAAAGATGAGACGCCGAGCCCGATCGATGCGAGAAAATAAATAACCCACGTGGTGGGACCTCGGAGAAAATCACACGTCGGTCCGACTGATTGAAAATGCAAACGACTTCGGGCGGCCGGATTTTAAATATTTACGTACGGGTTGACGTTTCGCCAAAGAATTATGAACGCCCCTTACGTTTTACTTCACAGTTATGTGAACCGGATACAAGTCTGCTCGACACGACAAACTTATAGTTACAACTTCCACACTAGTAGATAGTTACGAGCCGTTTGACATGAAAAATTTGAAGCGGATGATATATTGAGGGTTGATAAATATTCTCGATTCGCGGAAAGAAGACGGAGTTGATGTGCGACAACAACCTTCAGTTTATTTAGAAGAACGGTAATCTTACTAACAACAGTTCAGCGCTAGAAGAAATTCAAACTTTAAAAATCTATACATATTTATTAAACCCACTACGATAGAGACGATATAAATTGCCATTATCCATCAGCGAACCCCTCTTATAAATTGATTCTACGCGAGGAATTCATTCAACTAAAACTGGGGACGCAAGACGTAAGTGTTGGAACAATTTGCGGTATCAAAAGATCCATAAAATGGTTCCAAAGACTTCTATCAGAGATATTCCAGCTTCCTCCGGTTTTTGGAAAATATTAAATTGGAAACATTTATTTTACCATGCCTTCGTCAACTTATATATATGTGATTCATTCTTTTTTTAGAATTGTAGGGTTTTTAATATGTTATATGCATGTAAAGGCCTAGAAGATTAGGTGTAGCTCTTTAATCTGTGGGTAATTCCCGCCCTAGTTATACTAATAAAAGCACCGCTGCGTTTCTTAAAACTCATGTGAATATCTAGCTGATAAGCCGAGCAAGGGGGGAGAGGGGAGGAGAAGGGTTGTGGAACAGAGGGAGGTCAAGGAGGGGGGAAGGGGACGAATACGTCAGGTCATTAATATTATTAACTAATATACCCTTATGATGCCTGCTCTTGGAAATGTCCAACCATTCCAAGGCATCTACCTTGACGCCATCTCACCCCTGACGCCATACCCAACCGCCCTCTCCACCTCAAACACACGTTTCCCTTCTCTTTCCCTCCTCCCACCTCACCAACACCTCCCCCCTCCTCTTCTGTCTACTATATAAAGCTGTGTGTCCTCTGTTCTTCACCTGATGATGAATATGTTAGTCGAAACCTAAGTCGTGAAAAATAAAATTTACGTGGAAGAACAAAGTATTTTCTTTTCCGATATGTAGAGTAGCCTTCTACGCCCAAACACTTCCCAATATCCATTAGTATCCATTTCTTTATTCATCAAGATTCAATTTTCATTGCACTCCTCTTCCCTTCCATCGGCCGTTTGCACATACTCGCTAGTATTAATATATTTTAGGGTATTCTACCAGTTAAGGAAGGTGGACTCAGTCTATGCAATTTCGCCTTACGAAAAAGAGAACCTGAAACCGAGCGCTACTCCAAGTCCCTTCTGCATATATTAGTCCCTCTATTTCAATCCCTTCCTTGTTTGCTTAATGTTCTTCCCTTTATCACATCCCTCAAAATCCCATCGTCAATCAGAATGCTCTCACGCGTCCATTATTCCTGCCTCCTTTCGATTTCTCCCAACAATCCCCTCTCCTCGCCCACCATACCTAGCACTTCCTTGTTTGTTTTCCTTTCTGCCCATTTCACCTTCTCCATTCTTCTGCAAACTTACAATTTAAAAGTATCCAATTTACATCTATCATCTTGCTTCAGCCACCATGTTTCCGCGCCGTATGTAACTAGGCTTCATATCAAAGTATTAACGAGCCTTCTCTTAACATCCTTACTCAACGTCCCTTTCACCAATTACCTCCTCCTTGTGAAAGGTTCTTTGCCTGGCGCAATTCTTCGCCTTACAAGTATGCCCACACTACTTTGTTCATTTTGGTTCAGATAACTCCCGAGATAGGTAAACTGCTCCACCTGCTCCATCTTTTTACCCTCCTATTTTCAAACTTGACTTAGCTTTTCTCTGTCTAGAAAGCCGCATAACCTTTGCTTTATTTACATTAAACCTCATCCGATAGCTATTGCAATAACCTTCCAATGCACTCAGCAGAGTTTAAAACTCCTTGACTGACTGAACAAATCTTCAACCGGAAGCGATTCGAGGAAATGGTGCCGGCGATCACGGAATATTTAAGATAAGAATCACGAGCGACAAACGCTTGCTGAAGTTACTTCGGCGCGCGTCTGCAATGGTGAATGCCAAAAGGAAAAAGGGCAGGAAAAAAATTACCAATGATCCTCGCTCTGACTCCCACTGCATAGCTGCCCCAATGTATTGCCAGCACGAGAACTACAGGAATCCGTGTAGGATATATCTCTCTCGAATACCATTAAGATTCACATCAAATACAGATATTCCATCGATAAAAACCGCCGTTGAATCAATCATATCACGAACATCAAATACCTAGAGTCAATAGTTACAGCTCCCAAGATATATGCGGCTGAATCCTGTCTTAAGCTGACAAATACAATATACCACGAGGGAGGAACTGATGATGGACTGTAAATCTTATTCAACTGATAAATAGATAAAGAACGTACTACGGCCGAGTGCATGGAAAGAAAGTAAAACCCAAAGCCGTACACTTAAGGGCACTTATAGGTGGAATATAGAAGGGGGTGGGAAAGTTATTGTTTGGCGGGAAGCCAGAGGCCCGTGACCCGTCACTCAAACAAATGAAAATTAAAATAAATAGTTCTACCAATTACTCCCTTGATCAGGTATTTGCACACCAAATTGACCTTCACAAGTCGCAACCACACACACACGCAGGGTTTACGGGGCGGGAAGCCCGACGCCAGTGACCCGTCACTCAAACAAATGTAAAATAAAATAAATACTTCAACTGATAGGTTTAACTCGATAGTATATTATTTCGACTATTTCCTCGGAGCCACTTCATATCTCTTGGGCATATATCTCAGATGGTGAAACACTTGGATTCTTCGTATGGTTTCCTGCCGCACGTGTCCCTCACATATGCCCTCCCCTTCAAGAGGAGAGGGGACGGCAAGATAATACACCTTCCACCCTCCGCATTCACGCACCTTCCGCTAGGAGTGCACGTGCACGATCACCATTTCCCACTATCGGCCGTTACTAAAAAGGTCATTTTAAGACTCCCGGCACTGAAATGCATATTATTTTCCGACTGACGGCTTCCAGGGTTTTTGGGCTATCCGAACGTTCACAAATGTACACGTTTCGACGGCAAAATAAAAGAGTTTCTCGAGACAATGGCGTGGAACACACAAAGGACTTTCTCCTTTTCCCGTCTCTTCAACCGTTAGTTCTAGAGTGAAGGAAAAATGGATTTGCAAAGTGAAATCGATGGTGTCACATTTGACATATTTGGAGTGCTTGTGCAACTAACCGGATAACAACATTTTCCGTTAATCAATCAATTACCCTGGCAGGTTACAGATTATTGAACACGTCCCTATTGAGAGTTTTGTGATTTACGCAGGGCCTTGATTGAATAAGGGCCGTTATGAATTTTTAAATATTTTATCAGAAAGAGCGTCACTTTGGGACATTGCGCTCAATGAATTAATTTAAATAAATCGCCACGGCCAAAAATAAGAACACCGAGCCGAGTCACGGTAAGCACTGGAATCACTGGAAACACCTAGGAGTGGATTCGCACTGGATTCACCCACTTAGAACTCCCGAATAAAGCTCGACTCTCTGGCTGTTGGTCGCTGGAATTTATTTTTTATTTCTATCACATTATTTATTTTTTTACTCTGCAAACCACCGTTAGGGAGTGGGGCAGGGGTAGAATACAAACCTGAGTAATTTTGACGCGAATATTTTTACCCCTACCGCGGTCGGACAATGTTATTCTGTCGATCCCTATTCGATCGCGAAAAAAATGACATCTTAAATCTATCTGTTGTACACTTCAACTCTTTAAATTTATTGGTATGATCTCACCTACCAGAGTACGATGGGATCAATAATACATTTTGAACCTCATTGCTAAAGGAGCGTCATTCCAATTTATGATTTCAAATAAGAGATTTAATCTGTAATTTAACCTTCGCTCCGAGCGTAATTCCAACCCAGCTCCTCTAATATTTTGGATACGCGACTAAGTTAATCATAACAACGTATTAAAAATCTAGCTCCCCTATGCTGCATGCAAACATTTCAAAAAATCACTTTTATGCAATACCTAGCGAGACACCACTAAGGTGCGTTGCAGGGTGTGATTAATAGACTTCTTTAGATACAAAATACTCCCCACCCCTAGAGCGGTCGGAAAATGTTATCCTGAGCCCTTAGCGTAAGAAGGAAAAATAATATGTGGCGTGGAATATTTAGCTTGAGTCGAAATCTACCGTAGTCATAGTCTTCTCCAAAATAATTGCTACGATAAGGGTTGCCCATTGGTATATTTATTTCCATGCCAAATATCACAAAAGCTTTGACACACACAAGGAATTGCATGACCTTATCGGGCAAACTGTCGCGAGGCCCCGACGCGGCGTCACATCCCGTGGATGGGCTTGGGCCTTCGCCCGGGGAAGAGCGCCGCCGGCCGCAACGGAACGGACTTCACCGAACATGCCGACGCTCACTTTTGTTTCCTCCCATCGCCCAACTTTTAATTCAATCGAAATCGATACGGAAGCCACCGTAAATGCAACGATGCCATCTTGAATACTGATGTGTCAACCTTGATGACAGCAGTGATTATTAATTGATCGTATGCCACGGCCGGAATTAATAAGCCCCGCGGCTCCCCTCCCATTATCCCACCACTGGGGGACCTTTTAACGATTGCAGACTTCCAACGAGAGGCAATCAATAACGGGGTTTTAATTATAGCTAGCCTCCTAGCGATTAGAGGTCGTTTTTAGGCCATCCCTGTAAACCCATACCCACACTCTTCTACACCACCTTAGCTCTTTGCCCTTCGCCATTTTATAAATGTCATCGCTCAGTTTCTAACCACTTTCGCACTATCTGACATGACATACATTTCCTTTCTATTCCAAAAAATCTTTCCATCTAACATGCTTTTCCTATTCCTTCCCCTTCCTCGCTTGCCCGACGTTCTCCCCTCTTTCACAGTATCTTGGACAGATAATCATATTTACAATCTAATTTGCAGATAACGAAAGGACACCCAGTCGCACACCGAAAACTGATATACTCATTACATTTATCAAATGTTCCTATTCCCTCTGCTTCCCAATCCTAAGGAAACATTTTGACACTCAGGCCCCAAATGCTTATTATGCCCAAATGACCTTCAACCTCTTCACAGGACATATTACAATAATACTGGCAGAGAAATCATAAGATATATAGATATATTCTGCAGGTGTGTAAGTGCACGTATATATGTGTGTGTGCATATATATATATATATATATATATATATATATATATATATATATATATATATATATCGATGATGTAGAAGCACACGGGAGCAATATAACACTTGGACGACACAATAGAACACAAAAATATACAAAGAAAACACATAAAATGACACTCAAATTTAAGATCAAAATATTCGGGTCAAAATTTCCATTTATACATTATTATTAATTACCAAATTAGCCTTTTGTGCAATCATCCTCTGCCATACACCCCAGCGGTGGCTTGCGGGGAGATACGGGGAATATGTGGACAAGCTAAAAAAAAACTAGAAATAATTAGAAGACCTCTAGGTAAATGTGATGAAAAGTCAAAAAGAAATGTTACATTTCGCTGGTTAGGCCATTTAGAATGTACTATAAGTATATAGGATCCTCACGAAGTTGAATTGATTCGCGGAACTGGACCGCGTGCAAAATAGTGGAGCTAGATTTGTAGAACTTTGTCATGATAAACTTAGTAGCATATTCAAAATATTAGAGCAGCTGGACGGGGAACCACTTGATGGAGCGAAGGTTAAATTACAGATTGAATACCTCTTATTGGAAATCATAAATTAGAAATTTGTCTCTTGAGCAGTAATGTTGAAAGTGTATTATCATTCCCCATCGTACTACGGTAGAAGAGATCATGTTTATATAATTAGAGATATTAGGTGTAGAACAGATGGATTTGAGATGCCATTTTTTACACGAACGATAAGGGATCAGAATAACATCCTTCGACCGTGGTGGGGTCACATTTGTGTCAAAATTAGTCTGGTGTGTATTCATCCCATGCCACACACCCTAGAGGTTGCTTTTCAGGGTACTAAAATATCAAATCAAATTTATAATGATAAATGTCGCTGAGGGCGACTTTGTTCCACACGAAGGTAGTTATAATAAAGAGATTGGGAATAATACATGTAAGTGCTTCCCCGGCGTAAAAAGTGAAACAAGGGAATAATTTGGTCAATTTAGACTTTTTGCGGTTTCAAAAATTTTGGAAAACAGTTTGAGACAAACTTTAAAATTCATTCCGAGAAAAAATGTGGGCAAATGCGGAAAGAGACATAATTGGCAATATCTTCAGTATTAATAAAAATGTTTATATAACCCTAAGAGGGTAAATGAAGGTGCATTTGAATGAATGTGCAATTCTGCTCACTTTGGCAGCGATAATTGGGACTAAATGGATAGGCTAAAATGTTTCATTAATGCGGTGGACTGTGATTCTTAAAAAAGTGCGCTTCCGATAAATCATGAGGAAAACGGTGAGGAGTGAGTGGGTCAAAAAATGTGACTTTGCTTCATCGGTGATGCACAAGTAGAGAAGATGTGCGCTTTTTATTGATTTGGTGGAAGTGATAGAATGGGTGACAAAATGAATCACTAAACAGATTTATGACAGAAGAGTAAATGACTTGAGAGGAAAGGGCGCACCGAGAAAGTCACGGGTGAATGCAGTCGAGGCATGTTTTGACATAAAGAGCAATAATGGATGTCTCAGGAACAGAAGAACACGAACGAAACAATATCAGACTGCGAAGACGGCGAACGAGGCATGTACGAGCAGAAATACATGAATGGAGGTAATTTTAGAGAAATAATTTTCTGACGGACTTTTTCCGAATTTCCCTATCCTGGTTGGGGGGTATTTATGAATTCAAACACAACAAGTGATAGAGAATAAACCTCCATTATGGTAAGAAGTCAATGGCACTCGTTCACATTTATCGCAGCGTCGAAATGACCAAAGTTCACCCCCAGAGTCGTGCCAAATGAACTTCCGTCCATCGGCTTAAAACTCTAGCAATGTTGAACAGCGAGGGGCGAAACCTCATTCAAAAATGTATTATGAGAGCTCCCTCTTTGTTACCTCCCAGTACGTGTAACTATGATGATAAAATTTACATTTTAGTCAAGAAAAAACTCGCACGAATTATTTGAATGCCCAAAGCAAGGGAATAAAACGCCTTCGTGCTTATTTCAGCTTCTCATGTCGTTCTCAAAGGCTGCACAATCCTTGCGAAAACGCCGAAGGCGTGATTAACATAGACAGTATTTTTTGGGATCCCTAGTTTCTCTCCAAAAGGTCTTGCTCTCCGGACGCTGTTCACACAGGTCACCGACGTCCTTAAGGCGGGCCCTAGAACCCTAGAGCCCGCCCGTTCTCACCGGCGGCGTCAGTAACATTTATTAACCATCACGCTTTCGCCGTGGCTCTCTCACACGCCGCCTCGCTGCCTTCGTCCGAGACAGTCTGCTCTGCAAGCAGGGGGGGGGGCGCAAGAGGGGCTTCACTTCACCCCCACACGGGCCATCTCGACTGGAGACGCAGTGTTCTCGCACAATGCCAACTCCCTCGCTCTGATTCCCTCAGAGCCTCCCGACAACTCCTTCCCTCCGGAATATTAACTTGGTCCTCAAACAATTGAATCGCAACAGCAGCGAACGGGCGCGACATTTTGAATGCGGCCCTTGTGTGCATGTGTGCGGATCCGAATGAGGCTTTATGCGTCGTTTTGTCTCTCCTTGCAACTATGGCAAGGTTTTCAAAGTGGAGGCCGGGATGGGTGAATGTTCGGTGGGGGGGGCGGGGGTATACGGCGCCTTCATGTTGCGCGAGCTCGGATTTAATTCAAATTTAGTTTAGTTAAAGGAGAGCCAGGGCACGGAGAGCACTTCGAGGAAGTGAAATTTCGACCCACCTCCCGCGGCCTCAGAATGTTTGTGCTCAAACATTAGTTAGGGTGTTTGCGCTCCCGTCTCTGGGGCCTTGTTGACGAGGGGGGGGGCGCTCGTCTTTCCCAATAATAAGTCAATTAAATATTTATTTTTGCACTCATTGATTCTAAACGGGAGACATCTTGTTTATTCGCTCGCGTCTCAGAGGAAGTTGGCAATGTTAGAGTATACATATGTTTGGCTGGGTATCGTATATGGCGCGATTTATTTCGCTCTCACTGTTTCCGAAGTGGAGAGCGACTTATGGATAATGGCCTACCGCGAAGAATCATATTTGATGTGTAGGCATACGTCCTCACTTTTCTTGAGAGCCTATATTTAGCCTCAATTCATACTACGAGGATTCATACGAGCCTATTTGTTTTTAAGGTACATTTTCTGAACTTGTTGTGCATAAAAATGTTTATTAACAGTAAGCTTCACAAACTGGAATTAACAAACACGTCGAATTATATCAAAAATCAACAACCAATAAAATAGATGACTAATTAAAACAATTCGTTATTTGATTGTTTGAAGATACTAAGTCCAACTGCTCACAAATATATATTTCATCTACATAGTACCCTGGAAACCGCCGCTAGGGTGTGTGGCAGGGGATGAATACACACCAGACTACCAATTACCCACAATACTTTTACCCCAATAGCGCGGTCGGACAACATTACTCTGGTGCCTTATCTTCCGTGGATAAAATGACACATCAAATATGTCTGTTCCACACTCAATCTCTATTATGTTTTTGGCATGATCTCTTCTGTGGTAGAACGATAGGGCTAATAGTAAATTTTTAAAATCATTGTCAAAGAGACATCCTTCTAATGAATGCAAGACATTTAATCTGTAATAAAGCCTTCGCTCCGTGAGTGTTTCCCAACTTGTTTTTCATTGAATCATTAATTTATTTTTTTCAACTTAATAGTTACCATCTAGGATTGCATAACAGAGACTTAAATTCAGTGCTTGGTAAAAAATATTGCAAATATGACGAAGGGTAGATTTTTACCGAGAAATGTGTCAGTTTACATATTTGGCATCACTTACACTACGCGGCGACAAAACCATCTGAAAAACTCTTTAAGTATTTAAATGCATTTTAAAAAAATAATTGCAAAACGAAGGAGTAGGTTTTTCAAACGTTGCTGCGAAAAGAAACTCTGACGGGGTTCTTACATAGAACTACGAATGGGATTTAATCAATCAATAAAAAAGGATCGGTCTTCCTTTTTAAGCTATGCAAATAATATCTCCACGATAACCATGAGTGCTTCCTAACATGCAAGGGAGTCAATAAGATCCTACAAAAAAATCACGGAAAAAATCATAGGCATACCAAATACAGTTATGGTAAGGAAAAAACAGAAAATTTATTGACACTGAAACACCCTATGTAATTTCTATAATAATCATTCGTTTGGCCATAAAGCAGTCACAAGGTTAACGAACCAAATAACTACGGTGATTAACAGAATTTTTTATCTTTCTTTCCCTTTTAAGATCACTTTGAAAAAACAACGAAATTACTCTTTTAATTCTAATATCAAGAGCTTGTGTTTTAACGTCTTACCACATGCCCATGCGGCGTCCCATAACGTTTTGGGGTGCGCTCAATTTGGCACGCATCAACAGCATCCATGAGGCACCACATCGCCGTCCATTCCGTTTCACGATTAGGCATCGAGGGATCCGAGGGGAACTCATAAAATGGATTCGACGCGGGCGGGAAATTTGAATGGCGACGGCGAGGGGAAACTATTGAAATTTTAGAGAGCCATTTCATTTGTCCTACGAGTAACTCCTTTTACGACGGACGGGATTCATTTTCCGGATGTACCCGCAATCAGCGTCGGAAGATGACAACAATGCCTGCCAACTTCCCAACTGACATTGCATTGTCGCCACCCAACGCCAATACCCACGTGCTCATTAACGTCTGGCAGAATGGTGTACCACGACTCAATGATACGGTTGCCTCCGCTTGGTTCCTGTAAAACCTGAAAATATAATTAGACGATGCAAATCCCTCGATCCCCATCGCTACGTTTCCTAAGCACTTACCAACTGGTAAACAGGTGCGAGTACTAGCAATATTACAGAGAACAGATTTTCCAGGGGAATAGTGCATGCTATCCTGAGGGTAGAAAAGTGGCATTTTCTAAAAAATCAACTAAACAATCATTTAAAGCACATTTTCGTAATATATCTGAATTAATAATCACGGCAAAGGTTGGTAAATAAAAACATTATTACAACGGGCTTACGCCGGGTAGGGTAGAACCTAATGTATGATTCATTGAATAGTTCTGTTCGTTTATGTACCATTTAAATATTTTAATATTCGCATCGGATACTTGGCAGTTGAGGCAAGAAGATAAGCGTGGATTGGACACTTGATAGAGAGGATGTGGAGGGCAATAAAAACTGTGAAATGGACGGAAAGGAAAACAAACTAAAGGAATTTTAGCTATGGTAGGTAAGGAGAAAAGGCTGCCAGGAGAAATTTAAAAAAGGCAGGAAATCTCTCCTATGATTTCTATCCATCTCTAAAGGATCTATTACGGTCGTTTAATACTCACTGCCCTATCCTTTATAATACGCACGGCTTTATCATTCCTGACAAGGCTTAAGCACATTTGTACACCATACTGTTTATCCACAAACTCTCCATATCCTTGCACTACTTCTTCCATCACGTTTCCTTTGCCCAAGTAATTACTCACCTAAGTGCATTCGATGATATATATCCTCCTGATATACTTTCTAAAAGAACAGACGGATAATTATACGGAAGAAAAATCCATTTAAAATATTTTCCTTCATTCCAAGGGTAAGGGGCAAGAAAAATTTGCACAACTCGTGACCGTGCTGGAAGCAACTTATGTGTAACAACGATTGCATGCAAAATATTTCGTGTCACTACAGGAGTTCTTCCATGCACAGTGCTAATAAACATTTATCCCGCCAGTCGAGGACGCAGCAATAATTTTATTATAAGGTAATCTACCGGTTAAGGTAGGCTTTTGCATGAACACAACTACCAAATAAATATTTTGTGACTCCTAACAAAACAATAAATCCAGCATCCTATTCTACATGAAGTCCCTCTTCATCTCTGAGTACTTTCTTCCTCCCGTCATCCCGTCCAACATCCCTATCCCGTTCCTTCCCTTTCCTCGTTTGCCCAACATTCTCTCCTCCATCACAGTCTTCAACATCCCACTGCCGGTCAACACCCCCTTCATCCCCTTTTCCCCCCTCCATAGGATTTCTCCCAACAAACCCCTCTCTTCGCCCAGCATACCAAGTACTTCCTCATAATATTCGCAGCAATATATAAATATAAAAAAATATGATAAATAATTCAGGAATAAATAAATACATGCCTAATGAGGGTAAAAAAGAAACTACTCTTCCACAGCAAAAAAGTAAAACATTACTAGTAAAAAATATACGCCTAGTAAAAATTATATCACACAAGAAAAACAGCAGTAATAAAACATTTTAATGGGAAAACTGCCTACGCATTTCTTGTAGATCAGACAAGCACATCGCACGTGATGCCGTAAAACATATTCCCTCCCTCATATGAGAAGCTCGGGAAGAATTAACGGAGACGGTCGGGTGGCTCCGAAAGCGTGAGAATGATAGATCGCAAAAGATATTTGACTATGACTACGGCGTGAGAGTCGTGGATCTGCTCCCTTCATTGTACCTCGCCTATACCATACGGAATTTCAATCTGGGCGAAGAGAGCACCCACCGCATATGAGATCAGCATTTTATGTCACCTCCTCCTCGTATGACGATCGAGCACGGAGGGTGTAGGAACCCCATTGAAATGCACACCTCTTTGAGGGAAACGCGGTCTTCCTTGCACTCTCCGTCATGCAGCGAACTGCATTCATATGCGGCGGCGAGGGATGGAGGGGCGGGCGGGGCACCAATTTCTTCCCCCCTCTCCCGAAATTGTCGCCGGGAAGAAAAACCACCTCCCTACCGCGCCGTAAGGACCCAGCGCTATCATTTTGGTTCCTCCACGAGACTTGCGCACGCGATGAATAAAAAACACAGCGGCACTCTGGGCCATGATACGTGCCCTCGGTGATGCAGCGCTCGGATGATTCGGGGGGAGGGACGGGAGGGATAGACTCCGTTAGGAATGAGCCTTTTGAAATTGTTCCACTCTCAAAAAAAAAATACCCGAAATGAAGAGGGAAAACGGAAAGATGGATAGGAGGAGAGAAAATTTGTCATTTCATTGTCTTGGGAAGGAATGCTCTTCCCAGGTGGCGTCAAATTAAACCTGCAGTTTTCCCTAAGTTCGCATTTGGCTACACGAAACTATTAACGCATTCCAATTTTACTCATATCAGACACCAACTCTTTGTTGCGAAGAAGATGAATTGAGCCACTATCTTCGATAGCAAAAAACTTTTTAAAAATCAATTTTTGACACCCTTGGAATTGGAAAAAAAGTGCACGATAATACCGTATAAGTGTTCCTGATGATATAGCTGCATGTTTCCTTAATGGTTTTCCTTCTATGAACAATTTAGTTCCGCAAATTTCCTCGCTCCTTTCTTTGATGATCCAAATTCAAATAAAAGTCTCCTTAAGACCCGGTATTTCGGCGGCAGGAATATCTTCCAAATATATGCAGTCCACATACGTAGTGTCCATGATGCCACCCTAACACCAGTGGCAGCCGTGTGGAATGATAGGAACGAGACGAGGAATTCCACCAACGTCTTTCCTTCAGTGAAAGCGAATCTAATCCCAATAATGTGGCCAATTAATCCATTGTGCCAGGTTGTGGAACGCTATTGAGGAAAGCAGTCAATTAATTTCACCTTGATAACAGCATCGACGGCGGTACATTGAAAAGAAATCCTTGCAACTACGGGTCTCGGCCCACAAGGGTGAGTGTCGTGTCCTGAAGCGAGGGAGGAAACTCTTCCGTGGAAGTCATCACACGGACACGAACTGCGAGAATAATGACTTAGTATGTACCATGGCTTAGGAAAAGCACATCAGAAAGCGACGCACAAGATTTGCTGAGAGGAAATATAGATAATTAAGAGATGAAATAATATTGAAGCGAGTTTCAGAGGCACACGTATACGTAGGGTGGAGACACGGTAGCGTCGGGCAGGAGTAACACGAGAAAAAAATAGGAGTTTGAGAAGGGGACAATTATATTGCGTGTACAAACAACTAAAGCAAACAATTGGGAGTTCCCCTGGAAGTCAATACCATATAGTGAGTAGGGATCGCAATACGGGAGTAATGGATGTGAGGTGGGATAGCACGGATTTGATGAATATGAGGCCCCTTAGTTCCATTTCATTGCAAGAAAAAGGAGACCAAAAAATTTTAAGGGCAAAATTTGGCAAAAAAAAGACGATTCACTCCTTAAAACTCCTATTCCCAAAAGAAAAACAGAAACAATTTCTGGAGCCGATTTATGAAGGTAGGTGTTTTATTTCGATAGCGGAAGAAATAGGGCTAAAATCATTAAAACAGGACGGATAGAAGGTATATGACTACTTAGTAGGAGATTAGTTTAGGTTTACAAAGGGTAGATTCACGCTTGGCAGGGAGCACCATTGAACAACGAATTACAGTAAAAGGGAGTGGTTTAATCGGCTTACCTGAAACCTGTACAAGTCTTCTACAGCGATAAGATTGGAGATCCTCAAACCTATGACTAGGTATCGGAAGGGGAATCAGACACAGGAAAGTAAAACAGTGTTGTGAGTTACGACCAATACCTTTCAGCGCAGGGCGCTTTAAGTATTCATAGAAGTATAAGGAAAGCTTATGGCACGAATGGAAGTAATGGGAAACAGATCAAGTAATTTACAACTGCTGATACCAAAGCTTTGGACAGTAACTCGGGCAATACATCGCTATAATGCTGAGGGAATTACCTGCAGAACAGGTTTTATGATCCTGGGGTTAGAAATAATTGCTGGAAGAAAACAACACTAATGAGATTATCAAGTAATAGGAAGTCCAAGTCACGAGTTAATGTTTGAGGGCAAGAACTACAGTAGGAAGATCACTTCAAATATTTATGAATTGCTGCAGACTAAAATGAACAAAATTGTAAGGCCACGATAAAAATATCACCTTGGATAAATAAGCTTTTTCAGAGAAGGAAATAAATTATAAAAACCGAAATTTAGGTCAGAGGAAATATATTAATAAAAACTTCAATGTGAAGCGTGGGTTGGTGACGAGAACATTCCAACGGTTAGGTTAGAGGCACGGTGTACATGCTAGTCATGCAGAAGGGAAAATACAACCATATGAATAACTGTAAGAAGCCCTCTGAGTAAAAGGAAAGATCTGAATCGTGAAAGGTGCCTGGAACACGGTGATCTGAGAGAGCATAGAAGAAAGTGAAGCATTTGAGAGGACGGGGCATTTGGACGGTGGAAGAGGAATGGAATTCTGAAATGAGAAGAAAATATTGGCGGCGAGTACTCTTCTAGCACCACCGGTGGAGAAGATACACGTGGAAGATTAAGAAAGACGTATATACGAGATACAAAAGAAACACTGTCCCCGAAAGAATGAGACAAAGATCAAGTGAAGCAGTGCAAGAGATACCCAGGCGCGCATATAAATAGCGACCGTAACCTCGTCGTCATAAAGATACGAATACGCTACAATAAGATTAAGAAAGCAGCACCGGAATCAAGATGAAATACGAAAACGCAAAATGGAAAATAAGAATGAAAAAGGTTGACCACAGCCATTGATGGGAAAATTCATAGAGATTAGTGCTGAAGGAAAATGGAATGAATTAAAGAAAATAATTACTGCGGTGGCTGAAGAGCAACTTGTTAAGTAAGTTCGCGGAAGCCAGGTGACCAAGGATTACGGCACATATTTAGATGCCTATTTAAAAAAAAGGAGAATATACATGAATCCAAAACAGCAAACCTATTGAAGCTATGTATGAGAAGTGACGCAACTACTATGTTAGACGGGGGTGTTAGTAGGACTAGGAAGTATGGATTTCATGATGCTCCGAAGACATCAATGATGTTATGCTGCGAGAAAATACTGATTACATACAAACAAGTAAAGAATCGCTTCGCAGAAGAAATGAAAAAATCAATTAATGTCAAATACTCGTGTGATAATACATTAATAAAAGTTGAAAACATAGGAAATATATGAAAATAGCATACAGAACAAATGCCAACCCCTTTAGAAGACGAATAATGGAATTTGAAAGATGAATGTTAAGTAGAAAAGACGACCAGGAGACAGAAGTTGATTGGACAAGGCTGAGGAGGTGAGGTGAGAGACCTGAATATGGTCAAGGTACTAGGAGAAGAGAAATGAACCGAGAAATCATAAAGGCTATTTGTGATATCGTAACAGACACACTGTCACTTTGAAATAAATTATAATTTTACTAATGTTAACAATTAACAAACTGACACTTTGGAATATCTTTGGAATTAGCTACGAGAATGGAAGATTGCTAGATGACTTCGTAAACTGAAAAAAACAAGGACCAAGAAATGTGATTAGCGTCCAGCACTTAACCTTGTGTCACACGCGCCCAAAAAACTAACAAGAGTAAGTGGGCGAAAAATAAAGCAAAAGATTTAAGGAAAGACCTGGAGGAAAACAAATTCGGGTTCAGGAAAAAACAGAACAAGGGAGTCCATACTAAGCCAGAAGTATTGGTTAAAAATGTCAACAAACCGTAAAAGGAGGCATTCGTGGACTTGGGGAAAGCCTTGGACAACGTCGAGTGTAACTAGATGTTTGAACTAATGGTAACACTGGTGATAGACAGAAGAATAATCTATCAACTGTAGAAGTGTAAGTCGCAACTATGCGAATGGAAATCGGACGAGACATAGACAAAAAATTAACCTAATATTGTGGCAAGGAGACAGTCTATCACCAGCACTATTCATATACGTATACCTGGAATAAGCAATTAAAAAAGCCCAGGAATAACGCACCGAAGGAGTCAACATGAATGAAGGTAACACTCATAAGCTCCGGTTCCCAGAAGATATCGCAGCTACAGCGAAGAAGCGAGTAAACCTGCTAACACTTCTGAACGCTAAAGACGAAGTAATTCAAGAATAAGGTGAGATGATAAACTGGAAGAGAACTAAAATTCTACGATGTGGAAGGGATATTGCTCTACGAGGAGAAAAATTGGAGCAAGTGGAACTTTTCATTTACCTGAGGGCAACATATCATGTTGGGATGGTAGAAGCCCTCTACAGAAAAGAATAACCAGACAGATAGGGCACACCTTTATCTAAACAAAATTTGGAAAAATTGAAGGTGCAGCCCCGAGGAAAAAACGTAGGACAAGTACTCAGGACACGTAAATAGGGATGCAAAACAGATATGCTATCAGGGTGGAAGGGAATTAACATTAGGTAAGAAAAACTAGACGGCTGCATTTAACCCATTTTCAGACTGAAATACTCGTGAATTTGGTATGACGCCGAAGTTAATAGTTTAGACAGTGTGATAAAAATAGGGAGTAGGCTTTTGCGATGGAAAATAATTGAAAAAATAAAATAAAAGGAAAACATAGGAAGCGCTAGTCATGGTTTGGGAAAAGGAAGATTCTTGGAAGAAATTCGTAGAGTGATTTCGAGAAATACATTTTAATAGGCATTGTCATTCAATATTCAACATAAAACTGAGACAGACAGACACTTACAGAACATACTGTAGGAGAGTATGCTATGTAAGAGTTGGAAACAAGAATATATCAGGAATTTTGGCCGCCATGTGATGAAAACGATTCCCCTAAGGTCCTCCCATAGTGTGGTAGCAATATTTCCCTATCACTCAATCCGAGGTGATTACACATCCCTGATGACCTCGATACATTACATTTTTACAGAGGTATTAACTTTGATCTGTTATATTCTCATTATCTAAATATGCAAACCCTACCGCAAACAAGATAACCCAAGACTTTGAAAATGTCTTTATTATTTTCGCTTGTAGGAGTGAAAAGGTAGCACGAGGAGAATAAATCGTCGAACAACCCACGGGTCGCCGACACCGATGAGTCGGGTTCGAGCATCTGTGGAGACATAACTTTCTCCGAAGTTGAGAAATTTTCTCGTACGCTGCGTAAGGACTGATTCCCATTCTGATACCCCGTCCGTGGAACGTGACGTGACACTAAAGCGAGGAATCCTTGTACCTTTCGCAAAGGGTACGACATAATTCAGGAGCGCACCTTTCCTCCTCTCCCAACAAATCCCAACAACCCACTCTCAGCCACACAATAGCGTCTGGGGTCGACCGCTCCAATAACTGGTACTGCGACCGAATGTCAGCGACACGCATGACATACAGTCGCCGGGACACGTTCGCCCTCCGTACACAAAAGGTTCCAGGTGAAGATTCAGGTGCCCTACCGGCGGGGAACGTCAACCCCCTCCCGTCTCCGCAGCAGCACGTGCTCCACGCCAGCTGTCGTCAAAATGAGGAAAACCAGGGCGGGGAAATTTTAAAAAGTCAGGAAAAAATATCGATCTAATCTATTTAGATATTTGAAATTAAACGAGCTTTAATGTTTGCAATAAATAAAAAAAATTAATAACTATTTTATTGGAATTCTATCGGCTGAAGTGCGTTTTGAATAGACACAGCCTATACAATTGTGCAACAATGTATTTACTCGTATCTCCTAGCTAAAACAAAAACTGAAATCGGGCACTACAATTAATCCCTATCCATCTGTACTTACTACTTTTTTCACTTCATTCCGTCCGACATCCCTATCCTATTTCTGCCCCTTCCTCATTTGCCCAACATCCACCCTTCTATCACAGTCTTCAACATCTTATCGCCAATCAAAACGCTCCGATTACTTTCTTCCTGCCTCCTTTTTTCCTAATTTCATCCTATTACAATCACATATTTATCTATTTTGCAATAGTCCGAAAACAGCACTTCAACCTTTATATCGGACTATGAACAATGATACAACAATTTGACAACTAACCCATCATTCAATAATTCCCGGGACTTATTGAACGGGATATATTTTGGAATGCGCAAGGTATAAGTTCCATAGACTACCATGAAAAAGGTAAATCTATCAATAGCGACTATTACATTGAGTTATCGGTGCTTTTGAAGGACGATATCGCAAAAAAACGACCGCACTTGAAGAAGAAAAAAATCATCTTTCATCAACACAATGCACCACAGTGCCACAAGCCAATGAAAACAATGGCAAAATTGAACGAGTGGGGCTTCAATCTATTTCCCCGCCCACCATACTCTCCAGATCTAGCCCCCAGAGACTACTGGCTGTTTGCTGATCTCAACAAGATGCTCCAGGGAAAAAGATTTGGCTTATTTTGAGGACAAGGACAAATCTTTTTACAAGTATGGTATCGGGAAGTTAGAAAAGCGTTGGAATGATTGCATAGCTCTTGAAGGTGATCATGTTGATGGATAAAAATGAATTTTGCGAAACAAATGTCGTTTTCTTAGTTAGTCCCGGGAATTATTGAACGATGGTTTAAATGCACCCAAAACCTAGGTGGAGGAAAATCCATCCCGGCGGGAATTGAACCCGCCACATCTGGGTTGGCAGACGAGGACGTCACCCCATTGCCACCGGGGCCGGCGATATATCAATAAAATACAACTTTTGAGCTCATTATTTAATAGATATGTTAAAAAAATCATTTTCGTGGTCCCCTGGGTTTCAAATTAAGTTTTAGTAGCCAATGAGAACAAAATGGAAAGGCTTCCCAAACTCTCTTACCCCACTATCTACTTTCTCTGCCCCGACCCCCTTAATCCCTCCTAGACCCCCCGGCCCCGACTGGCAAACCCAGAACCTCTCCTTTTTGCTGCCATCGCGCGGGCCGGGAAATTGATCTCCACGGGGGGTTAAAGCCTCCCTCCACGCCCAGGATCCCACCTGAACCCGGCCTCCCTTTCCCACACGCGTGCCCTCTCCTCGGGTCAGTGCGTGCGCGGCGGAGAAAACCCGAGGAAAGAGGCGGAGAGGGGACGGAGGGGAAGCGGTCGGAAGGGTTGAACAAGACAAGAGGAATCCGATACCCATCTCTCTCTCTCTTTCTCCAACCGAGGGGGCATGACAAGGGCTACATCGCAAACATAACCGCGCTCGTGGATGGGATTGGAGCAGCCGCCCGCCCGTCCTCCTGCCTGCCGCATCTCGAACCCCCACACACAATCCAAGACACTCCTCTGCTTGCACACGCTTTGGCGAAATTTCATGGTAGCTTCACTCAAAATGCCTCCCAATGTCAATACGTTGATCGGTTCGCATGCGTGCGGAATATGTTCTGTAATTATTTTTGGAGCGAGTCACCTTAATTTATCGACATGTAGAGAAATCGTCCACTAAACTCACTTGTGTTTCGTACCCAATGCAATGGTTCACCGAGTTTATCCACTTGCTAAAATATGAAATACTACGCAACACCTCTAGAAAAGTAAACGGACCCATTCTAGACGGAATACGTAAAGTGAAACAAATGAATATTTTATTATGTCCTACGAGCAAGTTTACACACAGGACAATTATCCTCTGAAAGGATCATGCAGAATATGTGGTCTACCATCAGAATAGATACCAACTCACTTTTACATTTTATTGAAATCACATAATAATGAACATTTTTCGTTAGCGATGTGCCAATTAAGTACAACTGGCTGATTTAGATGGAGGCGTGTGGCGGAGACAGTGGGTGCGATGGGTCCGTGTACCTTCGCATTTGTATTGTACGGCACCAGTTCCATCCATTGGGGTTAAATGGAAGCGGTGGGCCTCTATGGCCTTAATTTCGCTCGAAAGACGCTTACTCCTCCGGCCCTTTCACCTCCGCCTGGCTCGCTCCCAAACGCAGAGCTCTCGAGAACAAAAGGGAAGGGAGTCGATGGGTTCGCGAAATCCGCGAAACGTAGCCCCCCCCCCACTTCGTCCTTCCCTCCTCACCCCTGGTGGACGGGGTGGGGCCGATCTGACTGAGAGGGTGCTGCCAGAGTGCAAATCTGGGGAATCAATACGCCACGCACGCACGTGCTTCTCGGCGAAGGATCTGCGGTCAGGGGACGGGCTCCTCAGGCACAACGAGGGCGTTAAACATGGACGGCCAATCGGGGTATCGAAGCGATGACGGATTCTCAGCATCGAACAAATCATTTGTCACTCACTGCGATACTCTCATGAAATAACGCGCGCAGTAATTACATTAAGAAGTAATTAAGGACAGTGGTTCACGTCTCGGGTCGACGGAGAGATCTGGTGGATAGGGATATTCGGCTACTGACCTGATGAAATGGCTTCTATCCTCAGTGATGAAAATCGACCCTCGGTTTGGTATCTGCGGCGGTGATCTAAACGAAGAGGAAAGAAATATAAATTAGTAAACTGATGATGAAGTCCAAATACTAATAGACACGCAAGTTAAACGAATAAGATCCGAGACATGCAAAGAGAATAACATTATTAAAAGTCAGCGGTACATTTAATGGCAATGGTTTCCATGGCAGTAGTGCATTTTACTGGTCATTCGCACCTGGAGCACTGCATTGTATGTGGGGTGTTTATATCTACAGAGAAAGAAAGCAATGAGCATTGTCTTTCCTTTCTAATTCCCACTTTTTTGCGCGCAAAGTAGATTACTTATCCTTGAAATCAGTTTTTCCATTCGAGTCGATGTTTCTTCTAGATTTTCCACGGATTTCTTTGAATCTCAGAAACTAAGAGCACCAAAAAACAAGACCAGAGCGAATTTTAATGACCCATTGAATGAAAGGCTGCCATAGTATTTGCTGTGTAAATTGTATTTACAGCATATTTTTCCAAGGAATAATACGTGTCAATATTTAAACACAGCAGCCCCATCACGCAATATTTGGGATAGCGCACATTAATGGAATAAAATGCTGCTTCCTTATTTCCTAAATAAAATACCAATCTCCATGATAAGGTCTTACACTAGGATTAGGGCCGACAAAACGTCAGTTATATAACTGTGCAGCTTGAACGCCGTGAATCCCTCGTTCTAATCGGGTTTTGCCATATTATTCTTTAGTAACCGATTCAGGGTAAACACTTCAAAACCAATTATTCCAAAATAATGTCCAGCTAAATTTTCGCCACCGGAGAATCTCCGATTATTTTTTCACTTTCCGTCACAGAGTTTGGAGTAGAAAGCGCGAGTTTATGAAGCGTCTGCAATAAAACTGCAAACGGCCGTAGCGGTGATTAACAGATTTCACCAGCTACAGGTCAGAGTTTACAACATGTGTAAAAAAACTAAAAATCGCGAACTCCGATCCATCATCAAATATGTATCTTACTATTGATTCATTGAGATCAGACATACGCTCCGAATTCAAATAATTATAACCCTTTACTTCGGACAAAACCCTTCTGATTGCTCACGGAATTTTCGGAAAAGATGCACCACAATCATTTCTCCAGTTTTACCGATAGATGGCCGCCCGCGAAGTTAGTATTAAAAATAAGAGCACTAAAATCGAAAGGGTGGAAAAAATTCAAACGCATATCTGACCTCACAGCTGGAATTCCCCAAGGGAGTAAACGTCACAGACCGAATACAAATGGCGCGGCGTTTTACGCCACCAAACTTTTGCCTGATGAACCTTTCATGAGACATAAACAATTCATGGAAGATGAAAATTTGATGTTCATCATTTATGGAAGCGCAGGGTTGATCATTCACAGAGTGGAATGATGAGCATTCCTCACACCACGTCGCTCGCCCTCGCCTCCCACCCCCTCCCAATCCCCAAACTCCGAAAAATACACTTTTTCTAACGAAACGCCGAACGAAATTGGAGAGCTGGATGTTTAGAGAATCGGCAGCGCGCGGTGGAAATGGAGAGATACGTATGTATATGGTATATGTTTCCCTAAGCAAATATACAAATCGAAGCGGCACCAAACGGCGGACATAACACACCACGGAGACATTATTGACGGATCAGCACATAAAATAAAGAGAGGGAGCGGAATCATTCATTCTGTATTTCCCGCAAGAGTAATGTCTTGGACTAAAAGTTCACTCGCATTACTGCCATAATCTAACTCATTTCCCTTTTACATATATTGTCTTTATTTTTTTCATATTTCCTGCCTTCTCTATCGCAGAATTCCATTCTCACATAGCCACATCATCCTAAAACTAGATGATTGTGTAAAAGGAAATAAATTGATTGATTTCAACGGGGAACTGAATACAGACACTGACTTGCAAATACATATTTAACATTATGTCCAATGTTTTTGGCAGCTAATTAGCAATAAAAACGTTATCATTGCATTTGCCCTTCCTTTAATGGAATAAATCTTAATGAAAACAGTTTTTACTTTTATTTTTGATACTTGCCAGTAATTTAAACGTTTGCGGCAAAACATTGGTATGATCATCTTTTCCATAAAACCAGTCCTTTTGTTTTACGACAACTTGGGCGACGATTCTATGGTACGCCATGATGAAGGAGAAGAAATATATCCTTTGTAAGAATTGCTTGAAAGAAAAGTTTGTAAGAAACATGATACCAAACAAATCCAGCCAAATAATAACAACGTCACCTCCAATTTATTTCCTGCACAAAGGATTATTAGGGTAGTCCTTACATAGTTAAATCTTAAATTTGTACACGGTTTCATTAACAATTAATTTTAAAATGCTAATACCTTTAAATATAATCTAATTATCTGCTCACGCCATTAGCTTTGGTTTTTTCCGTTATCGCCAAAAAGGCAGCCACGGCATTTCACCCACCGGCCGCTTCTTATTAAATGTTAATTTATGTATCATTTTCAATTTCTGCTTCAAATTCTCCACACATACTCTAAACGCACCTCGAAAGCCCCCACCTCACTCGAGTCCTCCCTCCTATTCAGCCAAAAACCCAAATCGAAAGGAGATACACGCCTAGCAGGGCGTTTTCAAACCTTTCAACTGGAAAATAATCGCATGAGCATCGTGTCAGAAAAGTTTTGAAACACACGACGACCGTGACAGTCCATCAACCAAGAGAAGGTAAACGGCATCCTTGATTTCATAAATACGTCAGGAATCTGATATCGCAGCAGCAGCGGTCCAAGGGGAAGGAAAGAGTGCGGTAGACGGGACGCAGGCGAAATGGCCGGTCGAGCGTGCGTGCGTGGGGGGCGAAGTGATACGTCAGCCATGGGAGCCACGGCCCGGGGGGCGCCTAAGTGTAAACGGGCGAGGGGGCAGAAATAGGAAAATAAAACGAAAGACGAGCGAAAACAGAAGAGCGGTTTTTGGAGCGCGAGATTCCCTTTGCCGCACCATCCACGGCCAAACTCACCCAACGACCCGATCCGATGCCCCAGGGACGAGCAAAATAAACACGCAACTAAGTACGCGTGCATGGGAAACAAAATACATGAGATTTTAATTTTTTACAAAGGGCACTGATTTGGCCGCCGGGTGGTGTCCGGCCCGGGGCAAAATGCTATGGGAGAGCGGGGTGGGAAATGTATCAGAGAGGATGTTTTCAAAAAACAGCACAGCAGGAGCGGACGGGAACGGAATAGGGGGGAGGACGGGAGAGAGGGAAGGGAAGCCCTAGGATTGGCTCACACCAATGACACCGCTTAACACTGAGAAGAGATGAAAGCCATGGGGCGGGAGGCTTTTAACGCACCGACCGCCCGACTGAAATTAAGTAGGCCTTCTACTTGAGGACAAAAATGAGCAATGCAATTGCAATAACGAAAATGAATCATTAAATCCTTCACCGGGACACTGATTTCACTTTATTTACGACACGCTAAATACTTACAGTTTACCTCGTTAAAGGAATGAGCATTTTTGGCAGCATGACTCATTTGCTCAAGGAGCGAAATTCGCTTGTTGACGCAATTTACATCGCAATTCCCATTTCTAAGGCGACGAATGTAATCAGAATGCATTGAGATTCGGTATAGGAAAGAAATCATTTCGGTCAGTCAACGAATCCTTGTGATATTAGTGAACACTCAAATGCTATTCGTACGAGTAACGAAAATTAATTTTTGTTAAGCTGGTGCATGATAAATGAAACCGGGGTAAAAATGATTTGTCTCATGGTTAGCAGGCTGGTGCGTGCGAAACAGATGATGCCAAACACGCAGACACCGAAGAAAGGCATATTAAAATCATTTTAACGACAGTTGCAGACCACCAGAAAGGGTGAATCGAGAAAGGTATTAGATTTTATTAATCGTTGGAATCTAAAGAAAGACATTAAAATAAAGAATAGATATCGATACATACAGAATACATAAAATAAAATTTCCTTAGAAGAAGAAATATATACAAATAAATACGTAAATTAACGTCATAGGAGAGAGGTAAAGTTACTAATTTCGTATTCGAAATTATTTTAAATGCACTGCTTAGCGCTCATGCGAATTAGATACGCATTTAAAAGTAAATAAGGAACGATAAATATTGCTGCCCAAAATAAAGAAATAGCGCTAAAAATAAAAATTTCCATTAGTTAAGGAAGGGAAGTATAATATACCTCGTATACCTGCCCTAATTAATTGTATATACAATTACACCCCCAATATAAATGGAGTATGACATTATATGTAAGAGAAAAGAGGACCATAAGGAAATTACGCAAAATATCTGGAGAGAATAAATTTTGGGCATCAGAAGAGGGCGGAGAAAATTATGCACGGTGTATAAACGATGCCATACTACCTTGATCAAAAAGTTCCCGGAATAACCACCGTGTGGCGCTCCCATCGTTCCGATTTGAGTTCTGTTTTTTTTTTTGTTAAATTGGTACATCTGTTGTTGATATTCCCTTTAAATCTTAGTGTCATAACTTGACATTTGCAAAAGTTACGTAGCCAAGAGTACATCTATCTCTGTGTGTGTTGGCGATTTTTTACAATTGCAGAAATGGATTTAAATTTGCAACAACGAACTTGTATTAAATTTTGCGTAAAAAACGGATTTAGTGGCGCACGGACGTTGGAAATGTTGGAAAAGTGTTTCGGCAACGATTCTCTAAAAAAAACGGTCGTTTACCAGTGGCACGAGCGGTTCAGAAGTGGTCGTGAGTCAATCGAAGATGATGAACGCAGTGGCAGACCATCGACATCGAAAGTCGGTGAAAAAATTGATAAAGTAAAAGAAATGTTGGTCAATAACCGCAAATTAACCATCAGAGAAATAGCGGAGGACTTGAACATTGCCTATGGATCCGCCCAAGACATTGTGGTTAATGATTTGGGTTTCCGTCGTGTAGCAGCAAAGTTGGTGCCAAAAGACCTCAATTTCATGCAAAAAAGAGACCGTGTTGACGTCGCAAAAGACATGATTTGCGAGGCTGAATCCGATCCCACATTCATCAAAAGGATCATTACTGGAGACGAGACGTGGGTTTATGAGTACGACACGCAATCCAGACATCAGGCAAGTGAATGGCGTTCACCAAATGAGCCGAGACCAAAAAAACCACGTCGTTTTCAGTCAAAAAAGAAGGCAATGCTGACGGTTTTCATGGATTACAACGGTGTAGTGCATCATGAATTTTTGCCAGAAGGCCAGACAGTAAACAAAGAGTATTATTTGGGCGTTATGAGACGTTTGCGTGAAGCAATTCGCCGAAAGAGACCAGAAATGTGGGCAGAAAACTCGTGGATTTTGCACCATGATAACGCACCGTCGCACAGTGCTATCATTATTCGTAATTTTTTGACGAAAAATGCAACAAATACCATCCAACAGCCACCGAATTCACCTGATTTGGCTCCCTGTGACTTCTTTCTGTTCAATCGAGTTAAAAAACCATTACGGGGAACGCGTTTTAGCAGCCGAGAGGAAGTAATGGAAAAATCGCAGGAAGCACTGATGGACATACCGAAAACCGAATATAAAAAATGTTTCGAGGATTGGATCAAGCGCTGGCATAAGTGTGTTGCAGTCGATGGGGATTACTTTGAAGGGGACAATATAGATTTAGATGAATAACCTTGTATTTTTAATTTTCTGAATAAATTCCGGGAACTTTTTGATCAAGGTAGTATTGAACATGCGGCGGGAGAAAGAGAGACCAATGGAATAAGAAAAGCAAACCTCACCAAACAGATTCAAATTTGCGACGGCACATAATTGGATTTTACGTCAGTGACACTATTTGGGAAGGAAAATTAAAGAAGGAAGATATTTCAAATATTATAATAACAAGATAAGAAGTTCAGCGAAAGTTGCCTTATACGACTCTGTGGGAAACAGAATCGTTTTGAATGTCAGAATTATAAAATACTTGAGGACCGATCTATGCAGACAGAATACTGATGACAACTGCTGATACCAAGAATGTGCAATAATTAAGTATTGATAGTTGAATACAGATCATATCTTGTAACTCACAAAGAAAGCAAACATAAAGACGAACTCTAGCACTCTCTTCTGATAAAGATTAAAGCTGCCTCTGCGATGTCTTCGATTACAGAATGCACCTATTATCCATGCTGAGAGTTGAAGAAATGGAAACGCATAAGCGGGAACATAAAGCACATACTATTCAACTTATATCCCAAAGTCCTCCGAGGAGCATGCTCGAGAGGTCATAAAGCCACCCTCCGGGAACCACCCCCTCCCCCTCTTGAATAAAGCAGGCAGGCGTGGATGAAAGGAAGCAACATCAACAACGGAGGAGAGAAAGTGGAAAAAAAACTTCATTCATTCCTCTTTTAAATGCGACCATCCCAATCCCCATTAATACGACAGCCAGCATCTGGAAAACAAGGGAAGGGAAAGGAAAGAGGGGAAATGGAAGGGCGTAAATAAAATACTTATTCGAGAAAAAAGCCGAATGGTGGAGGATAAAAAGAGAGAGAGCCTCTTCGACGGACGCCAACGCTCTCCGCTCTCGAGGGTGTCTCCCCCCCCCTCCCCGCGCTCTCCCCCGGCCCCTCCTTCATCTCGGAACGCCCCCTTCTTTTTCCCCCATTCTCCCTCCGCGAATCCCAAATATATTCCCACGGGCCCTCCCACCCACGCCCGTCCCTCCCTCCCCTCCAAAAACGGAATCTGAAATTCTAATACCGGTCTTTTCCTTCCTCACTTCATCCCCATTCACTTCCTCCACACTCCTTCTTCTCCCTCTTTCTCTCTCTTCCAGCCGCTCCCTCCCTCTTATTCATCGTCGTGATCCTCTTTCGCCTCTCCTTCCACCCGCAACTTTCCCTTCCTCGAACGACAAGTACAAAAGGTTGAACTTTTACCGCTACGCCCGCACTCCCGTCTCCTACGTTGAATTAAAACTGTCGCAACGATTGGCGACGACGTTCTTGATTTCGCCAAGAATTATACACGCCTGTCTATTTAGTAGTTGTACTTTGACTTATATTATGTCTAATGAGAAAGATTTTATGTTAGCTCTACATACATGATCTCTGGAGTTAAAAATGACATCACCTAGCATAGAACTAATCCTAGATTCATCTAATATAGAGTACTCACTCATTGTGGGATTTTCTTTGCGAAAATACGTGAATGATCCTGTCGTACGATGTTTCACCGAGTCAAGTAATAGTGAAGAAATAAGATTCTTCGATTAGTACTTTGCAAATTTACCGACCACACCACAAAATTGATACGTACATAGATAGAGGTCTTTATTTGGGCAAAATAAGGGCAGCACTAAAGTGTAATGACAAATGCGACTCTTGTCCTGCTACTCCTTGTCACCTCTGCCTCCGCAAAACGGTGTTAAAGAAAAACGACCTAACTGAGATGACGGCTAAGATAATTAATTTTTCGGTCAACTCGATATTAGGTGCTTCTGTAGTCCATGACAGAGTTAAAAAAAAGTAAACAAGAGTTTAAAGAAAATCAATAAATTGATCTTATTATTTTAAAACGTTTTTCCAACAAATTAACGGAAAATACATGAAACTAGAATAATTATTTTTGACAACAAATGCTCCCTATTGATATTAAATGCTATGATTTGAACCAATAGCTGAAAACCATTGATTCTGATATAGGGACCTTCAGGTAAATTTAATAGAAGACTGTAAAAGTATTTATTACGATAAAAACAGGATAGTTCATGCGCCAACAAATAAAGAAGTAGACACTTTCTCCGCAAATAAATGTCCAAACAGCGAACGGTTCTTCAAAGCTTACTCAGACATATATATACACGATGCTCTTGAAAAAAACTTTCTTGAACTGGCCGCTCCCCACAATAAACTGTTTTATGGACATAAATAATTGCATTGGCGTTGCTGAAATAAAAAATTACGATCTGGAATCTGAAGTCTGCAATTATCAACCTCGTTGGTAATATGAGTAAAGTGCCCGCAGTTCATCGGACTTTCTAAAGAGGTTCTTAGTATTCCAACGGAGGATATCACCAGGGTGATCAAATCGAATGATGCACACACAATGCGAAAGGAGGATAGAAATCAGAGTGACGGAAGAAAATAGTCCAACTGCCTAAATAAAACAAAAATAAAACACTTTCGAATTATGCATTCGCATATCAAAAAATTCTATTTTAATGCTACAGTATAATATTTATCACATTCCAAGAAACTGCGGGAGATGCCGCTAAAGTAACTTTTAACGGTGTCATTCGCTAATATCCATTTATTCATCATATTTATTTATATGCATGATATTTATCAATTTTTAAAGCATTAGATAACAATTAATGAAGCATTAGATACATTGACAAGCAATAAAATACGTAAGCCGTTGAGTGCAATGGAACATTGACACATGGGGTGTTGCACCAAGAATGTTATGTCAGCTGTGATTGTGGAAAGGTTATAGTACGACTTAAATGTACCATTTAATTCGGTCTCTTTTCGGGATGGATTTTACCGGATTCTGGCAGTACTTGCTAAACTTCATGCACAAACATTCCATTATGCCTATATAAAAAAATAAATAAAATACTTAAACCTAAAAATAAGGTTCATAAAAATAAAAGAATACGTTTTTGAGACTTCAAATCGTTTGGGACTCTTTTTGAGACTCCATATCGGTCATCTTTTTATTAAATACGGGTACTTATTAAGATAGCGCATTCGTAATTACTATAAATATCAGCATTATTATGTTTCGGTAAAAACTTTATCTAATTCACCGACCTAATTTTTTAACAATTTAACCCTTGAAAACGAAGTACGCTAATAAACTCGCGGGATTTTTTGAAGGGGCGCAATTTATTATAATAGTTCGCAGTGGGTATAGTGGAAGAACAATAGTCTAAACACTACCACAGTAGGATGCGTACTGAGTGAGTACAAGGGCGTTTAGACACCAAAATGCTGGCCCTAGCTATACCCACGCTAGGCCAAAATGTAAGTCACTTTCTTACTTAGGAAAGTGACTTACACTATTCCTGATGCCCTGAGCGTCTGTTTCATTGGATCCTTCAGGGTTCATTACAATTTTACTGAGCCCCAAAATCAAGACAATATTTCCCAGAAAAGAGGCAACGGAACAATTTATATCGTAATTATTTCAATCTAAGATTAATCAAATCGCTCTAAAAATTAGCACGCCCTATGTAAAGGCTGATCAATAAAAATAAATAAACCACTTCACTATTTACGTTTAAGATATAATGATAAATATAAATTCAGAAAAATTACATTAAGCATCACAAAAGATTGGTCCCATAAAGACGTCTCCCCACCTTTGAAGGGGCATTAAGACCCAAGGGCAGAAAGGGCATCATTTGGGATCCGCAAAGCATAAGTTCAAGTTACAATAACAAGTGGAAACCGTGGATTTCCAAAAGGTCTTTTCACCAACGGTATGTTGATATCGTTGGGTTTGGTAACACCCTCGAGATATATTTTTAGAATTTTGAAAGAATTGCCGTAACGCTGATTCAACTGCTCCGAGCAGAACAGGAAAACGACAACAGCAGAAGAGTATTCATTATCTCGAAGAACCTCTCCTCTAAAACACTTCTGAGTATCGAATTTCATCCCAGTTCCCACTCTAGCGATTTCCGAGAAAAAACACTCGCCTTAAGTTCTTGCGCATATCTCTTCAAATAGGTGCACAGATTGCGTCGAAAATGATTCTACATATTTATAAATACGTGGAAAATCAGTACTCGGAAATTTCTTCAATTATGAAATCATCTTGAAATCACGAATGTAATCCATCTATATCGTAATACTATTGTTAAGAAATATAAACAGGGTACTTGCATATCCTTGTTATTCGTTTTTTTCCTCCCATCTCAATAGTGTCACTGATAGACATAAGATCCGGCAAAAGTCATCAGAGACTTAAACCAACCACTGGCCTGCACTCATAAACAAACGCTCTTCCGTGACAACACAAATACATGTATACACTAAGGTTAAAAATTTAATCCAACATTGCATGTTTTGTGTGTCCTCCTATCCTTTTCCTCATATCTATTTTCAAATGAATTATACATACATATTATTAAGTATACTAACGGTTAAGGTAGGTTTTGGATGGACATTACTACCAATTAATATTTTGTTAGGGTTAAGAAAACATAATCCAGCAACCTAGTCTAGATCAAATCCCTCTTCATCTCCTAGTATTTTCTTCCTCCATTCATCCCGTCCAACATCTTTTATCCTGTTCCTGCCCTTTCCTCTTTTGCCTAATATTCTCCCCTCTATTACAGTCTTCAATATCCCACTGCCGATCAATACGCCCTTCATCCATTTTTCCTGCCTCCACAGAATTTCTCCCAACCCCTTTCTTCGCCCAACATAAATAGCACTTCCTCATTTGTTTTCCTTTCCGTCCATTTCACCTTTTCCATTCTTCTCTACGCCCACATTTCAAAAGTCTACAATCTACGTCTATCCTCCTGCTTCAGTGGCCACGTTTCCGCGCCGTACATAGCCACGCTCCATTTCAAAGTTTTTACGAGTCTTTTCTTAACATACTCTTACTCAACGTCCCTGTCATCAACTCTCTCCTCCTTGAGAAAGCTTATTTGGTGGGAAAGGAATTAAAGATGGCGGCTAAGGGTGGGAATTTTAAAAAGATCGGAAAGCCAGTATATATGCGGAGTAGCGAGTTCTCACCTCTATATTGGTGGCTGCATCGGGTAGGGATTCTAAAATTGTTAGGAAGAAACACTGGTGGAATGAAAGGTTGTGGGAATTTGCGTGTGAAGGGATAGGAAGAGAAGAAAGTTTCGTAGAATGACAGGTGTAGCGGTGATGGTTGAATCGAAGGATAAGGGGGTAATTCATCCGCCTATGTAAAATGAAGTTCCTTGCTTGCATGACAAAAGATAAATTGTGTTTTTCGAGAGGCAATTAGCGTGGGAACGAGGTGAAGGGGCAATTAGGAGATGTGGGGAGAGGAGTGCAGATCTGATAAGCAGACATGTTTTACATAAGAAGCGGTTCCAAATGGGAGAAATATTAGGATCTTCGTCGCGGGGGGGCGCAAAAGGGTTGGTGGATCTCAGAAGGTTTTTGAGATTGGCGGGTCGTCTGTATTCGAGAGATGGGCATTGGGGCAGGAAGGATGAGGTCGCGTCGGTGGCGTGTCAAATAGGAAAAAGTTCTTTAAGAAAGGTTTTCAGTCTGTGTGATCCGGGGAAATAGTGGGTACATAGGTTGAGTCTTGCGTCATATGTAGACTTGTTTTTCTGTGGTGTGTGCGGTCGGGTGCAGCGGTGGATTTAACTCCGCAGGAGATTTTCTTGGTAACCGCGTTTGGTTGCACCCCAGCGGGAAGTGGAAGTGTAAATGTGTTCGGTCAGTTTCCATCACAAAACACACATTACACGGTACACTACAAAGTAATAACGATGATCTGGATCGTATTTTTGAGTCCTTTTGTTAATTTGAAGGAAAGTAAAATGATTTTGATGAGATTGCTAGGTCATTCGTCGTTGGGGAGGACGAAGTATTGCCATCATTGGAATAGGGTTCTCTTTAACGGGAATGTGTTTAGGGCAAGGCTCGATGAGGTCCCTTTGGTGCCGGTTGTGGAGCGCGTGCAATAAAAACCCCCAGGAGAGGGCACTTCCGGAAGGAGAGGAGGTCACGGTGGCAAGAGGAAAGGTCATTCGCGGAGGAGTCGACCGATTTGTTGTCTCGCCTGGAGTGTCGACGACCCGCAAAACGGGGAGTCGTCTCGTGGTAGGATGGGAAACATAAGTGCCAGGATAACACTCACCCGACCTCCATCGGCCCTTGGCCCGCAAAAACGACTCCTTAAATGAACTAACTCTAGAGCGGATTGCCTACCACTCGACGATATTTCGGCGCAGCAACTAACGAGGCAATTTCATTCAACATGTAGAAGAGGGAATGATCAGGACAAAGTGGAACTGAAATGTTCTTCGGGCGAAACTAAGATCCTAGCGGTCAGTTCTAATTCGTGAGCCATCAACGGCGTGTGCACAGTAGAAGGCACAAATAACAAAAGAAAGAGTTCTATATTAAATATAGCGTACGACTAGCGTTAATAGCCAAACCCGTATTTTATTCTTTTCCTTAACACATCACGACGAAATTAATGCGATGAAAAACCCTCATGGCTTCTACTATCAATTATGTTCCTCAGGAGACTGAACTTAATCATCATTGATTCCCCATTTTAAAAGTCTACCTATGGAACTGAAAATTCTGATAACTACTATATGTACGATGTACAATAGTATAGTATCTACATGCATGTGGATGCAACCGTCAGTTGAGTTTTTGCTCTTGAATGGGTTGTTATGCCATTCTGATAATTTAGTAAGACACTTTAATTTGTCCCTCTGCAGTACTACGAGTATTATTGCGGTAGAGAAAAACATACTAATTACACTGCACGCCAACTGGAGAGCTTCAGCACTGGAACAAGGTGCGATCGAAAAGTACATCAATTATTTTTCTAAGTAATTTATCGAACAGATTTGCAAAAACACTTCAAATTCTTCAAAGTATTTTCTTTGGACCTAGACACATTTTTTCCAGTGATTCTGCCATGACCGGTACACGCCCCCGAAGGCATCTTCGGTGACCTTTCGCAAGGTCTTCGTCACGGCTAATTGGATTTCTTCCATGGACGAAAAAACGGGTTCCATTTAGGGCTAGCTTAATCCGAGAGAACTAAAAAGAAGTCTGCTGGGGCGACGCGAGGACAGTAGGGGGATGGTGTTGGGCAGCGTTGGCAACTGGTGTTTGGCCAGGAACTCGCGGACTCGTAGCGCGTTGTGGCAAACACCTTGGGCTCGAGCTCGGCGCACCATTTCCTCATCACTAAATTCAATAACAATGCAAAACACAACAGAAGACGGCAAGTTCAGTTCATTAGAAACTATCTTGATACTCCAGCGACGGTCAGAGTCCAACAATTGTCGAACACGAGCCACATTGTTGTAGGTTTTGCTGGTTGACGGCCGCTCAGAGCGTTGTTCGTCGCGAACCTCTTCCCGGCCCTCCTTAAAGGCCTTTAAGCACCTCGAAGCATGTGAGTGGGACAGAGCAGAGTCCCCGTTAGCCCCACGAATCATTTTGTAAGTCTCCTCAAGATATTTTTTCAGTTTAGCAAAAAACCTAATAATCACGTGACGTTGCTCGATCCTCGATTTCATTTTTTTCGTGACACGGTCGGCGCACAGAGGTTTACAATAACTGACGTCCTGCCGCTTCCACAGCATGGAGAGCACTGAGACCAGTTTCGCGGCAGAGCTTAGCGTCTCCTCCACCTACCCATAGCAGTTTGATCCCACTCCGACCAATAAAAGCGGCGCGGGAAATTCAATTTCATTACTTCTGCGACTCAACCTGTATAATAAAAACATCGGTTATAAAAATAAGAAACATTCTAGGACGGAGAGGTTCCGTTGATGTAAAAGAAATAAAATGAATCACTGCAGGGCACAGAAATAACTTGGGTGAGGATTAATCCTCAAAAGTTTATAACATTACCAAGAGAGGAAAACTAAAAGGGGAAAAACACAATTCTAAAATATAATGAACACAAATGATACACGGAGGAGAGAACCGATTGCCATGAATATGTATTTTCACGAATTTCCGAGGGCAAACTCGCTTTTCTCCTCAAAAGGCGTCCACCCTAAGGGCACTGGAAATTGGCGGCGGGGAATCAGGGTTAGCCTGCAAGAAACAGCCGTAAACCTCAAAGCAATCCCTGACAGGATAATAATAAACAGATAATTAGGAGTGAGTAGGAGTGTGTAAGAGAGATAGATAGTGTGTGTCTCGGATGAGAGGAGGAACGACTATCGCTTTCCCGGTCCTCTTGAAAAGCGCGGGCACACAATTTCACCGACCTCGCTCCGAAACCTCGCGTATCTCGCGCAATTTCATCGGTGAAGGGGAAAGGCGAGAGATTAAATGCCAGCCAACACGACCACAAATAAAAAAGCCGAGTAGCATGATGAAAAACCAACATCCAGGAGGAGGAGAAAAATGAGTTACCCTCACAGCGATGAAGCGCATCGCCCAAAAGATCTCTCGATTCGACCGTTGAATACCCATGGGACTGCCAGCGCAAGTGTTGCACATTCGTGCGTTATTTTCCACGATAGTAAAGATTTAAAAAAAATACACGGAACGACATGCGCAGGAAACAAATGAACAATGAAATAACAGATGGACCCTGCCATCGCGTCGATAATTCCATTTTGATCGCTCTGATTTGTTTCCACGCGATCCGGATGCCGCAGCCCCTCCTCTCGATTGGTGACGCGATACGCGGTTGGCGTAGAAAAAGCACGCGTGCGTATGTACCGACCGCATCAAGTGCGTGCGAGGACATCATATGAAGCTGGGGAGTCTGATGGCTTTGCGGGCAACGGTCCAGCATCAACGGCCACACCGCTATTGTTCCAGATCCCTAGATTGCATCGCACCAACGCGATAGATAGAATGTTTACAAATATGACCCGTGGATCGTCAAAATGATTTAAGAGCAAAAATACCGCCAAGGGCGTAAATAAATGCTTCGGAGAGGATCGAGGTGAGAATTGAATGCACACACAACATCCGTCAGGATCCGATAATTCAGCAATTACCACTGCAATGTAATCAACCGATGCATCTCCAACACGGAGAGCATTACACACAAATCACGGTAATTTCAAATCGAGTTCGTGGCACACCTAAATGTAATGAGCCCGTGATTCCAGAGACACAATATGCTTGCAGAGTTTTACAAAGAAAGTTGCCCTCAGTACAATTAATAATTGCGCTTCAAATCTTAGCAGAACGAAAATACGCAAAAATAAAATACATTATCAACGTTCATGTCATTCATTTGATCTTTGATAAATAACGGATGTCCACGAAAGCCACTATATATGATTTTGCACTTTGAAAGAACTCCCGAAAAACATGAACAAAGTCTGACCCTGGGTTGTTTCCTTCGTGAGTTTTCATTACATTCAACTCCCTATCAACCCGTCCAAAACGTGTACTCTCTTCCTGTCCTTCCCCGCCCACCCAATAGTCTCCCTTCTCCACAAACCTTCAACACCCACTCCCCATATCTTCCTTATCCACTTTTATTTCTTCTTTGAACTCTAGCCGAAAATTTCCGTCCTCCTTTGGCTTTCTCTTTTTCAACTTATTTCTTCAACTTTCTGAACTCAACGGAAGTCTTTGTTTTACTGGAAGTTTTATTCTAAATATTTTTCTACATGACGTAGTTTCCCACAAATCCTGTAAGCAACGGTGTCTGTGTTAGTTAATGGCTAAAGTATTTAGCAAAAGAAAAACCATGCTCTTTTAGGTAGGATGACAGCAAATAGATAACATAATATTCTCCCGAATGGGGCGTTTTTGTGATCACGTTGAGATAAGATAAGCAGAATTACACAAGAGTCGCCAAAAAGTGAGCCAATCAGATGTCTAGCTCAAGCAATTTATAATTTTATAATTCCTTGATTGACGAAAGTCGGCTGGCACTCCTGATGAACTTGTATTAGTCCAGAAATCCTGAAGATATTTATTCCCAAAAGAAAGGCAATATGGCCCTCCCAATGCAACACACCATTTGGAGTCTTCTCTTTAATGTTCGCCGTCGTCCAACGGGATAAACCGACTACTGGTGCTGCTTGGAGCGAGTCGCCCTTCATGCCCCAGGGCTGCACACCGCTTGCATCCTGTACGGCCCCCTCGGACTTGGAAACCATTCCGAAACCAAAGACAAAAAAACTCGCCCAACCCGAGAGAGGTGGGTGAAAACAAATGAGAAGAGGCAGGAAACGTACGAGAGGAGACATGGAACGAGGGATAAAGGGCGAGGCAGGAGAGAAATGGAGAAGGGAGAGTAGAAGAAGCGAATGCCAGAGGAAAGGGATGGAGGGTGGACGGGCTGGGGGAGAGGAAGGCTGCTCAAAAGGAAGAGGACGGAGAACAGAAGGAAAACAAAAGACTACTCCGTCCATTATTTTCCGACCGCCCACCCGCGCAGCGCACGGGAGAAGGACAGAAAAAAATGAAAAAAGGAAAAAAATGAGAAAATTGAAGAAGAAAAAACGACAAAAAACAGAACATGCACACACACACAGAGTCATATTACCTTGAGCGTTTGGGGAAGAGGTCGGGTTTGCCACAGGAATGGAGGCAAATGGACGGAAAAGGATTGTAGCCGCAAAATGCGCGCGGAGGGTGGGAGAGGGGACAGGAGAGAAGGAGCAGGGGGGCGGTTGTTGAGGGGATGAGGGTGCAGAAAGAAAGAAGTTGCCACCGACCCCCGGGGGGGGGGGTGAGGGACAAGGGGGCACTGAGCCCACACACAAATGAGGCGAACGGCAATGAGAGAGCGCGGGAGGGGGGGAGACGCTGCTCAAGATAAAATGTTTAGGGGGGTGATGGAAGGGGGTACAGGCCCTCGAGGCTTTCCCTCCGCGACTGCGGGGTCGTAAGCTTGGAGAGTTCCCCGCGGTAAGTAAACGTAATACGGGAGGCATGAAGTTTAATAAAGTTAGCAGGGCTAATTTACGCCGAGGCGACGCCCATAAATCACTCCGTATAATTTTCTGGACTTTTTGATCGCCACTAACACTCTCTCCACAGACGAGCCACTCGTGACATGAAAAGCACTTATTTTATAATTAAACAGTACACTGCGTCGACCGCTCGACAATTTTTTTTTTTTTTTAATTAGATTAAAACTCGAAAAGTCTAACGAAACTTCTCATTCGCGCGACGCCTCTGCTCCCATCGCCACATTACGGCACGCCCACTCATGAATATGACTCAAACGTAACATCTATAAGACATCTACTCGTATTAATTATGCATGTAAGTTTCGGCCCCTGTAGATATTTCACATAATCATTAATAACTAAAGGTAGATGTTTTGAGGCGGGACGTAATGCTGTATTGTTAACCTTAACTAATACAACAAAAAATATTCTTCAACCCCATATGACGGATTATCATAGCTACGTACCTTCCACCTTCAAACAGAAATGTCATATGCTTCAAAATATTTTATCACTTCCACAGAGCTTAGAGTCGAATCTTGAATTATACTTGAAACTTACAAACCAGAACTTTAACTAGTACGGTTAATAATTCATGAGCGTGTTTTAGAATAGATTAATACAAAGTTAATACATCTTAATAAACGATTATTTACGACATAATTTGTACATATATTCAAGGTATTCCGTCTATTAAGGTAGGTTTCGGACGGTCACTAAAGACAATTGTCTACTTTTCAAGAGAACTTCCTCAGTTCTGTCCAACATTTTGTTCTATCATTACTTACTTCTTTATTTATCCTCTCCTCTACCAAGGCCAATTCACAACCTTAGAATATTTCCTCCGCCCACTTTCATCGACTTTGTCGGATTTCGTCCGGCAACTTCCGGTCTCAACCAATATTTGCAAAACTTCAGCCTTGGTCTTCCCCTCTGTCCAACTAATTTTCTCTGTCGAAAGAAAATAAATCCTGCTGTTGAAATCCTTAATGTTCGTAATTGAACGAACTGGGAGCCTTTCCATTTTTAATTATTTCCCTGGAAAAGGTGAGATAATATACCGGTAGGAAAAGAAGCCAGCAGGTCACGAGGAAAACGTCAGAGAGATGAGTTGGGCTCGAAGTAAAAATCACTGTAAAAATTATTTTCCGCCATAATACAACATAATAAATAAATAATTAAGTAAATATCATAATAGTGGGTCCCTATAAAAAGCGAAGCTCACCAGAAACTGTTCAGGTATCCGGAGAATTCGAAGTGACATTTCACAAAAGCCCGAGGGAAATATTTTAAAAGCAAGGGGGACGACGACCATGGTCCACTGCGGGGGGCTCCGTCAGCCTCCTGGGTTGAGGAGAAAGTCCCCGCGAACTGTGGAGGGGAATTGATACGGCCACCTTGAATTGCATTCCTCCGGGGGTTGGCCCGGGGTCGACGGACGTTCCACGGAATAAATATGGCCCTTACACCAATATCTTTCAGCTGACCCAACGAAGAAGCGGTTTGGGCCCATCCCTATCCGTCGGTCCTTCCCCAGCTATTGCCCTTCGTCCCTTCCCTACGGGAACGGCAGAAGAAAAGGAAGAAAGAAACAATGAAGCCTAGCAGGGGAATTCAGCCTCCGCGGATAAAGAGAAACGTTCCCGGAAGCCCCGATGAAATAATTTTTCGACAGCCATTCTTCCAGTGGAAACGGATTAAAGTAGCTTTTCGTAAAACCATTGAAAATACGCTCGAAAAGAAAAGATATCGATCGGGCGCGCAATTTCATTTCCTTATTTCGCTGTTTTAAAAAAAACCTAACGCATGCATCTTTTTCTCTCCGGCAGAGCAATGAACGTTTTTATCCTCCGTGGACACTTCAATTTATTCCAGTTTTCCTCGACAAAATTACTTCCCCTGAACTTTTTAAGATATTAAAAAATAAAACGCTTCTTCCACAGGTACATTATTATTTCGGGACACCGTCCCTTTCCCTATCCACGCAATTTAATAACCCTCGGCTTCATCCCTTCCCGAGACTTTTCCATCCTATTGAACTCCCGCGTCAGTTTTTGGTAAGGAATCTATCAAAAAAAAGAGTGAACTGTGATCCCAATCACCCTAATATGCACGTGACGGTTTGCCACCCTTAAAAACTTTGAAGGCACAGATAATCGTGGCAGTCGTTCGTGAAACACACACCTACTAAATAAAAAATCAGCAAATGAAATGGAATTATTTTTTACCTCATTTATTTACTCTATAAACGAGGGAGGCGGAGGCCATTGTCTCCGGGAGTGATTGCTTACGTACAGAAAGGGGAACCTCGGACCACTGACATGCACACCTTGGGAGGACGAATCGAAGACAATAGGAGGGGCGGGGGGGAAGGTGTGGGAGCGGCGGGGGAGAAGGGGGCGATCAAAAGCCAATGTTTTAAAGGTCGAAGGGATGAAATGGGGAACGAAGTGGATCCTTTTAATGGAACTCGTTAAGAAGCTAATTGCGAAGATTAAGTAATTAGGGGGAGCGGGGAGATCGAAGAGAGAAGGCGGAATTGCCAAGGGGGAGAAAATGAGAAAAACCAATTTCCCATGCATGAGAGACGGGAGTAGAGGGGCGGATAGGGAAGAGGGGTGGTGTGAAGGAAGAGGTACGCCGGCAGAGAGGTAGAGAAGGGTTCTAACGGGAAAAAAAGACAATGGATAATGAAGGAATTCTGAAGGGCCATGGAGATATGGTGACGGAGGAAACTCAAATTAACGCCCGGGAGAAATTTTATCAAATTGCACACGCTCTTAAAATTCAAGAAATGCTTTGTATTTTATTAATGGTTGATGAAAAAATGGAATGCTTGCATGAAATATTAATGCCCACACTCCCAAATATTGGCAAAAAATAAATCTGGACGTCGTGACGCAAAAACGGGCTCGGAAACCCGAAATGGATGAAAAATTTAAAGAAGTCCATGCGTGTGAGCGCATTTGTGGCGGGATATTTAACTTGCTCCATCTTCCATGACACTACCCATATTTTATTTCAAAATCTACCTCTTTCAAAAAGTGGAATACATAATGAAAATGAGACATGTATCAAAGCACCACATACGTGTAGGTAAAGGCGTAAGACTTTAAAGGGCGTGGACCGGAAGACCGCAATCATTTCAGCTCTGAAAGATTTGAACCTCGTCTTCATAACCAGCAACCGCGAAAATATGCCCAAATGACAAATAGGAGGTCCCAGTTGAAATTTTGGTCCGGCCAAGTGTTTTTTTTTACCAAGAATCTGCAAGACTTTTTTGAATAGAGAAGCATCTGCTTGTTTACCAGGGGAGGGCTGTGAAGTTCATGAGTAAAATTTTCCCGTCTGATAAATATCACGTCTAAAAATGATTGACTTCACCGCACTTGCGTCAAGTTGATGTATGAAGGACATGGTAAAACAAGGCCTAAACGGAAATAAACTGAGATAGTAGGCATGGGGAAATGCTGTACTCTGGTCTACTTATATGTCATCGTGTCCGTGGAAGTCGACGTCAGGAGAGGGAGAGAGGGATGGGCAATGATATCAGGAAGTTCGCGGAGGACAGGCTGAAGGAAGCGTGGGTAATGTGGATGAGAGGGATTGTGGAGGTTGGAAGGATTCTTTTATCAAGACGATCAATATGCAGGGTGAATGATGAGACGAGGGAAAGTTTCGACAAGGGAAAGGGGGAGGAATGGGGAGGGAGGGAGGTTCGTGGAAGGCCCCCGGCGGTGCAACCGGGGCGGGGGCCGGGGGCGGAGGGGGTGGAGTGGACGGGGATGAATGGATCCTCGGGGGAGTGAAGGAGAGCGATGGAGGAAGTAATTAGAGAAGACGGGAAAGAAGGGCGAACCTTTGTAAGGAGGAAAGAGAGAAATTACTCTATTAAAGCCAAACATCAACAACTCGACATTTAGGCCCATCGCGATTTGAACCGATACATTTTTCAGTGTCGTGCAATTATTTTATAAATAAAATTTTGTAAAAATACTACCAAATTTTATTTTTTTAATACTCAAAATAGTATAAGACGAAAGCGACATCTAAATTGAGTATTTTTAAGATAAGCAACATTGGTTAATTATTTACACGCTGTTTCAATTTTTCGACCATTCAATGAACAAAACTTTGACGATTTAGATGGACCGTACGCGTTTGAAATGTGTGGAGCTTTGACATTTTCTGAATTAAAACACATTATTAGCCACCTGCATCACGTAATCATGAGCACCTAATATGAGAAGGAATGGCGTGGAACAACATCTTCCGTTCTCACCGCCTTCTCAAATAAACATATAACGCTTAAAAAGCACTACACCTTCAAAATGTATACTAAAATAATATATTTTCACGGTACCTTTCAACCCCGCATAGTGAAACAGAGTCAATCAAGGGTTAATGAGTATTGTTTTTACATCCTCGGATTTACTGGCCACTTAACCGATGACGGCCCTTCAGGCCTCTCTCTCCTCATCTCCCGGATCCACCCCCGGCAGAAGATCCATAGGCTGGTATTCCCGAGCATATTCGCAGGTGATGCGCACACGGATGCCATTCCGGGTATCCAATGCCGCAGGCCCATATCATCCCGGAGGGGGGCGGGGGGAAATACGCCGGATGGCCGCTGTCATTAGGGCAGCAGATCAGTTGCACGGGGACAGAGGAGGATGCAATGGGAACCAATTGAGTATAAAATTCATAGATCGCTGTAGCTATTGTGCTAAGACGATGAAGAATAATTCATAATTACTTACTTATTTCACATCAACGTAAAAAAAACTATATTGATAACGTTCTGCATTTAATTAGATAGCAGCTTGATTACAGCGGAAGAGTTAATAAAAACGAAAGGAAAATTCACGAAATTAAAATACGTCCATTGATCAATTTGATTACAAATTTTTCCCATAAAGTAGTGTTTAAAAACTGGGATGGAGATTCGATTATGGGCATCGTCTTCGGGTGAATGTAAAGCGATGCCATTCTGAACAATACGAAGTCTGTACTCCGCTAAAATAGTTTCATTATTTTCCAACTATAAAATAGTATATAAAAGAATATCCCCACTTCGCCCATCATCTACATCAATGAATCAGATAGGTGGAAGGGTTATCTAAGTGAAAAAATGCCTTCATCCCCGATCGATGCCATTTACAAAAATGGCAAGGATTCGAATTCCCCGTATTATTTGGCCAAGTTACTCCGCGTTCAGTATAACGAGCAAGTTACCGGTACGAAGCGGAGACATATGCGTAATAATATAGGCATAAGCGTATGCAAACGAATATTAAGATAGTGAGTGTAAAACAGAAATAGTAATGCCTCGGCTCACATCCCGTGTCCGCTACCGTCAACGTTAGAGCACGCCACACACTGTCCCCTCCTGGAAAGGAAAGCGCCACGCAGACAAGGGAAACACAGCTGCGACGGTCGGTGGCAGGGAAGAGATTGGGTGATTTTAATTCAAGGGAGAAGAGTTAGGGTGCAACATGAGCCTTCCTCGCCTCGACCGTTAGAGAAAGGGAACCGTCCGCAATAGGAAGCAGATGACAGGGGAGGGTGAAGGGAGAGGGAACGAGAGAAGGAGAAGAACGGAAAGATTAGGAGGAAAAAGTAGAGTGCGTGCCATGGTTTGGATCCACCTGAAAAAAGAAATCTGACGGCCAAACGGCACTCGACCACGAACGTGAAATCAAGATGATCTCTTCAAGGCAGCCTTCCTCTCTTCGGCCGAGCGCAGGCTTGAACCCCTGCGGCATGGGGTCTGCAAAGGGTGGAGATATGCCCACGCACCCTCGGATTCGACGCTCAATCCCGCCATTATATCAATCAACTGAGGAATTGGAAATCATAATTTCAAATAGCTGAAAAATTATTTTTTCTATTAACTTTAAAAAAGCCAGGAAGAGGGGATTTTTTCGCGATAACATGAAACGAAAATAGTGGAAGTGGAAGCAGAAAACTACGAACGAGATTTCATTAAATTTCATCAATTATTTTTTTTACTATCATTTTCTATTCTGTACCTATGAGTAAATAGGACGACTGCCCTTTGTACTTTTTACAACAAACTAACTCCTATGTGCATTTTTAATTTACCTTCCAAGTATCATTATTACTAATCCACCGGTCAATTTAGGTCTCGGATGGGAAGAGGATAGACAAACATACGAAGACAAATTCCAAAGAAACTGCGGGAGATGCCGCAACAGTAACTTTTAACAGAGTCATCCGCTAATGTGCATTTTAATGCAACAATTTCAGAGCGTAAAAATCATTCGCCTTGACTGCAAGGCGAATGATTTTTACGCTCTGAAATTGTTGCATTAAAAAACATACGAAGGTAAAATTTGCCATTAAAAAGGAAGATGAATACATAAACGACAGTAGGCAAGTCTTGAGATCTAGGGTAGTGGGAAGGACTTAAGTAATGGCCAATAAATACGCGAACTGGTGCAATCTGGTGGCAATGACGCTGACCATAGCGGTGCTAGTTGCCTGAGACTCAATGAGCCGTCTGTGTTTGGCGGATCGTCGAGCTGTGCGTATGGTACCAGCTATGCTAGTTTCTGTTGTCCTTGCTTATACTGTTTGTCGAAATTGTTAATTGACGAAATCACAGAGCACCGAATCAACATCAAGTTTTAGTGCGGTAAAAGTTATCAAGATATTGCTGAAATATTGACTGCTGTTTGTGATGATAATGCTCTGAGGAAAACATCCGTTTTCAAGTGGAGGAAGCGTTTCAAAGATGGCCGACAAGAGGCCGCGGATGATGCAAGGCTGGGATGACATTCAACCACCTGTGTTGACGACAACATTGATCGTGTGTGATCCCTTGTCCTTACCGATTTTCAACAAACAGTCCGAACGATAGCTGATGAACTGAATTTAGGAAAATCAACAGTGCACACTATTTTAACCGAACATTTGGATTTTTTTAGATGTGTGCAAAAGTCATGTTTAATTTACATTGATTGCTCGCCAGTTTCTGGCTAAAAGTGCAAACTCCGTCCTTGATCATCCTCTTTCTTCGCCAGATCTCTCTCCCTGCGACTTTTTCCTATTCCCGAAATGCAAAAATGTGATGAGAGGGCAACACTTGGAAGATGTGGACACAATAAAGAGAGAAACGACAAGAAAACTAAAAAGCCTGACTGGCGAGGACTTCCAAGGGTGGTTTTAACTGTGAAAAAGAAGATGGAATGAAAGTATAGCAACTAATGGAGAGTACTTTGAAGGAGACAAAATTGATGTAGACTAAATTTAGAAAAATAAAGTTTTTATAGCCTCAGTTCGCGTATTTATTGGACAGAAAAAGTAAGAGGCTGCTGAATTCAATTGCAATCCCGCCTTAACAGTAAAATCAAAAGTACTGGGACTGCAAATTTCAGCATGATAAAGTTAAATTAATTTAGTAATGGCACAAAAAATGTGACAAATGCACAATCGAGAGCAACCACAGAGAAAATTACACGAACAGGAGTTCTCACGGTTGACTCATAAAAATGCCTCCGCGGCTTATATATCACCAGTTAGAAATAAATCCTGGCAAAAACCATGTGATTGCCTCACGAGACAAATGAATGCAATATGCATGCTTGGTTGTACACGCGTAGGTGGATCCGCAAAGAAACCGGAAAAAAAGGCGGAGGCGCGGAAGGAGGGGGCGGGTGGGAAACATTTTGGGGCGGCAGCGAAAGGCCAGCCGCGCGAGGAACTCTGGGAGGACGTTTAGAGGTGAGTTGGGGGAGGGGGGTCCAGGGAGAAGGGAGGGGCGAGGGGGAGGGGCAGACGGCGGCGGTAATAAAAAAATAAGTCCTTCAGGGCGGAGGAGAGGGAAAAGGACCGCAGAATCCTAAAGGATAAAAGGAATGAAAAAATGAAATGGTGATGATCTCGCTCAAAACCCTTCCCTCGTCGCTAGGGTAGGTAAATATTCATGGGAGAATATTCCGAGGGCGGGCTAAAGAGGGGGGGGAAGGGGTGGGTGGGTTGGGCTGGGGGTTGAAACAGGGGGGAGGGTTGGAGGGGCGGTGAGAAGCCGAGCGTTGTGGGCGGTGGGGGAAATGGGGATCAGACCGCGGAGGGGCGTTTTTTTCTAATCGCCGAAATCGGATAGACGACTTCACGAGAGAAACCGGATTTGAGCGAAAAATTAAATTGCGTAATGACGTATTTTTAAGGATTATTTATGGCTAAAGCAAAGGGTTTCAACAATCCCTTTTCTTCGTAAGGAGAGTTAACGACCAGAGTGTATTGGTTTAAAACGTGACAATTTTCTAGCAACTAATTTTCAAAAACCCTGAAAGTTACTTATCCGTCATAATTATGACTAAAGAATTCTTGGAACGGTCTTTAAATACTCCTTTCTGCTCCCTTCTAAGTTAATCGCATCATTTCCTCAAAGGTTTCGCGAATTAACTAGTTTAATGTATCGTGACTTGAATCATGACAATGGGATATGTAAAATCCTGGACTTATGTCTCTTAATCCCCGAAAGGGGTTGGCAGCCTAAACTATAACGCTAGACGGTAAAATTAGGCAGGAAATTTAAGTTTTACCGAAATGTTATTTTGTTTCTACACTGAAACCCTGGAGGGTATAAAGGTAATTTATGAGACTATGTAGATGGATTCAAATCAGAAAAGAGAATTAGACAAGGTGATTTACCTCATTAAAATACGAGAGTGCTACGATTCTGTAGTCTTGGTTACTCATTACCATGGATATTGCCAGTGTAGTTCAATTATTATGCCATAATATATTAGTCGTGCGATATTTTTCATTTTGAGAAGCCTTGTGGGAATTAACAAAACTAATTTCGACTAAATTTTCATTTGCACATTTATAAAATGGCAGGAAACAAAGAGAGAGAGTCGTGAAGAAGAATACTCAAAGCCCTAAGAAACATCAATCACGGTCGGCCGTTTAATGGCGTCATCATGGCATATTCAATAGGCCGCAGGGTCTAGAACAATAACACAACTGTTCGTGTAATTATAATAACAAATATATGATGAAAGGGTATCCGATATTTGTATTATTCTTGTAGGAAGTGGATAATCAATTTTAAAATGGGATTAGGGTCATTCCATTAATGCGTATACGTTTGAAGACAAACATTTTCTCACCTATTGAAAGGATTTCGCTGCAAAAAAAACGGGAAAGCTGTGCACGTGATTTTTAATTCCAAAAGGAAAGGAAAACACTTGAGCAGTAAGTACAATATAATTTCCCGAAAAGAGATTAACACAGGCCTCAACGAAAGAAAACATTTCGATTAAAATAAGTAAATGTCGCGTACACTACAATATAAACCAGTGGGGCGTTGATGCCTTACAGGACAAAAAGACACAAAGAAACGTTTGAGAAACCATTTAAAAAATATGATGAAGCCGATATGAAGGGAGCAACTTCCAATTCCAATGGAAAAGTGTGGTAAAAGATTCCTAGTATATATTACTATAGGCATGTATAAAGTAACTAATTATGTTCCCAGTCATGAAATGCCAATTGAGAAGAGTAATGAACATAGAAGGGGAAGGATAAAAGACATCGCAAAGGTACAAAACGAACCTGATAGGAAGACCTGTGTCGGTGAACGCCCATGAATGACTATTATACATTATCAGTTGGAAAGAGAACCTGCAACGTAACGGTTGATACTGAATCCGAGGAAAAATGAAACAACATGGCAACTAAGAAATACTTACACTTACGAATAAGGTTTGAGGTCGTTCTGTTAAGGATAGGGATTCGTCCGAAGAAAAATGAGGGACATACCTGACTATCCGATGAAAAAAAGGAGAACGCGTATTAATAGAAAATATTTTACAGATTTCGTGCACAAAAAATATGATGAAAAGCCCAAATGAACAACCCAAATAACCTTGGGTTACGGAAAAGATATAGATGATGAACACCAAGCAAACACTTGAGAGCACAAGATATATCGTTTGTGTCGCAAGGAAACCAATAGAGGGAACAGGCAAGCTCGAGATAGCAGAGAGAGAGAGAGGGATGCGGAAGACGGATTAGAAATGAGAACCCAAAATGGCTCATTGGAATACGACTTCAATCTGACGACGACCGTGAATAAGTCACGACGATCAATCCGATGGATCCTCACCCTCAATCATGAGGACTGAAAATAATAAACAGCAAACCGTAACCAAATACTCTAAGCAGAAGAATGATTACCGAGTTCTAGCTTCCAGAAAAAACAACCCACTCAGCACTCATGACGACCAATGGCAGCGCAATGGCAAAATCAAAAAAATCGCTAAAAACAAAAAGGGAACCGAAAATAAGGTACGAACTAAAGCAGCCAATTAAAAACAGCGTCATCCTTGCACCCCCTTTTCCATATAAGACGCACACCAACAAGGCAGTATTGTGCGCCGGTTAATATTTATCTACATATGAAGAAGGACGCCGCCATTCATCAGCTACGTACGTAAAACAAGGAAAATAAAAAAATATTCCACTTTATAAAAAAATTCAGTCTCTCTCCGTCCAAGAGCTTAAAAAAGAGCGAAACAAGCCCGCGCACGACACGTCCGAGGTGTAGGGAGGAAATCTGATGTCGAGAGATTGCTCTCCCATTTATTTCCCGCCATTCAACATAGCCATGAAAAATAAAAAACGCTCCCGAGAAGATGTAGGATAAAAAAGTCATGAGGTAAACCCTGCTTTGAGTGCCCATTCAGCAAGCCCAATTTTTTTTGCGCGAAAGGCTAACAGTCAACAACCCCAAACCCTGATGAGCTATAGTTTTCGTTAGTCTTTTATTTATTATTATTCCGGTTGCCTTTCCCGTCCCCCGGGGGGAGGAGGAGGGGAGGGGGAGTGGGGGCTGGTGGAAAGGTGAAAAAAAATCGGAGGTGAATATTAATTTCCAAAAAAACAAACCCCAGGGTGGGTGGTGGCGGTTTAATCAATTTTCATCCATATTTAACGTCCACGCCCGAGGGGGGGGCTGCTGAAAGCAGGGGGGGCTGCTGACCTTCGAATGTATTACCGCGGAGAGAAAGAGGAGGGAATTATGAAAAAGAATGAGGACGTCGCGCCCGAAACCTGGAATGAGTGGAGTCTAGTCGCATGGTCTTGCGGGCCACTTACCGCGGCAATCAGAAGGGGCGCTATATATGCAAATGCGTGGCGCCCTCCCCTTCGACCCCCCGTCCCCGCAATAAAATCTAATTTGCCGGATTTTGCTCTCCAACTTTGCCGGCGGCGGTGATGGAGGGCGCTCCCGCGAAAAAGAAGGGCGAGACGCCGGAAACCCCGGCGGCGAAGACACATCCGAATGAGAGGACCAAGTGACTCGGTCCGCGGCGGTGCAGGGACTAAGTGGTCCGAGGCAATCATGCCACACGCATATTCACTGTCCTTCCTTTAAATAAATAAGTCCGAGCAATGAAATAGGGGATTACTGGACATTTTGAAGTAATGGCGGAGCAAAACCAACGGACAGCGACCAGTTGCATACTATATCTATTAAAAATAAAAAAACTAACATAATAGTTCGTACTTAAATTTTAATTTTCCAAAAAAAAATTTTATTAAATTGAATTCTGTTAGTCTGGTTCTTACAATGATTCCTATGCATGACCTTATCACTGCTTTTATTATTGTTAATCTACCGTTTGAGGTAAGGGTGGGATGAACGCAGACTGAATAACGATACAACTACACATTTCTTTGGAAACTGAGGTTTCCGCAGCGTTTATCCACGAAGGTGAAGCCTTCCGGGCCTTCCAACCCATCAGGGCGTCTCTTGGCGACAACAGCTTTTCCAGCTATGCTGCTGACATCTTCAAGTCAGAAGTGACGCATTTGGCGTTTGACACATTTCTTTGCCCTTCTACTATACAAAACACAATCTGACATCCGACACTACAATAAGACCATCTTCCATCGGTCAGACAAGGTTATTCCTGACTCTTCTCATTCGTAGGAAAATTACACCTTCAACTTATCTGTTCTACACTTAATCTCACTAATTCTATTTACATAATCTCGCGTACGATGGGACTAATATAATATTTTCAAAATCATCGCTAAAAAGACATCCTTCCGGCGTACTCGAATGCAAGAGATTTAACCTGCAATTTAACTTTCGCTACGTGAGTGATTACCAACCTAGCTCCGCTTACTCTGGCCGAACATTATTTTTATTAGGTTGTCTACCGGTTAAGTTAGGGTATTGATGGCCATAACTACCAAATAAAAATCTTGTCTCTCCTATCTAAAAAGAACCCAGCATCCTACTCCACAACAGGCCCCTCTTTATCTCCGCATACTTCCTCCCTCCCTCCATTCCATCCTATGATATCCCTACCTCTCCATGGCTTGCCTAGCGTTCTCCCCCCTATCACAGTCTTAAACCTCCCATTGCCAATCAAAACGCTCTGAAACCATCTTCCTTGACTCCTTTGCATTTCTCCCAACAATCCCTTCTCCTCGCCCACCATACCCAGTACTTCCTCTTTTTCACGTTCTTACAATTTCACATTTTACATCTTCCCACACACCCCTATTTCAAAAGACATTAAAGCTACGCTTCTTATCTTGCATAAACGGCCATGTTTTCGCGTCGTACAAAACCACGCTCCATATTAAAATTTTAACAAGCCTTTCGTAGCATCATTACTCAACCTCCCCGGCATGCCCTTCGTCCTTTATCTTCCGCCTTGTGAAAATGTCTTTGTCTAAGGTAATACTTCTTCTAATGTCTCTACTACTTTGGCGATTCTGGTTAAAACCTACTCAAATTAGGTAAACTGTAGCCCCTGCTCAAAATTATGAACTCCTCTTTTAATATTTAACTTATCATTCCTGTTTCTGGAAACTAAATAACCTTAACATTACTTTTTACCTTTAAATTCATCCCATGCCTATCACTCCGGCTTTTCCAAGCCGTCAACAATGTTTGTAGTCCCTTGGCTGATTGGAAAACCAAGGTTTGGAAATCCGCAAACTCCACTGATTTTCTCGTCCCATACCTGTTTACCTACATTATCCACATACGCGTAGGAAACTCTGTTTGAAATCTACGAAAGAAACACGTTAATTCTATGTTCCTCTCTACTAGTGTCCTCATCACTGCTATTGCGCAAGTATGTGAACTACACGTGCCTCTCCCTTTTCTTATCCGAATTTGATAATTCCGCTTGCAATAATTTTCCCTCCTCCCGATTGTCTTATTAATTATCCTAAGGATGACTTTAGCTGCGTGAGACATAGAAATTATTTGTCCATAGTCCTCATACATGGCATCCTTTCCCTTTTTTGTGATGAGAACTAACACTGACAGGAAATCTTACGTTCAAATTCCTCCCTCGTTAATGCAACGAATTAGTCCATCAAAACTGATCCTCTCAACGTTCTCCTAAACCCTTAAGTAGCCCTTTCTGCGTTGTTTCCATCCCAACGACCTGAATTGATTTCAATTCCCATAAAAATCTCTTCATCTCGCACTCAACTATGCCTGGACCCATGCCATCCTCACACACAAAGATACATCCATCCCCTCCATGTGTAAGCATGCCAGCCTAATGTTTTTACCACAGAGTTCCTCTACATATTGCCTGCGTCTCCCTTGAATATTCACTGATTCAATGACTATTTTCCTGACTTTTCCGTGATTTTAGCACGGTTTTTCCCCTCTCATCTCTCGACTATACCTTCACCTTCTGACCTTGCTTCTGACCTTCCTCTACAGCGCAACAAGTACACACTTCCCCTATAAACTTTCCATATCCCTGCACTGCGTCCTTCAATACTTATTTCTCTTTGTTTCCCACCTCAATTTAATATTTGACTCTTTATACTTCCTTCTACCCAACTTCGTGTTTATATTATTCCATTTTTTCCCCTACCTATCTTTCTAATCATATCCTCCGTAATCCATAATTTTCTCGTCTTTATCTATCCACTGTTTCCATAGTTTTGTTTGCGGCTTTCGATGTCCATCTTTCATATGTTCTCATTTTTTTCTATTGTGCCCGTCTCCCTTTCCTCAATTATGATTTTCTCTAAAGCCAGCTGATATTTCTTTATTATCGTACCGCTTAGTGCGTCTGCATTATATTTTCCCATCCGTCTACTCTCTTTGGCTTGACTTCATTATTACTAAATTGATATCAGAATCCACATCCGCTCTCGGGAAACCGCGAATAAATCACGCTGTTCTTAAATCTAGGCATAACCATTATATAATCTGATATCTTCATTATTCTCATTTTATATCACACCTAAGCCTTGTCGCGTTGTTTAATTCCAGTATTAAGCATAATTTTTTTAGAAGGATTTGATATTATATGAATCTATAAGAATACTTTTACGACATACTCATTCATGAAATAGTTCACACGCGAGAAGTTTTCAATCAATGCTACAATTTTCCTAATGCGGCTCTCTATCTAGGAATACTGTACATCTTCTATGTTGGCTACTAGTAGATAAAGTCGTTGTGGACCACTGATAAAAGGACCAAAAGGATTTTGAAAGAGGATCGAGGAAAACAATTTAATTACGTCCGACCCATTTTGAAGGTGAGTAACATCAGCGGTCAAATCGGAATTTGGGGTAGTATGACGTTTCACTCACGATTTAGAAATGTCGCACAAATCTATTAGAGCAGTACTAGACTCCCGGTAACCGTAAAATATTCCAACATTAAACATTTTAATGATTCATCCAGTATTTTGCATACATGGTAATAATTATGTTGCGTATATGTTGACACTATTATTTTCGTTTAAGCCGACTGTGATCCAGCATTCAATTCATTTCAAAACCTTACTTCTTGTCCAGGATCACAAAGCGAGCATTTGTTTCCACAAATGAAATGCCCAAATAAATGGGTATTCACAAAATAAATATTGCTGTGTTGTCCTCTTCCGTTCCCAAAACCAATAATCTAAATGAATACAGCTGCGGCCAATATCTATTCAGCTACCGATCCATTTCAGACGTCAACGTTTGTCACCAGAGATGAATTCTCAAGGAGGTAATTATACAATCCTTATTTTAGAAAATATGATTCTACTCCACAGTACAACACTTTTTTGCCAGTCATTCAAAGCTAAAACAATAACACCGAATGGCGAAAAATTATACGCTATTCACAAGTATACTTGTACGCAAATAGGACATCAATATATCGCCTATGATGTCGTTCACATCACCCAAGTATTGGTGGTACGATGTTTTACATAAATACAGGGCCAATTTCAAAGAAACACCCCTGAAAAAAGCTGATGGATATCCATATGACATCACCAATCTTTAGATTAATTTTCAATCGTTTCCACCATGTTGCATTTGAAACCTTATTTTGATCCTTTTGGGGAATACTTCAGATTAAGGGCAATGTTTCTCAAGTGAAACCCGAATATAAGACATATTATAAAGTGGCACAAGAAGCTCAGCGAAAAATAATTTCGCTTTTCATGATTCAAAAGCAATGAATACTCGCCATACAAGCACCACCAACACAATAAGAAAAAACTTATTAAAACATGAAGAGTAAATGCAAAAACATTGCCCCATAACGTAACGCAAGTATCACTGGATCATATTCTAGACTTACATTGTAGATGTGTTTGCTCAGACCAACTCTAGGTTAATGCAGCTACGAAATGAATTTTCCACTGACCTGAAAAGATACAGAGGAGAGATATTAGCAACAAAGTAGATGAATGAATAACTTAACCAGCGCTTCAATACTATTACACGTAAATTCAAATGACTAAAATTCAGTTGCACGAGTGAACGAAAGTCGTATTGATAGAATTGAGCTCTTACGGCTAGTAGTATTGAATAAATGAAAAACTCCAATAGCCGTTAACCGTTCACGACTATTGGAGTTTTTCATTTATTCAACGAAAGTCGTTACCGTTATTATCACAAAGGCGTAATTATATCTTCAGAATATTTTAATTAAATGTTAGTTCACCCACATAAGAGTATATTAAATCACACAGACAATGCTTAAAAATTAAATTTCACATTTTTCTACATATTTATTGTTATGACATAGTACCCCTTGAGCCACCACTATGGTGTGTGGCAAGGGGTGATTACACAGCAGACTACCTAGTTTCAACCCAAAATCCTTTTCCCCGCTCCGCGGTCGGACAAGGTCATACAGATCTCTTATCGTTCGCAGGAAATATGAAATCTTGAATACATCTCTTCTCCAATTAATTTCTCTAATTTTATTTACATGATCTCGCCTAGCGAAATACGATAGGGGTAATGATACATTTTCAACGTAATCGCTAATTGACACATCTCACTGTCTTCCGACCAGAATGCTTCCTCAGAGATGCTACGAATCAGTCTATAAAGACCTTTCCCCCGCATTTTCCAAAGCCGTAGGTAGTTCCACTGGAATATTGTCTGCCCCCACTTGCCTAGCCCAACTTACACAACCATAAGTGTTGTATTTACAGTGTAGCCATATTAACGCGCTTTTTTCCACGATTATACATTGAATCATATCCAAAATACATTTCACTAAATTAATTTCACTCAGTTACAAATTCAAAGCAGGGTACTTTTCTTGAGATCCTCCTGTAGGACTATACTCACTACCAAGAGAATTTTCAGACTTTTAACCCAAAAGCTGTTAATTTTGAAATGCGTACGAGTAATGACATAAACAATTCATAAATATTTTCCAAAAAAAACTTTTTAGATGCCAGAGGACGATTGCTGAAAGAGAGCTCATTTCAATAAGTAATGAATTTTAAAAAATACTGGACAAACCAAGCGCCCGGACAGATCAATAGTGCACCGGCGTGTGCACCTTACAGGAGTACATTTAAACCGAGCTCCGGGAATCGCACCTGAGCACCCGCGAGTGCAGCGAGAATTTGACCTCTAATGGATAAACTTTTTAATACCGTGCAGCACTTAGCTCTAAAAGCAGTCGTTAATCCTGGCTTGAGAAAACGATTTCAACACGTAAGCCGAACTGGAACACGTGTTATAGTATATGTGTTTCACCCGACGAGCGGCGGAACATGGCGGTATCCGCCGCGTGTCTCTCGTAAGTGAAACATCGCCCTCCCTCCCGCGAGGACGGAAGGATGTCCGGCCGGTTGTCACCGCAGCGGCGGCGGCCTCTCCAAACGACGCTCGCGGGCAGAGAGACTCGAGTGAACACCGCCTAGAAACTACTTCAATCGTGTTTGCCGTAATTAATAGCTGCGGAACTAGAAGTTTTCCACCTCTTCATCTCGTACCACAATCCACAGTTGTACTGACCGCCGGAAAGGAATATTTTTGGTTTCGGCTTTAGAATTTAGCGTGACTTCTCCTCTGCCCATTATTCATCAAGTCGAAAACTCGATTTGGACACACTAAACGGCTAAATAAAAATACTGCAAACCAATATAGAAAGCCCAAATGCGATATAGCATCTCATAGCAAGACTTAGCCAATAACATGCAACTTCCTCTACAGAAGACAATGCAAATAGAGCTGGCAGTATTACCATACGTTGACCACAGCTTTCAAAAGGAGGAGGTAATTGATGATATGGACGATGAGTAAGGATGTTAAGAAAAGGCTCATTAAAACATTAGCATAGAGCGCAGTTATGCACGGTCATTGAAACAGGATGAGAGGCGTTGATTGGAGGCATTGGAAATGTGGGCATGGAGAAGGACGGAAAAGGTTGAGTGGACAGAAAGAAACACAAACGAGGAAGTGCTAGGCATGGTGGGCAAGGAAAGGGGATGGTTGAGAGAAATCCGGAGGAGGCAGGAAAGATAAATGCAGAGCCTTTTGATTGGCGATAGGATGTTGAAGGAAGTGGTAGAGGGGACCATGTTAGGTAAGAGAGGAAGGCGTAGGAATAGGTATGTTGGAAAAAATGAAGGAAGAAAGGAAGTAAACTGAATATAAGAGGAAAGTACTGCAGTTCCCGATATCAGGTTTTGTTTTGGTTAGAAAAGTTTTTGAGGCCGAGTCAATTCAAAATCAACCTTAACCGGTAGAATACAAAAAAAAGAAGTAGGCATCTGAAATTTTCCTATGCGCGATACGGGTACCGTAGGTGAGTAGTAGTGAAATCAAAATTAAAAAAAACAATCGTCCCTTTCAATTCAACTTCGGGATAGGTTTTCCCGGCAGGATTCTACCACGCGTCCGTATTTTCCGGCGATAGCGAGTACTATGCAATTGTCTTGTTCCGAGTTACTCTGTAAATGCAAAACTGAGTTACTCTGTACCTCCGAACAAGACAATTGGAGTTACTTGGGACAAGAAAGTAGGAGTTACTCTGTAAAAGTTTCCTTGAAGAAGCGTTTATAAAGAAGGTCACAATTTTTATCAATATAAAATTTGCTAACGCTTCAATCTATACTCTATATTATTTGCAAGCATATATTTTTTATATCGTAGTAGAGTTTGTTTGCTGTCTAAGGTAGGTTTTGATGGACCAGGATTGTTCTTTCGCGTCACGTCCAGCAGCACGCCAGATGCCGCTATGTCCTACTCTATGGAAACTCCTCCTTCAGCGGCACGCCTTTTAAATCATCCCTTTCCGTTCCGTCCAAAATGCCCAATCTGTCCAAAACAGTACCTCTGTCCTGCATCCACTTTCCGAAATTCCTTGAATTTCACCCCACAACAAAGTTCTATCCTCATTATCATGCATAAAATTTCCTCATTAGTTTTCATTTTCCTTCAAGTTTCCATTTTAGTCTTTCAATCCTCCTTCACACCAACATATCGCAAGAAGCCGCCACCTCCGCTTATTCTCTTGACCCAAAGACCAGAGTTCGGGGCTGTACAAAAGTCTAAATTAAAGGAAAAAGACTTTATACGGTGAAAGTGTTCCGCATGATATAAGCAAATACATAATTCTTAGTAACTGACCTTGATCATTACAACCTGTCGAAACCGGTGGTGGTAAAATATCAAAATCGCGGAAAATTACCTTTATTACTGGTATTCTACCGAATTAAGTAGGTAACTAAGTATTATTTGTTTCATTGAAAAACATTTCACCAAGCCACATTTTTCATTAATATTATTTTTACACCATTACTTGAGAGCTGAATCCTGTTTTTTTGACGCTTAAATGGGGTTTAGTTAATACATTAAGGAAATTAAGTTGGTATTCGGAAATATTAATGCGCGGGCGAGCTCAATTTTTTTCTCCGCAGGGTGTGGAGTACAGGCGGCGGGGGAGGGGGTGGGGGCTGCAGGATTCCAGGAGGCCTCCGCGCCCGCCTCCCTACGAGTACACCCTCCCCTTCCCGCCTCCAGCCCCCGTCCTTCCTCCGCACACTCTCTTTTCCCGTCTCGCGAGCTGGCTTTTTTCGAGTGTCGTAAATCAATTTGCGGCCAAGTGGGGGCCGCAATGACGGGCACTTATGCAAAACGCTTTGCTGTCCTTCGGGGGAGAGCTGAGAGGAAGGAGGGATATTGGTTGGTCGGTTTACGGGACGAGAAAGGTTTTATCTGCATGTAGGTATGCATGCGTAGTAGGGACCGTGCGTGGTCACAAAGCACTTGAATATGATGGAATTTCCACAGTGAATGGTGGACAGAGGAAGATAGGTACTCATGAAATAACTTAGTTAAAATAGTTTTGATGTCAACATTAAGACCTAAGATTGGCACTAAAATACTAAAAATATTAAGACCTATGAAAAACAAAAATAAGAATCAAAGAAGACAATAAAACCGGCCATTCTAAACGACCACAATATTCCCCTTTTCACAAAACGTTATCACTTTTTTATCAATGTTAATCAGCATTCAATAACATTGGTGCAAGCAGTTTTATGACCACTAAAAGTATTTATCTACGAGAAATACATATATATTCATATTATTATATATATAAGACGGGCTACTATATAAGTAACCCGAGACTAAGAAAGTGTACAGGGTTTTCATAACTGTAACTGAGATTAGGGATGTTATAGAGCACTGAGAATGGAGCTCGAAGCAGTGAAGGTAGGCCACCAAGAGAAGAGTCGTCCGAAAACGGTTTTGTTTGGGTATGGAAGAAAATAATGCTTCCTTACAAAGCTGACATAACCCTTTTGCCGTAATCAGAGGAGAGGCTAATTTTGGCATCGTTCTCATTCCAGAATAAGACTTTAATTTAAAATAGAAATATTTCAATGTGACTTATGTCTGCCTCCTCTGCCCTTCCTAACCCCAAACTGATCATCCCTTAAGTAATCATTTGCCCTACTCTCTATCCTTTTGTTTATGACCCTGAGAACAACTTTAGCTGCGTGGGATATCAAACTTATCGTCCTGTAGTCCTCACATGATGCAGCCATTACCTTTTTCGGAATAGAACTAAAACTGATCTCACAAAGTCTTCCGGCCAGATTCCTTCCTCATAAATACTACGAATCAGCCCATATAGCCTCTTCCTCCCACATTTTCCTAAGCATTTCAATAGTTCCGCGGGAATGTTATCCACCCCCACGGCCTTATTTAGTTTCATCTCCCTCAATGCCCTTTCTATCTCATCGTCTAGTATGCCTGGACCTAAGGTCGAAGTTCTTTACTATACAGTTCTTCCATATACTTCTTCCATCTCTCTTGGATCTTTCCTGTGTCAACTAGTACCTTACCCGCCGTATCTCTAACTGTTAGCATAGATCTTCCTTCCTTACTTCCCGATAACGATTTAACTTTGCTGTACCGCGCACCGATATCACCCTTCCTCTGCAGACTTTCCATATCCTCGCACTGCGTCTTCCACCATGCTTCTTTTGCTTTATTTGTTGCCCGCCTCGATTTATTGATTAATTCTTTGTAGTTTATTTTGCCTAACTCTGTATTTACATTCTTCCATTTTCTACATTCATCCATCTTTGTAATCATCTCATCCGTGATCCATGGTTTCCTAGTCCTTTTAGCGTTAACGGTTCCAATAGTGTCTTTCGCGGCTTTGAACAACCCTTTCTTGATCATTTCCCATTTTTCTTCGATAGTACTGGGCTCTTTACCATCCTCCATGATATCCTCTACCACCTGTTGCTAGTCCTTCCTTTTCAAACCATTTAATGCTTCTGCATTCCATTTTCTAACTCGCCGCCCCTGCCTTATCTTTTTGAAACGGACGCTACATTTCATAACAACTAACTTGTGGTCAGAGTCCGCATCCGCTCCCGGGAAGCTGTGAGAATTTATCACACTTCCTAAACCTGTGTCTAACCAGGATATAATCTAGCTGATACCTTTATGAGTCACCTGGTATTTTCCATGTATACTTGCGTCTTTTGTAGTGTCTAAACCAAGTGTTGGTGATGACTAACTCCTGTCTCCTGCAGAACTCAACTGCGTTCTCCCCGCGGTCATTCCTCGTGCCTAAACCGTAGTCCCCCACCTCATCACCATCTCTCCCTTCGCCTACCGTTGCATTCCAATCCCCCATCACTATCAAATGTTTCCCTGCAGGTACACACGCGATTATGTCCTCTTAACTGATCGTATATCCTATCGACCTCTTCTTCCTTATGGTTTCTCGGTGGCATGTATACCTGAATAATAACCAAGTTCGTCGGTTCTGCTTTTATCTATACTAGTAGTATTCTATCCGTTACCTGCTCTATGTTGACTAATCTTCTTCCTACCTCTTCATTTAATGCTATGGCGACCCCTCGTTGGCTTCCGTCCCCGCTGCTGTATATTATTCTATACTTATCACTCCAGTATTCCCCGCTATTCTTCCAACTCACCCCGCATAGACCTAAAATATCTATATTTCCCATTTCCATCTCTCGCTTAACATTCTCCAATTTCCCTGTCCTCATCATTGTCCTAACGTTCCACGTTCCTATTCTAACTAATTTGGTCTTATTATCCTGCGTCTTCTGTCCTGCTGCTGCTGGTTTTCCCTTGCAAGGGTTTCGTGGGATGACAACCGCGGAAGCCTTGCCTCCCCCGCTGCCGGGCACGACACACGGCCGATTGGGCCGAGCCCCGTGGTTGCCAGGACTCAAAATATCTCTATTGTCCATTATTTAAATCTTGGGAATGATAATTGAGGTGGTTTCCCGGTGCCTTCCTCAATAGTGTTTTTAACGTGACACCATCACTTACTGGCCGCCCCACTGGGGTCAGACGCCATTGCAGCCGCCTCATTGAGGAAAAGACGCTGCGTGGACTTTTTGTCTGGCTCCTAACCTTCAACCTATCTGGCATGAGTGATCCTATCAGGAGCAATTATTATTACTTCCACCAGTACAGCTCTAGGGGTCATCGGAACGCAAGAGACTGGACGAGAAGCATGGAAGAGTGTAAACATGGGAGCAGGGAGCTGAGGGAATATAACAGCAGGGCGCCATTATTTTTATCATGGGTAAAAATAGCAGGAAAATGTATAAACAGGGGGAGTCGGATGCTAAGAGGAGATTAATGGGCAGGAAGAGAAAAAAAGAGCAAATAAGATCGATCTTACAAATGAAAAGAGAGCAGTCAAGGGAAAGGATAGTTACAATGGAGTCAGAAAAATGAAATTACGCCCATAGGCGTCAGATTAAAGGTCAATTAAAATTGGAAAATATTTTTATAAGGCAGTTAAAACGTAAGAAATAGAAGTAACAAAAGCCATATTTTAGGTGAATGGAAAGACTTGCAAGCTCTAATTAAAAAGTGAACAAAATATAAGAAAAAAATAAATGATAAAATTATGATGAAGAACAATAAAAAGAATCAACAAATGTTCTGAGTGGAAAATGTTTTGCGTAAGTTCCATATGTCTCCAACGGCTAGGAATCTACAAAATTACAAATATGAAGTAAGAAGCAGAAAAACGCATACGTTCTTTCCCTCACCGGGATTAATTAAACTTTGACCTACGGACAAGTTTAGACATGTGACCCTTAATTCAAATGTATTGACAAAGAAGCGAACATGCCTCATAAATATAGCACCAAGGCAGGGGACAAGTTTTGAATTAATATGACGAAGATTTCCAATCTTCTTAAATTTATTTGTAACTCCATTTCATTACTCATAAGAATGTCATAATAATGAGGATAAAAAATTTACACAGCATTACAAAGGATAATCCGGAGGAATGCTTTCATTCTTAGCAGTGCGAAATCGATTGAGGCGGATTGAATGTGAAACTTTTTTGTTTCCATAAAAACATGATCTGGTGTGACGAATCTCATCACATGATTGACACCATCACATACTGAAGGAGTTAATATCTGAAGGCATAACTTTTGTGTCTAAAATACACGTCGTATTCCATTTTAAATGAAAACTAACAAGATTATTAAATGCAGCAATTTATTTCAACACATTTATTTTTAATGCGATCAATTTAAATCGATGACCACAGCTTATCTGCTACATATATTAGAACTAGACATAATTAGGTTAAGGTAGGTTTTTCATAGACACCAGTGGTACATCGACAATTCCTTTGCCTCTCCCTTAACGAAACACCAGCCGCCATCCAGCCTTATCATAGGCCACTTATCAATTCTACACACCTCCTTCCTCCCTTCATTCCGTCCAACATCCCTATTCTATTTCTCCATTTTCATCGCTACACAAAATTTGCATATTCAGCCTGTGCCAAAATCCAATTCATCAATAAAAAACCAAATAATCCTTTGATACACTTTAGGATTACATTAAATTAAAGACAGTGATAAACATTAAAAAATAAAGAATTTTTTAATGCACACCGACATTAGTTGTGCAACGTAATCCGCAATATTTATTCAACGTAAGATGTTCCTTCATCGCCTAGAAAGGGCATGTTTATTGGATTGCCTTCCATAATCTTTAAAGAAAAAAATATAACATACCGAGTAAGGAAAATTAAATTGATTATGATGAGGACTGACATAGTTTTGGTGCAAAATTGTCCAGTGCCTGTACATCCCCATGTTCTTTTTGGAGTACATTTTGTAAGAAGAATCATATTTTCATAACCACACGTTGGACTTGGTGACATAAATAAATATTAAATTCTAAACATAACAACCATATTGACGTACTAGGGATGAAGAAACGAAGGAACCCAAAGTATGACAAATAACTCAGGCTCCAAAATGTTCTACACCGTGCATGCACTTAAAAGGGTTCGTTAGTCGCATCGCTTTCAAGCCCATCTCAGAAGGAAAGACTAAGGACTCGTCAAGTGATCGCCGAGGACCGTTTTAGTATGGATGAGATGGCTGTCAAGGTGCCCCACTAAGACACACTTAATAGGCCCTGAGTCACAGATTCCGAGTGATGGACCTCAGGTTACCCTAAGCTCGTCAGCAACGTCATTGGACCCCATTAAATTGCTGGGAAAATAAATACATTCAAAATGAAAGACCTTTCAAATTAAGTGAAAGCCTCTTCGTTGGAAACAGTGTCAAGGACTAGAATAAAACTTGAAATATCACTCAATATAACATCTGATTTCCAGACGACATCCAGTTCATATAACCATTGGCAAAATTCCGTCGGTCGGTAAATAGAAAGTCTCAATTTTCGCAAACGTGAGTTCTTCACCATTTCAGCATACTGCAATCTCACCTCACTCTACAGGTATGCCTATGACTTTCGGAAATTGGGTGGCCGCTCGTTTTCTAGATTTCAATCCCCAAATTGGTACCAATTTCCCCGACGAACATACCGTCTTTTCCCCCAATTTCCATTCAACGCCTTGCAATCATACAAAATCAGTACAAAAATGATGACATTGGTCTTTCTACGCCAGAACTGGTTGACGGATAACAATCAGTGAGGTGTCGCCTCCTACCGGCGTCTGCGAGAAGTTAAACTTCACCTTGCTTGTGGCCCTACCTCGACTTGTCTCCGCACGAAAGCGATTCTTGTCTGAGCTTGCACACACTTGCTGTACAAATTCTTGTACCGGTGATAATTAAGGTGTTAGAGAAGTACGAGGGCGGTCCCAGAAGTATCTGACCCAACAAAGAAAACGCGAAAAATTTGGAAAATATTGATTTATTTTTCAACATAATCTCCTTTCAGCTCCATACACTTTTCCCAGCGATGTTCAGTAAGTTCGATACCGTTTTCATATTAAGAACTGTCTTGCTCCTCAAAATAGCCATTAACCGCCGACCTCATTTCTTCACGGTTGGATAACCTTTGACCCCGAACCATTTTTTCAAGTTAGCGAGCAGAAGATAATTCGAGAGAGCTAAATCTGGCAAATAGGGTGCATTTAGGTAGAAATTAAAACTTTAATTCATGAATGATGGCCGTGGCGCGTGTGCATTGACTTTTGTTTTAACCCAGGGAGCGGTGCAACTAAAACTCATCCAATGATTCAAGAGGAATTTGACAATGATTCAATGAGTCGGGAACAGCGCTCTCGTAATTACAACCGCTTCCAGTCTGGACAAACCTCGACCGATGAAGAACCGAGAATGGGACGACCATCGACGTCAAACAAAAGACGCCCACGTACCAACACTGTGCATGATTTAGTGTATGCAAACTATAGGTTAACCGTCAGGGAATTTCCGACGAAGTTGACACTAGTTTTGGATCGTATTTCACCGTTTTGACAGAAATTTTGGGCGGAAGAGACCACAAACGCGAAGGAACAAGCCTCGTTGGGTTCATCGTGACAACGCACCGACGCACACATCATTGATTGTTACCAAGTTCTCGACCAAAAGCAGCACATCGGTGCTCCCCCAACCACTCCACTCTCCGGATCTTTCTCTGGTGGACTTTTTTCCATGTCCCAAGCTGAAATTCACCTTGAAAGGACGCCGATATGAAACTATTGAAGTCAACCAACAAAGCTGCATCGCAAACTTAAAGGCTATCCCGAAAGAACCGTTCCAGGCGGCATTCGAAAACCGGAAAAACGCTTTGATTGTTTTATTGGGAGCCAGGAACTGTATTTTGAAAGCGGTATATTTTTTGGCGGCTTAATCATGATTAAGGGGTAACTAATAAAATAAAAGAATTATTAAAACGGTTTCATCTTTTTCCGAACAGACCTTGTACATTTTCCTCCAATGGACATATCATCTCCGCAGTTCTTTCTGAAATAGTCCCGGTTAATTCCGCGATCTGCCACGTGCGACAGACTATGAATTCACCGATTGTTCTCGGAACCAAATTATATAATATTATTAAAAACATTCCACCAACATTCTCTAACATTCAAAGAATTGTTGAGGAAATTGAGTTCATTCTGAATTGTTTGCAATTTTTCCGATCGAGTGGGAACCCACTTTTTCCCCTTCGAAGTCGTTCACGGAATGGACCGCTCGATGCCCAACGCTGCATTCCTCGTACTCCTCGCTAGTCTTTCAGTTCTGCAACCTACGACGTTTATGTCTAGGTAGTGCACCGTGACGCTCACGGGGAGGTTGAAAGGGCGATTAGATAATTCAAATTTTTGTTTTTCAACTGATGTTACTCCATGCTCATCAGATCCAACATTTTCATTTTAATGGGATATTTCGAAACAATGAATCGCCTGCTTTATTAAAAAGACCTTACATCCTCGATATGATTTCCCTGATTACTGCCACTCCCTATAAACATTATTTAAAATTCTACAGAAAGCGGACGTGAATCCAGAATAGTTACACAGCTGAAGAGGCAGGCATTTGACACCCTGATAAATTTCATATCATTGATAACCACGGGCGATTTGAAAAAAATAAATAAGAACATTAATTTCTCAGACATGCTGAAAATTCAAAATCAGCTAAATCTTTTGTAAGCATTAATCAAAGGCGAATGGCTGCGGGGAAATATGACAGCTCAATAAGTAAGAGTGAAATTTGCATCAGCGGCTCCCTTTAAAGTGAAAATATGAACTCATATCAAATACCTACATGACGCTTCTAATCCAATTTAGTAAGGTAAGCTCATCATTGCTTGACTATTTTTCGGTCGAAATGAATAGGATCAATTGATTAGCCATTAAAAAACACTACTTGTTTTCGGCGAGAAAAACAGGGGAGCGATATTGAATACTTCTAACGAGGTGCCGTTAGTTAGGACAAAGTAAGTTGCCATTTGATATTAGGAATCACAAAACATATTTTGATATCAATTAATCCCGTTTTGAAAATTGCATTTTGAACATTTCTTTCCGCAAATAGTTTAACGACCGACTTTGTGTTAACAAAAAACTATCGAAATCGCGAAAGCGCACACACAGCAATAAGAAATCACTAGGCCTACCTAATCCATCAGTGAATAAAGCTCGTGGAAAAAATAATTCGATGACTCGAAAAAATTAATCACTATTTCCTTCGCTATGCGATACACATAAAAACACAAATGAACTAGTTGTCACCCAATGAAGGCTTGAATAAAATAACGCGTTGAAGAGGTAACGGCACCACGTATCTGCGGTGCACCACAATTATATTACCGTTGAATTTTAAGGCATTCAAATAGGCTGGGCACTTTCGCCGTAATTTTATCGACGCCCACAACCTCTGAAATCATTTTTTAAAAACACAAAATACGAGCCATTAATGCTCCTAATTGCTCGCGCGGTTTACGTGCGGAATGAGCGAGATAACTCCTGATATGATAATTAAAAAAAGAAAAAAAACCCTTCGAACCAGCTTTTTCGCAACATCGTCTCCGAACTATAATACGCTTTCCCCTCCTCCTCGAATGCCCAGACCGCAGGGGCTACAACAGAGGGAGGGAGAGAGACATACATGCATTCCGCGAACCGTAATAAGCTGCGAAATTGCCCCGATGACACGTGCCGGGACTGTTAACGCCTACGGGCAAAGGGCAAATGCTCGGAGAGCGCGAGTTGATTTAAGGGCAGAGCGTGAATGGAAAGAGATTGCACAATTCGCAAGGAGGCCGCGTCGACCAGGGAACATGCGGTGCGGGCCGCCCCCTTCCTCCCCCCCCCGGGGGGACAAAGCCCCCCTCGCAGTGACCGTTCGGATTCCATGATCGTATCCGGGCATTGGACACGGAACGCTATCTTAAATAATGTCGTGCTCTATCAGGTATTTTTTTCTTCTAAAATAGTCATTTCGGTAACTACATTTATCCTCAACTTGAGAGTACAATTCGTCGGACAACGACCCGAAAAAAAGATAATGAGAGTAAGAACTGAATGTTGCCCTGATGAAAATTGGGAGTGCCCTATCCAGCACGACGAATTTGATCTTTTATTTACATCCTTCTATGTCTAACGACAGTCAGCCAAAGGGGTGAGACCGCAGGCATATGTTTAATTTTACTGGACAGTCATACTGGAAGGTACGCCAAAATACCACTTTGAAATATCGAAATAGAAACGATCCCTAAAAATCAGCGGACTGTAATAATGATTTCCAACTGAAACGTCCGATTTTCCGATATTTTATCAACAAAATTCCTCTTTTCTAAAAAAAAGGAAAGCACGACCTAAAAATAACATAGTTTTCAAATGGATCACTTTTTAAGTAATCCCAATATATCTATAACTATAAAAAATCTTAGAGCAGAATAATCTTCTCATCACACAGATTTATTATAATAAAATTAATTTCATACATTATTTCTTGCAATTGCAATCACCAAACGTCGTCGTTGCTAAAATTGTAATGTCGGATTAATGCTTTCTGCATACGCCCAAAACATGCAAATGATTGAAAGAAACAGGCATTGAGAGGAAATCTTTGGAGGAAACCCATGACGGAAGGGAAAGTGGAATGCGGATATACTGAGTTAAATATTGAAAATTTGCGACGGGAGGGCAATTGCTGTTAATTATAAATGAAAACGATTTTGGACGGAATGAAGGGAGGTATAAAGCATAATCAAATAAGGAATGTAAAAGAACGCTTATCAAAGAGAGATATGGGTGGTAGACGGTAGGTCCTGGATTTGGTACAAAACTTAAGCCTCATCATCATCAGTATTTCAATCCTAATATTTGTTTACTGTAGCCCTCCATTCTTCCCTATTTAGTGTTAATTCCCTCACCCCCTAATAAGTTCCCTGTTTTACGTCCTTCTTGATTTGCCCTATGTACGCTTATCAAAGAGAGATATGGGTGGTAGACGGTAGGTCCTGGATTTGGTACAAAACTTAAGCCTCATCATCATCAGTATTTCAATCCTAATATTTGTTTACTGTAGCCCTCCATTCTTCCCTATTTAGTGTTAATTCCCTCACCCCCTAATAAGTTCCCTATTTTACGTCCTTCTTGATTTGCCCTATGTACTTGTCTCTTGGCCTTCCTCGTAGGACCTTGCCTTTAATTTTTCTTTCCATTATGTTTCTAACTAATCCATTGTGCTTCAAGGTATGTCCAATGCCTCTAGTTCTTCTTTGCCGGAGAGCTCTACATATGGTCCTTCCCTCTTCTGCTCTTCTTTATACTTCTTCATTCCTTACTTGATCTGTCCATCTAGTCTTCAGCATTCTCCTCCAGCACCATATTTCAAATGCTTTTTTTCTTCGTTGGTCCACTTTTCCAATATTCCATGTCTCCAATCCGTAGAGTGCCATGCTCCACACGAACGTTTTGACGAACTGCTTCCATGTTTGCAGTCTTATGTTCTTTGAAATATAGTAGTTGCCTCTTCTCAAAGAACGTCTTCTTTGCTTGGGCTATTCTTCGCTTGCTGTCGGTCGAGCTTCTTCCATTCCATGTTATGCTGCTGCGTTAGGTATATTAAGGATTCCACTTGTTCCAGTTTCACACATCGAATTGTGATATCTGCAACCTACCTTAGCTAACGCCTATTTAAAGCAAAATTATTACTGTGATAAAAACTATATTGTAAATACCAAGCGTTGGATTACGAGTTTTCCCAAAATAAATGAATCAATAAATTGGTTATCATTTTTCCTTTGACACGAATTCCGGAAACGGATAAAAATTGATGACACAAAATACCGTTATCACAGAATTTCGCCACACGAGTACGGCTGAACGTACTAGGCATGCACGCGCCCGTGAGAGTCGGTGTACCCAAATAGATACCAAACGCCAGGAACAAAAAAACACCTACTCGACGCGACCAACACGGGAGGTTGGGCAGTGAAGGGATTTGAGAGGCGAACGGCGCTCGGGTGCAAACAAACAAGAGAGAGACGCGGAGCGGGGGACTCGATTGCTCGTCGAGGCGATTGCCGCGGAGCGATGCGAGCGACGGCCGTTTGAAAAATCCGCGGCGCCACAGAACCGGGCGGAAGATCGCACGGGTGCGGATACCCTTTCCCAAAGAGAGGCGGGGAGGAGTGTGTTTGCCGGCGGGTGAACCCTTCAATCCCGCCCGCCCTCAAACGGCGGCAGCCGAAGCACAAACGATCACACGGGGAACGCCATCCCGCGCCGGCGCTTATTATGTGAGCAAGCCTCCCCCGGGTTGAGAGAGGCCGTGTGGGGAAGAGAGGGTGGGGGGATGGGAAGGTAGCCTCCGACACCCTCACGACTGGGAAGGGAAGGGTTTTCCACGGCCCTCGATGCGAACACACACGACAGGGAGAGAGAGAGAGAATAACGAAAGAACCACCCCTCACGAAAGAACTCGCTGGATCGAAAATTTCGAAATTAAAAAAAAAGGAACGATGCGAACGTGGATCGGAGAAGCAAGAGGGGAAGAATGAAAAGAATGGAGATTAGTCAAGTTAACGGCAAGTGCGCCATGTGGCGAGCCCTTGTTGGAGTCATATCACACTCTGCCGAGTCCTCTTCGGTTTCTTTTCATGGAACTCCCGATGAATATTTGCAAACGGCGCCTTTTCGTTCTTGTTCGCCGGTTGATCGTGCGCTCTCGCGAATTCACGCGAGGGAAAACAGCGATCGACGCATTTCATCGTCCGGCGTGCTTTGAAGACCACGTGATGGGACGCTTTAACTCGTATGCAATTCGGTTCAGCCCGAAAATCTCGTGTTGGAATCTCTGACGCGGTTCGTCTTGGTCGACTATTTGCCAAATTCGTCGCACGCCGAAGAGGGGCGTCGGCCTTGCTTGACGCGACATCCGAATGTGACAGTTGGCGAGTCACTCCGTGGAATGCTGCCAGTGGCAAGATATGTGGAAACACTAACTCGCATTCCCTAACGACCGGGAAGCAGACCTTGTTTTCACGTCAGGGAAACAATATGCGCAATAGAAACTTGGAGTGCGTCTGTATAACGACAGGAAACGGGATAAAACAAATGACATAATATACTATAATACTTCTTTTGCAAGGTTTATTGTACATTTTCGCATTCATCTTTTCATTGTGCAAGAGAATTATTTAATGCAAGCAGAGGGGAATTAGTAATCATTTATTAATATGAGAAGAAACACCTTTGCATTGCTTTGACCTGAAACCCATTTTAATTAATAAATACATATTTTTAAGGAGGTCTGCCGTAAACCCCATAGTTGATGTGCTTTCCAAATTATAAATAAGAGATTGCAATCACAATGGGGCGCACTGGAAACCCGTGAGTATGCGTATAAATGATAGTAAAACGAATGTAATGAGATTTTGATTGAATAGAAAGGTGAATCAAACATTAAAGTGGGAGGTAATTAAATAAATGAGGTGAGGTGGGAAGGTTGCACGAAGAGGAAGAATTCAGGAGACATGTGGAGGAAATGGAATGCTGAAGACTATGGGTAGAGTGGTAATGGAGCTACGTATAACAATTTACAAACTCTGCTGTTTTAATTTGTTGTTTGTTTGTTTTTTAGTTTTTTAATGTCAATTTACAAACACTATGAGGCCATTAATATTGAGCATTACTGGATAAACTCAAAACAACACAGGGCACCGCTAAAGAAAATCCAAAGAACACCGCTCCCTTTTTGAATAATCACCTGGGCAAACACAATTAGGCAGATAAGCAGGGAATATGGAAACAGAGCGCTTTGATTGGCAGTGGAATATTGAAGACTGTAATAGGGGAGAGACTGTTAGGATAAAGAGGAAGGGGAAGGAATAGGATATGGAGGAAGGAAGTATGTGAAATTGAAGAGGGGCTTCCCGTAAAATAGGATGCTGGGTTGGTTCGCCGGATGAGACAAAGGAATTGCCGCTGTACCGTTTGATAGCTGGTGCCTATCAAAATCTACCATACCACATAGATTATCGATAATGATACCGTACTGACAACGGAGATTATCCCCCCCCCCCCATTCCCTTCCAAGTTCAGAGTAAAGATGGCAACCTCAAAGCTCATGAAGAATTAAATAATATTCACAGCTGTTAAATAATACGACGTCACGTGTGACGCCTGGCGTAAAAATAATGGATAAAAGCCGTTTGGAAAAGATAAGAATGGCGCAAAGGAATGTGTTCAATAATGAATAAGAGAGATCACATTGCTTTGGAATAATTAAGACTTAAAGAGGCCGCTGAAGTTAGCGTTTCAATGATCTGCAAGTGTAGTTTACGTGAATGAATAAATGTGAATAAAATGCATTATCCACGGACAGTGAAAATGGGAAACCTGATGTAAGAAAACATATAGTTGTATCAGCAATGAGAATTTTATGGAGAAAAGGAAAGTGGTATATTTGGTCATGACACATGAAAGGTGAACCATCCAGCTGCATATTAATTAAACAGATATTGGTTCTGACATGAGGGGCATCAAAACAAAGAGAAATTGGATTCAATTAAGCGGCTAAAATAAAAATTTCATAAGGAATACTTTGACTATTTGTAACTTCAGTTTTGAAAATTTATACCCGCGCTATTTTGGCAAATTTCAAACTTTGAAAAGAAAATTTCCAATCAAAACCACAACGAATTTGCCAACTACCACTGGAAGAAAATTTCTAATGATTGGCTTTCGAACAATTATAAGGACAAATCTAAAATATTTATAAAAATTTAAAATTCTTCTTTTCCTACGGTATATTTAAAGCTTCACTTTCGCGATCCACAAAAATTATTTAATCACGGCCTTTCGATTTTATAAAAATCCGCTTTTCACGTGCAAACTCGTTAGTTCGCATGTTAACCACTCATGACGCCTCTAAGCTCCCCCATGCAGGGATCGCTCATAATTATGCAAAAAACGTGTCTCTGAAGGGTTTCTAATAGCCTGGTGCAGCGACCGAAGTAATGCAATACGAAAATCGAACGGGATCGAAAAACGACCACCGTAAATAAGACTTGGCTTCGACCTGCACACGATTCCAGGGAATAATAAATATGCAAATGGGTGGAGGGAACGCCTTTCTGGACTGCGTCGTGGGGGATTGCGAACGCTCAGGGGTCTTAAAAACTCCCGTTGACCCCAATGCGTGAGTGGAGTCCAGAGAAAAAAAACTCGACTCTCAACCGTCCCTAACGGAAGCGAAGCGAGGCGTCATCCAATGAACGATCCCATCAAGTGGGAGAACCCAAAAGCCGTCTCACTAGGTGATTGCACAAACCGCCGCGAAATCCCTAAGCTCACTCAATCTACTCGCCAACAACGAACGCAGATGAATGCGATTCGAAAATAGTCAAGGGTACAGAAGAAAGAGCCAATGGGGCGCTATTTACGCGGAACCCCTCTCTACCCCTCCCTCCCCCCCCACCCACCCACCGGTGGCAGGTGCCTCCCCCAACTCCTCTGAACACTCGGAACTTGGGTTCACCACGCTGATCTTGTTCGTTTGATTCTCGGGCACGTAGCGAACACGCATACACGCACGCAGATACAGTGTGGGGTCCCCTCCACCCGTGCATCCCCCTGACTCACCCACCGCTCATACGGCGGTATTTTAAAAAAATAAGACGGATATTTCTTTCCCGGAGAACGCTCTCGCAGAAAATATTGAATGTGAGCAGCTCAGAGGGTGAGAATTGAGGATTTGGGGGGCGGGCGTTGAATCGGGCGAGAGTGAACGGGGGAGCAATTAGTGCGGATCCACCCAAATCCGACCGGGTGAATTTTTTTCCTTACTCCTCGATCCCACGCACCCAGGAGAAGGACATCCTTCCACGGAGGAGGCGAGGAAATATTCCCCTGGGATGAAGAGGGACTCTTTTCCGCTTTGCTTTATCCTTCGCGAACAGGCTAGGAAATAACCCACTTCTACCATCGAGCATCCGCTTCACTCTCTGGTTAATCACCAAAGCATAAAGAGAGGCAAGTGATTCAAAAAAATAAAAAAACTTCTTATTATTATTGGTGATCCACAGGTTTAGGTATAAGTGTTTTTACATTGAAACAATATGCCAAATAATAAAGCGATAATTTCCTGTCTCTCTTAACAATGCACAATCCGACATCCCACCTTACAACAGGACCCTATTTAATTTTGCATACTTCTTTCCTCCATTCATTCTGCCTCACGTGACTACCCATTCCTACCCCTTCCTCGATTTCCTAACATTTCCCCTCTTTCTTAAACATCCCATCGCCATTCAAAATGCTCTGAATCCATCTTTCCTGCCTCCTCTACTTATCTCACAGAAATTTCCTCTCCTCTCCCACCATAGCTTTCTCGTTTGTTTTCCTTTCGGTTCACTTCAGCTTTTCCATCCTTCTCAATTCCCAAATTTTAAAAGCCTCCAATCGATGACTAGTCATATAATGTATGATCGTAAATAATAATGTCAGTATTCGAAATGATTTTTCTGTTCATTGCACTCAGACCCAATCTACACATCGAGACGGAATAATGGAAGCATTATTGATTTGACACCAAGTTAACTATATAGTTTTCAAAAATTTAGAAGGTCAGTTTTCTTTCAAAATGTGGACAAATTTATGAATTAATTCATACCTCTTGGCATATTTTAGGGGTAGAAATAAAAATAATTCGTCAAAATCTATTCTACATGCATTCCGATTGGCTAATTTGTGCATATCAAAATTAAATTCTGACGGAACGTCGGTTCGAGAATCAGTGCCGAGATATTACTTCAAGATTGTCGAAAGCAGTTCATCGAAAACTCGTGCAATTTGAGCGTGCGCAAATAATCTGCATACATTGCTTAGTATTTCCTCTATTTTACTTAGTGATCACTGCGTATTGCACAGCTTAGAATATGCGTCAGCGAAACCTAATTTTATCGGAACACGACAGTAAATAATGGCATCAATCAAACGACACAACGTTTCCCTTATAATGCATGAGTACGGTGGACGACAATTTAAATAAAAGAGTTCAACTGTAGCGAAAAATAATGAGAACGCGAAAAACACCGGGGAGCCGTACGTACAAGTTAGAATATTGGTAAGTGTATAGAACACATCCTTCACAGCTCTAGAAAGAAAAATAAATGACTCAACAAACCGAGTGAATACAAACGGTCGACTGTGTGGAACCAAACTGTTCGCAGAAAGAGTGAAGCAATGAAAGGAATAAATTTCCACGATCCCTTTTACACTCTCTCGAGTGCACGTCGAGCAAAAAGAATAATTACAAAGCGCAGAAAGAGGAAACGAATCCGAAGTGCGGATTGGACGGATCGCATCGTCCGATGCGACGGACGATCGAAAGGGTGCTTCGTTTGAAAGAGAACGCAGATAGTAATAAATGGGCAAGGTAAAAAACACGTCCCATTTCCCAGAGCTGAGTTTCGAAAGATCTTTCAGCGGCACGTGTCACCCGGGGAGGAGGTGGGTAAGCTGCAAAACACATTGAAGGGCATAGACGTCTGCTCCCCTATCGGCGGGAACCTCAAACGGGACCAACGACGTCGCCATCTCTCGCGGGAAAAGGGAAGGAGAGCTTAAAGCTGTGCTGACGATGACGAAACGTTTTTTTCGGATGCGGGGAGAGAAAAGATGATTATTGCTGCTCTCTGTGTGAGTGGACGGGTGCGTGAGTGGGGAGGAATGGGCAAGGGAAGCGAGGAGAGGAGGAGGATCGAAAGACAGGGGAACGGCAGGGCCCACGCGAAAAGGGTTTGTTGATTGCGGCGACGGACGGATGGATGGAGATGGAAAGGTTGGCCACGGTTATCATCACGCGAGCCAAAGTATCCCTCCCTCGACACGAGTTGGAAGCGAGCGAGCAAATATTGCCAGGTCACCAGGCTGGAACTTAACGAGCCATTTGGTACTGAGGCCATTAGGTGCTAGATGGCCGGTATCGCTGCCGTGGGGGGCTAAAAGGGAAGGAGGGGATGGGCGGAGGTTAGTTGGTAGAAAGAGAGGGGTCCTCGATGGACGGGGCGGCATGATGGGAAAGGGTGCTTCCGGAGGGAGGGCTTCACCGAGGATGAGGTGGCGTGTTTTTGGGGCACGGTGCTGAGAGGTGGCTCGTCCCAGCGTATCTCGGCAGGGCATTCGCGTACGGATGCAAACACGTGCGAAGCGAGTAGAATGGAGTCAACCTGTGGTGGATGAAGGGAGGAGGGAGATCACAAGTCATGCTATCGGCGCCATTGGTCACAGCGATAGAGAGGGTTGGCGAGGAATCCATATAGTTACCTGTCAGCGTGTGCATGCATCTATGTACATGGTGCCCTGCGAGGCATCAAAAGAATCTTGGCAGCGGATAAATTCAAACTAGACGGGTACTATCCGTATGGAGCAACATTAAGAGGTAATTAATATACATTTGCATTCATTACAGTTCTAATGCTGTTCTACGTATGCAAAATAATCCATTCGGGTCGAAATTCTTAGTTAGAATTTTACCCGTCTCATAATAATAATTATCATAATTTGTATTCTACCATTTATGGTAATTTTTTTATCACTATCGAACCATATAACGATTAATGTATTCGCCAAAATTCTAACAGAACACAACCTGATATCCCACACTATAACATAATATTTTTCAATTCCGCACACTTCCGTCCACCCTTCCTTCCTTTCAACATGCCTATTCTATTCATACGTAATCGAAAATAATAAAAAGAATAATAAGATTTTTCCTGGCCTTAAAATTATCAGAACAATGATTCTCGTCTTCTATCGTCCCTGGAAAATAGTAATTTTAAAACCAATAATCACCATAATCACGAAAATGTATTCGTATTAATGAAGGGCTTTTAGTGGATATTTAGGAGCGTTTCAGGAGTTAAATAAGTAAAAATGGATTACTTTACAATTTAATGAGCCTTAAATGATTTCAAGGAAAAAACTTATACTCCAGGCCTTTATTGAATGATTAAGATTGCCAAATATGCCCAGATTTTGAATCTAAATCGTTATCCATAGAAATTATTCTTCGGCGTTCCGTAGATGAAAGAAAAATGAAAGATTAACTTCATGGACCCCAAATATGCAATGCATAACTGACAACAGGAATACGTGTAAAAGAATGAGGACGTTAAAAAAAATGATTTGTTTTACCTCGGTTGAATATTCAATGCGATAGCCATCATACATGTAACGAAGTGAATGATATGGATATCGATAATAAAGGTGAGTCCGACCAGAATGTATACATACCATTGGCCACACAGAATCATAAATAATTTAGTAAATGACTTGTGATGAAATAGAATGGCATTACCTTTTCAGCAATGAATATTCCTTTCACTATTAACACTCTCGTTTATACAGGCCCAGGGTTATACAAAAATCTGCATGAATACATGTATGACTAAAGCAACTTCAAAAAGCAAAAAGGGCGAATTGTGCCATGCCGCATTTTCGGTATATTTTGTTGAAATAGATGATTAAAAACATCCAGTCATGAAATTCAACTTTTGACATAGAATTGATGTTTGTGAGGAGGTAAATCGACGGATAAAGTATATTTCACGTTTATGTGTTCCACTATCCGAGGATAATTACTGAAGCAATGCCGGACATCGTCAATGTCCCAAGTGGAGGTTCAATCGTGCGACCTTCTGGTTGCCGACCGTTTCCAATCCATGATAACGGATGCAATGGGGCGCAATTTATAGACGAAGAGAAAGGGAGGAGCAGGTAGAAGCTTTCGCCGATATAAAGGATGAACAGATTGAAAACATAGAAGAAAATTATCTAAAGTGCGTCTAGAATAGATTAAACATTAAAAAGTCAAAATATAATTCACATGGTTGTCCAAAAGTTTACCTTGGAATTGAGGAATCCTATCCGTGAATATAAATGAAAATAAGAAGAAATTTAAGCCCACGAATACAACTTTTCCTGCATTATTCGTTGAAAATAATCTTATGTTACATGAGATAATAAGTGTGTGTGTATATATATATATATATATATATATATATATATATATATATATATATATATATATATATATATATATATATATATTTACTACCTCCACAGATTTCAGAATGATTTTCGTTAATTGATAGCTCAATGGTTAGAGCATCGACCCAAGAAGTCGAAAATCCATGGCTCGATTCCCGGTCAAGAAATTCGATTCCACCTTCCCCGCCATTTCTCTGGTGTTCTTTTATTTGTGTTCCTATTACCTCTCCTTATAACTGTACCCATGTTAATGAACATATATATATATATATATATATATATATATATATACATACACGAGGGTCATCCGGAAAGTAGTACCCGTTCGTGAAATAAAGACACAAAAGTAAATATTAACAAACATAAAAAATTTTATTTGAAAGAGGATACTTTAAACTACTTCTCAACATAATCTCCAAGCAAATTAAGGCATTTGTCATAACGTGTGACAAGTTTCTGTATTCCTGCTGCATAGTCCTTCGCCGCCAGCTCATTGAGATACGCGAGGGACCCATCTTGCACAAATTTTTGCATAATGCAGATGGTGTTTAACAATTTCATGAACAATTGTTCGAGAAACATTGGGAAAATGCTCACAGATGTCATCAATTGTGACGCGCCGATCGTTCCTCACGAATTCGTCAACTGAGCTCACCAGTTGGTCTGTAATGACAGACGGTCTCCCCGAACGCTCATCGTCGTGTGTGTTCCCCCTCCCCATGTTGAAGTTGCGACACCACCGCCGAACAGACGACTCGTCCATTACATTGTCTCCATACACCTCCTTTAATTGGCGATGAATATCACATGGGCGAACGTTTCTTGCATTGAGGAATTTAATCACTGCCCTCACTTCACAACTGGCGGCGTTCTCAATTTTTTTAAACATTGTAAACAATCACAGAAACAACACAGGCAATGCTAGCGTCACGCAACTTGGCTCAGAGAAGGCAGACAAGCCACTGAAGCTATCTGACCTCGTCCAGCGGCTACTCGCGTCGTCAGCACTTCATGCGGCACGAACGGGTACTACTTTCCGGATGACCCTCGTATGTGTATATATATATATATTCTATATATATATATATATATAGAATAAACATACATACATTCATACACACGCCACTTTCAGCGAAGTAGATCTTCTTCGAAGGCTGCTGGGTTAGACAGATTAACTTACGTTTTCAAGTTGTTTCCTATGGACTCGAATGCGATGGGAGCCTAAAAAGTCGTGAAATCAAACCTATTCATAGTAAATACAGACTTAATATCTTGGCGTTCAAAATAAACCACAGAAGATATAACATATCTTATCTCGTAAAACGAGATGAGCTACACCCTCGCCATTCGAAACCAACATTCGGGTACGTCACTGCGTTTTTCTAAGGTTAATTAAAAATACTCTTTTATTTCGCGGCAATAAACTTCAGCGCAGTCTATGGGTTTAATTGATGAGGGAAAATAGTATTGTGTGGCACGCATATCATCAGATAAAACAGGAAATTTAAAAGAGTTGACAGAATTCCAAGTGCACCCGTTAAGAAGTGCTCAAAGCCCTGATCTAGGAATTAACGTGAATTAATTTTCGCAATCTCCGATAAACTTGGCGGTCATCCTCATGGATTCCGTCTGGGGAGCTAGGTGATGGCACCATTCGTTCAGCCATGGCTGGACGTGGACGCGCTCCGACTCACTTGCACGAGGACACGCGCTTATCGTACCGACTCAAAGGGCAAGCCTCCGCGCGGGTAATTTCTCGAGTAACGCCCGACTGCACGAGGATTTGAATTCGCGGCTTATTAGTGTAGCGGCATCCTCATGGAATAAAAAAAACCGGGCTAGCGGAATTTGGGGAAGGGGGGTGGGGAATCTGAACTCGTGGGTGTGGGAGGGAATGCCGCCGCCAAGGGATGCTCTCAGCGACCGAGGGAAGTTTATGAGGCCTGCGGGCTAAATGGAACCAGACAATCGCAGCGAATCGCTGAGCGTTCCAATTCCGGATAATTGCGGGCATCTAACGGTTTACTGGAGTTGACACTCGACACTTTGGTCCTTAAATCACTGCCATCGCCCTCGCGAGGCGGAAATCCAATGGCGTATCAATTGAAAGCACCCGAGGTACTCACTGCCTATGAGCAGTTGTAAGACGCTACACAACACGAAATTATGTGATGCATTACTCCAGGAATACATCGACTCTATGCTTCAAAAACTACGCAATAACTACACGAGAGACGGTGATAAAATTAATAAATTTCGGCGAACCGAATGTCTCTGCAACATGCAATCTGGACTTTTTTCAGGGAAAATTATGTACTACTTAATAGACGAGAGGGGAAATTAAATCAAATATAAATATTTAAAAAAAACATTCGCAATAAAATTGAATTAAATCCTTCAAAAAAATAAAGAAATACAAATAGAAATTATTGATTTTTGGATTGGATTTTGATGATACAAAATACTTCTTGTATCCTAATTTTCATAAAATTGAAATACACAATCCGTGTGATTTCAGGGTCAAGATGTGGAAATTGCCAGGGGATAAGGAAGTACTGTCAATATTTTAGACATTTTTATTCAAAACAAGATTTTCTTCCCTATTTCCTGATGGGAATGTGACCACGAGATGCACACAAAACTATTTGGTAAAATATCTATGGGAATTTCAAAAAATTAGAATTTGAAATCAGCTGAATTTCTCAACTAACAAGACTTGAACAGTGTTTATGATACAATATATGTAACAGCCAATGATTGTTACAAATAAATTCCTAACCAGGCTAATTAGCAGCATATATAAGGTGGTTTCAATTTTCAAGTGGATTAACACGACCGTGGAGATGATTTGCACAATAGAGAGAGCAGGAAAATTTGAGAACTGTCGGAGAGAATTTAGGAAGCAGCTAACACATCAGCACGGTCTACTGCATTTGGGTTCGCACTTTACTTGGTGGCCCGAGTGTAAATATTATTACGGGGAAAACACCACACCCACACGATCGAACCCCGAATTACGGATGGGAGAGACTTGTGATTCTACCGTTTGGCTCGCAATGAATTTCATAAAAATTGTCGCCAGAAATAAAGCATTATCGTCAAAGACACATGAGGTTCTATCTCTTGAAATTTAGATAGTGAAAATTATCTACTAGTATGAATGAAATGGAGTCTTAACTGATGATGCCTTTTCGTCCGCAAGGGGCTGGTAAGCGTAATTGATTGAAAATACCAGTTTCAACACACTCCTTATTTTGTGATTGGTAATTATATTCCAGGAATTTTATGAAAGAATTGGGTAAAAAAGCGTTCATACGTAAAGCGGAGAGAGCTGAAGCCGGGCACCGCAGACGAAAACATTTTTTTTTTAATTCGAGAAAAATTTTAAAATCGTGTGTAGACGTGTATTGTTCGTATATTTAGTGGTTGATACAAGATGGCGAGAGTAAGATAGATTGGATGCAAGCGAGAAATGGATGTGAAGAAGAATAAAGGAAGTGTGGGTGACAAATAAGGTGAAAAAATTCTGTTTTCTTCGATGTTCATCTGAAACTAAATTCTGAGACTAACACTGAGAACAAAACACCCTACTACGTAACTTGTATGCGAGGAAAAAAAATTGATCATCTTACATTCGGAATGGAAATAAGCTAAAATATATTCAATTGTTCCAGGCTGCACCTTGTGGAAATTCATTTTAATAAAATTAAGAATTCAAAGTATCTTTCCACTGTCCTTTATTTGCGTACAACCTGTTTCAACGCTCAAGTAGTAGTTTTGAGGGGAGGCGGCCGACAGCTAAGGTCATTTGCGCCAGAGGGGATGGACAGGAAAGGATGAAGGGTGGAGAGAAACCCGGCGTCGGCATTAGCCTGCTCTTTACGAAAGGCGCCAAGGGGTCCGCAGTTTAACGTCCCATCCGACGGACGGCGTACTCACTCAAAGTGCCCTCCACAAAGCACCTCAAGTAGGGATCGAGATACCTCTGAAAAATATTCAACACCGCCGGGATTTGAACCCGCGCCCTCAGGGTGGGAAGCCAGTACGTTAGCCCCCGCACCATTTCAATCACTTTCAACGCTCAAGCGTCATCATCAAGTACCACTCGTTGAAATAGGAAACGATATTCTTATTTATTTATGCACGCGAGAAGTATTATTCATTACTAATTATCATCACTATTATTCCCTTTCATTCAGTAATATTCACAGAAATAAACTTAATAAATATAATGGTTCCCTGTGTCACTGGGAGGAATTTCTCCTCGATGGAATTGAACCCATAAAATGATGTGATCCACATAAAAAATATAATATGCACGACCCGATATTACGTGACGTCCAGACATCATCAGGCACACGATCTCGATAAAAAAGGGTGAATATACCACCTGCCAGGAAGGTAGGTTTAAATGTAGGGTTGTACACAGCTGAAGTTAAATGAAAGCATACGCATAAAGAAAACGAGAATCGATCATGACGGGCATTTTGTGGGAGTACACACAAACTCACAGCAGGCATTAGTATCCCATATCGAAGCAAATGGAAGATCTACTGTGACACGTCCCGCGAGCGCCTTCCCGCTAAAAGCCCTTCCTCCCTTCTCCCTCTCTCCACCCCTTTCCACCTTTCTGCTCTCTCGCTTCCGCCCCCGCGACATCTGACCCCCTCAAACGCAACAGCCGCGACCACCTACGACCGATATTTGGGCATGAGAGGAGAGATTTATCGGCCCAAAAGGGACTCCACTTCACCCTTGCCGGAATGTCCCCCTTCTCCCAACCCCACCTCCTAGGCCTTGGGGGAGGGAGAACCGAGCATCCGGCACTACAGACGCGAGGCGACGTGGCATATGCACACATACACACACACACGCGCGCGTTTGTGTCCTTCCAACGGGGGGACATTCGCGTGACGGGTTGTGCGAGATTTCTTCAGCCGCTGCAATACCCAGGGGGATGCAAATAGCGGATCGGAGTTTGCTTTTGTCGACAACTCGGAATTCATTTTTCAAACTTCTCCGGTAAACAGCAACGGCACGAAGTGATTCTCATTCACATTCGTATCCTAAAGAAGAAGAGATTAAACACCATAAAGCACAATTACCGACACATTAACTGCATTTTCTACAATACTATGCCCAAAAATTTCGAAGATACGAGGGTGTCGAGGACTTCTTAGGATCATTGTTTTCCAGCCTAATGTTTTCGACTAGTCTCCTTTAACATGGCTGCAGGTCTTAACACTTATAAATAATTCCTAACTTCCGTCTCGAAAAACCTGTAAGATTCCCTCCGCAATGAGTTTATCTTTGTTGAACTGAGTCAGATGCAAATACATTGCTACCTTTCCTACTTACGTTTCCGCGGAATATGAAAGTCAATTTTTAAAATTTCCGTAGGGTGAATGGAGAGAAGAAAAAAATCGTGAATCTTAATTTCATATAGATTAAATAGTACTTATAAATGGTGAAAACCAACTAAGGAGTTACGTTTTTATCATCCGTGACGAATATTCTAGATTTCAAATTTGGGATTCGCTTGCAGCGATTCATTTCCACGACGCGGTATGCTCACCTCTGATTTAGCCAGGAAATTGCTACGCCAATCAGGAATTTAATAGACATTTTCTCAAATATTCCTAGATAAGAACTCTTATCCAATCCACCGAAGCAACGCAGCCACGCCGTGGGAATCATAGCGATCGCCCACGAAATAATCTCCGATCTTCCCCCCTCGCCCCCACCCCCCGCTCGCCCTCGCGAAAGGCCGCCGGAGAATCCGTCCAATCAGTTCCAAGTCGACACGAGAGCGCAAGTATATTAATCACGAGAAGGGAACATGCGTTCGTAATCCTCTCTCCCCCCCCCCTTCTCCCCCACATTTAAATTCCTACCGTTTGGATAAACGTTTTCACTCCGTTTGCCGCAGTGCTCAGCTGAAATATATATTTTAATGAACGGGATCGTAAAACGGATTAAGGACTCTAAATTGAAGTGGCTCGGTTTCCGTGTGGGGCCATAAAACAAAACTAGCTTACGACAGGTTATTTTGCCACCCATGAAATGAAAATCTAGAAGAACACGCAATTAGATAAATTACGCAGAGGACTTTTAAACTGGATCGGGAGAGACTGCGGATATTCATTTCCTGTAATCTCGAGCAGAGGGCGGGTATCTGTAAACCATAGTTGGTGGGCCGATGTTAACTATGCGGCATATTGGGTTACCGTTGGTTTCCGATAATCTCATCTTTACTACACGTACGTTGACATCTCGCTAGTGGGTAAAATAAAGACTTTATTTCTAAATTAAACCGGCTAAAGGTTCTCATGGTGACCTCACTAAAGTCTACGCCCCGCGTAATCTTCTCACAGGGAAACCCTTTGTCATCGGATTTGCACACTACAATTCCGGTGATATTTAATTCATTGCCGTCTTTCCTAGGAACGGAATCTGTATTTGAGATGAGACCCTGGGAAGGAAAAGGGAACATGAGAGATAGACATTGGAGTCATTTAACGCCCTTCATGATGGAGTTTAAGGCTATATTGTCAGCGAAGACAACAGTAGTACCTTTGTAAAATTTCCCCAGTTGGTGAGAAGTTTGGGATTTCCAAAAGGAAAAACAATGATACCCTGACAATATGGAACGCCAAAATCCCAACTACCCTCGAACTATTTTCCTTCAATTTCACTCATTACATTCTTTAAAAGTCGACAAACACATTAATTTTTTTCTCTTGCGAGGACGTCCCTTCATTTACCAGCATGCCCTTCCGCCGAAATAACGGATTGACCAGTGACCACGGTCCCAACGAAAAAAATTTCTCCCCCAAACCAACTCCTCCCCTCCAAGGAAGGAGTGAAAACCAGGGACACGAGCACCCTGGGCCGCATATCGCCGGGAAACCAGAGTTAGCGGTTGAAGGGAGGGAATTTACCCCTCTCCACTTCCCGAATCACGTGATTAAAAGTTCCATTAGCGGATAATGAAGTGCGCGCGGGCGGGAAGACCTAAAAATACGCCAATGAATGGCCGCGCCGGAATTCTTCGCCCCCTTCCACCCCCCCTCTCCCCCCCGAGGGCCAATACTTCGGACTCTGAGCAGGACGGAGGAGGGGGGGAGAGAGCTGGACAGCGGGCCGTGGCGCTCACAGGGGAATGAATAACTCACGTCCCAGGGATTCCCTCCATTCCAACCCGGGTCATCAATCCCTCGGGCCGCCGGCCACCCCTGACCACCTACCCCCCTTAACAAACGCTTTTTTTAAACTGTCGCCGGCGCCATGAAAATCGTCCTGCTCTCTGAAAGATGAGTTTGGTTCGAGACGGCACCCTCCCCGGTCACTGCAAAGGCGCCCTGGACCGTCTTTTGTTTCTAAACCCCCCCCCCGCTCTCCTTAGTCATTTAGAGTCCGATACCTGCAGGGACTGGCGCGGTGGGTGGGGGGGGGAGAATGGGGGTGGAGGGGACGGGGGAATCCAATAAGGAAACAGATAAATGAAACCCGGGGAGATATGTGGGCGCGCAGGGCCGCCTGGGTTCTCTCACTCTCCAGAACCGCCACGCCCAGTCTCCTCTTACCGGATCTCATTGAACAGAGTCAAAGAATCATTGATTAGAAATATCAGCATATTTACGAGGACGACCGCATTCAATTCCGCCTTTCGCACTGTCGCGGTTTGTCAGCGATTGAGAGTAACATGGCGCTAGTCGGCAGCTAAAAGGTGCATATATTCACCGGTTTTTATCTTCCACTGTGGGATGAACCTTTTTCATTAACTTTGCGCCATTTTAAATAATGATAATTAGAAAGAAAAATTTTGATTCTTGGTTTTTGTAAAAGTTGGCCATAACAATATTAAGACTCGTTGAAAACTTTGGAGTTGCAACCTTTTCATCCCTGAGCACTTCCTTCCTCCCTTCATCCCGTCCAACATCCCTATCCATCTCCTGCCCTTTCCTCGTTTGTCTAACATTCTTCCCTCTATTACAGTCTTCGAAATCACAGTATTGGTTCCGTATTAGTTTGAAATAATGTTAATTGAATAGTCCCCTTCCTAAATTGATGCAGGGAAGCCTTGAAGCGAGAAAGTGTGCATGCTGGGTTGACAGATATGAATGCGAATATTGATTGACCTGAGCGGATTGATTTTCTCGATACATACGATCGTATTGTGTGAGAAGAATTGACGACCGTGGATGTCTTCCGCGCCTCGGGGCGACCTCTGGTTACCAGGAGATTGATATAGGAGTGGACATTTACGAATAGGTGTGAACAGCAAAAATGTAAATTATTTGAACTCAACAGTATAGAATTAAAAGGTTTCCTAAAAGACTAATGGCTAATTATCACTAATCTGCAGAGCACCAAACGAATCAGTGGATTCTGACATTAACCATGAAAAACGTAAAAAATATTGTCACAAATAGTGCAATGTATGTGGGTACACTCTTCTCGTGCTTTGTAGTCAGAAAGAAAGTAGCATGCAGCAATAAATTCTTTTAACAAATGGTTTAATACTCGTATGTTGGTAAAACTGAATAATTATTCGACATGTTCAGCTATCCTAGGGCTTTATACTGTGACGAAAGACTCATTGATTGAAAACGCTCTTTCCTAATCTCTCTAGTACCTTGCAAATCACCAAATGGGTGCGTGGCAGTGGGGTTTCACGTCACCCAATATATGTTAATGCGATAAATGTGCGAATTGACAATAAAACTAATTTTCCGTTGCCGTGACGGTACCAGTAATAAAAAAATGAATTGATAATTCGATCATTCAAATTATTTTTATGAAATTTAATAAGAGTAATTTATAAAATCATATGCTCTTTGCTGACTATACTCGCAGATGCTAATGAGACCTCTTTTAAATAAATCTCCCCGAGAACTGATTGAGAGGTTTGGTATAGTTAGCATCAAACGGGACTCAAACTCAGAAATTTATGTCTCATAATGCTGCAAAAAAATCATTCACTAGTCGCTGACGTCCACACGATTGGACCCGAACCTCGAAAAAATATTAAAGGACGAATGAGTTGAGATAATTTCCACGCAATTGCACCTGAAACACAAAAAAATATCAAAGGACGAACGATGACGTTGGACGAACTGAAGGAAAAGGTGCCCTGTGGATATGTTGCCTCTGACGACCCTCAAGGGGATTGCAAACTCGACAGCTTACAGGCTCTCAAGTGCATTACAGGAGAGCAAAATGACACCAATCTTCATCGGATTCCGGAAAACTGATTCGTAACGGAATTCGCATGAGCTGCAGTGTACGCACGAGTAGAGAGATGAATTTACCTTTGGATGGATGTGAAATCAGCCGTCATGATCGCACCCGGCGGCTCCCAGCCATCCCCCCCGACGGAATAACCGCCGAACCTCACCCTCACGCACGTGGTATTGACAGAAAGAAGGGATTAAACCATTCAGCCCAAGCCACATTGAAACATTTGGACAAGGGTCCAATTCAGCGACCGAACATGGAGCACGGGTAAAAATTATTGCACAAATTGAGGTTGAAGTTAATGGAAGAAGCAAAAGAAAAGAAAGATATAAAGTAATATTGTACATCCCCGGGGAAACTATCGCACTGAAGAGCATAATAGGAGCCATGAGAAGGAAAAACTAGAGTTGTAGATTAGCAATGAATTACGCGAAGGGGCGGATCGCCAAGACGCGAGCAATCATGAAATAATGGAAAGAGGGAGAGAGAGGGAGAAGGTGGGTGGGCGGAATCATAAAAAGCCACGTCACTTAGCCATGAGAGGAGACGTGTCACTTGAGAACCGAATAGGAGAAAGGGAATTCTAATCTCATCCTGACCCTCGTGCGCATTACTGAATGCGGGTGCGTTTCCACTCGCGTGGCTTACTCCGAACGAACCAAGCGCGGCAAATATTAATCGTCTCTGGCGGGTGAAACACAACTGCTCAAAGGGACTGAGCGGATCGCCAGAGTGTAGTCGGGAGGTGTGTTCGTTCCGCTAGCACTGTTCTGTCGTTCCACCTCAGAGACAAAAGAAGATTCTATGCCACACGAGATATGCTAGGAGACGTTTAAGTACAGACAAAGAAGATGAAGCGAGTGGATAAGACCTGTGATCAAATGATACGGGGGAGGGAGGCTAAAATATGTACCAAATATACATTTATTTAGACTACTGTCACAGAGCGGAAAAATATTTTTAATACGCAAGTTACCCATACAACTTGCCAAAGACACAAAGCGTTGTATACTCGAGAACCCCATAAAAATGATACAACAGAAAAACGTTTGAATGAAAGATGGAAATTTCAAATCACACGATGTTTCACGCGCTCTGACTTTTCATCACGTTTAATGCCGCATAAAACCATTCAAAAAGAGAGTCAATGCGTAAAGCATCGTCTTACAAGGTGTCATAATGGCCATTCTCGCCGAATTACGGGCGAATGCCCGTCCTGCTTCTAAATTGGATTAGAAGACACTACCTAACGTCACTAATACACTCAACGGGAACTCACACGCGCTAACACATACAAACACACACACAAATTCGAGGACACACTTGGTCGAATTAAATGGCGTGTTCCAACGGGACATAAATCTTTCCATCTCTCCAGCTTTCATTAGAGCCTTTAAAGAGGGACCCTCCTCCCGTTACCCTTTCAACCCCCACAACCCAATCCCCCCGCCCACCCACGCTCAACCATCGCCGTCTCAAGAGACCCTAAAAACCCTCCGCCACCGAAATGGGGGTCATAAAATCCCATCCTTCATCAAAAGCCTCATTCCCGCCGCGGGGCGACAGCGTCAGTCTGATTTTTACGGCCGGGCTTCGACGGGACGGGAGGGTCTATCGGTGAAGGAGAAGCGGGAATCGAGAGAGAGAGATAAGATCGTCCACACGAATTGGAACTAGGAATACTCACTTTGGCCTGTAAAATAAGATATTAATACGGGGGGACGTAATTGCATAGCCCAACATCGATCGCAGCGATTAATCGGAGCCCATGAATTCAACTAATCAAGTGCGAGGAGTGAGAGTTGGGAAGCGATCCTGACCCTTCGACACGATTCACAGTTAGGGACGGGACAAGTTTGAGAAACAAATGGTATTTCATTTTACCAACACCGCAATAATTTTGACTGAAAACCGTTGCTCAACTCTTGCGGAGAGAATCAGCTCCATTATGTAGGGTAGCCAAGTTGAGTAAGAAGCCAGAACTTAACTAACGAATCACGCAGTTGTTCAAAATTATTGTGCACATGAAAATGTCATTGAAGTAATCAATGCCAAACACAATATTTATTCCTTATTTTAATATGAAATCCATATTTTTGATGATGATGCTATCCTATTTAATCATCGCAGCGGAATATTTTTAACTGATAAAGTCTGTATTCTTTTAATCCTTTTCCTTTAATTACTGTATTCTCTCTTTCGAAAGATTACATTCCTACTTCCAAAGAAAAATCAAGATAACTTCCAAATTTCAATTTCATTTAAAATGTGGATATGGAGAAGAATGGAGAAGGTGAAATGGACCAAGAAGAAAACAAATGAGGAAGTACTTGGCATGGTGGGCGAGGAGAGGGATTTGTTTTGAGCAATCCTATGGAGGCAGGAAAAGAGGATGAAGGGGGTATTGACCGGCAGTGGGATGTTGAAGACAGTAATAGAGGGAAGAATGTTAGGCAAACGAGGAAAGGGAAGGAACAGGATACGGATGTTGGACGGGATGAAGGGAGGAAGAAAGTAGTCAGAGATGAAGAGGGACCTGAAGTAGAGTAGGATGTTGTCTTTTGCTAGGAGCCACAGAACATATATTTAGGAGCTGTGTCCATCCAAAAACCTACCTTAACCGGTAGATTACCTAATAATAATTGCTCACACTCAACATCAATGACCGAATATAGGTACATGCATAAATAGCTTTAAAAGATGTATCATAAAAAATCATTCCGATTCATCACACTTCAACATCTGACATTAATGACACTTTATTAGAAAGCAGATCATTAATTACTTAAAAGTTACCAACTATGACCAATCATCACTGTCGTTTTAACCATTGAATGTAAATGTAATTTTAAATGCCAATTCAAATTTCAAATAAAAAATGGAATGGTAATCAATGGAAAGCCATTTACTCAGTTAGTACACACTAATAAAGGCGCCACTAATCGGAAAGACTCACTCACGAGTGCATACGGATTCAAGACACGACTGCAGCAAGTTAGTCCGGATCCCAAAGGAGACTAACATGTGAGAGGAGCCAACGCTTCCTTGGGGACACCCAACAACCCTCCCCCCCTCCCCAACTCCCCTACACACAAACACTGCAGCAACGAGTCAAGCTTTTGTGAGCGCAAATAAACTAATAATATTATATAACCATCTGAAGAACATTAAAGTCGTGAAAAAATACGCTAATCCTTATCTAAAGCTCTTCCACAGTCTTCAAATAATTCCGAATACGAACTTCTCTCATTCATAAGGTAACCTGAAGGGAAGAAGCAATATTTATTGGTGACAATATTGGTAAAAAAATTGATCACAAATAAAAACAGAAACATTGCTTCAATTTCACGAAATGCAATGAACATTACTGTTTTATGCGTAACTTTCCTTGGGGATGGTGAATTAAAACTCGTTGAAAAATTAAATGAACTGATGTGTGGGTGACTCATTTTTCAGCGATATTTTCGCAACATTTTACATGAAAATTTTGTATCCTCTGAATTAAATGAAACACGGATAGGTACGATGACGATTTTCAACAGGTTCTAGGATATTTTTCTAGTCCTTGCAATTCAAATGTAGGGCAACACAATGCATTTCATTTCTTGTTTCTTCCAAGTTCCCACCAATCACCAATCCTAGAGAAGATAAGCCCCTTTTATAACTATGAGTTTGACATTGTTGGGCAGCATTCATCTTTCTAGTTGTTTATCAAGAGCGATGACCTATCGTATCACCTTCCCGGGGTCTCCTTTCCACCCCCTCGGGATTCCATCGAAAGTTTGGTCAAGAGCTTAAGCCAAGCTTCGCGTGCATCGAGTGAGAAAAAGGAAGCGCTAACCTCCAGCTTCCCTCCTTCCCAGTGTACTAACGTCCAACCCATTGTAGTGGATAGGGATGCTCGGAAAGTTCCCAGAGGCGAGTGACAACCACATTTTAAACAGATAATGGGAATTAGCGGACGTGTGGGCTAAAATTGCCAGTCTAATCCAATTGTCGAAGTACAGGTAGAGACATTCAGATAAAAAAATAGAGTAAAACAATATATACAGACATAGATAGTGAGGACTACTCAAAATAATCGTGTAGACAGGATCGTAATCCCTTTATCATCAATCCACCAAAAATTGCAAATGAAAATTCGCGAATTATAATATTTTACAAAATTTACCAGTACCAACGCGTCATCAAATACTATAAATGTACAGTAGTAATGATACATAAAATATAAATACTTTTGATTTGATTTTTTATGCAATCTGAAAGACAGTTATCCCTATATACTGACGCAGAGTGTGATTCGTAAAATACAGTGAGATGAGACATGAGATGACTATTCATCTTCCTCATCACCATGATTTTGATAGCCGGAGAAGCCATCTCTCGTAACGGATTCAGTGGGGGATGAATACATTTCAAGCGATGAATTTCATTTCAAAATAAAAAAAGACACGTCAGGGAAATTTCAACCAGAATACCAGTCGAGATATTTTACTACTAGGAGAAGCCCAAATTCATCCATTTATTAATTTACTTAAACATATTATTTTGTATAGTTCATCAAATATCTTTGGTCCACGAACGACTTTTTTATTTGAATTAAAGGAAAGTTTACGATACTTTCAAAACCTTACATTACATCTACATCTACATCATACCCCGCAAGCCGCCGCAAGGGCGTGTGGCGGGGGGTGTTAGGTCACCAACCGTAAAAAGGAAATATACCACATGCAAAAGAAACAACACGGAAAATTACACCCACAGCAGCGCACACACTCATGCAAAAATCCCTTCATCCAATACTCATGCAAACACATATACCGCAAAACAACTAAAAAACTGCACCCCATGATGCAGCACGAAAGCCATCCTACAACACGGAAGCCAGGACACAACAAGCAAGAAATTGAAACATCACTACCACATGAAAATGTAACACGAAACACTCCACCCCCAAAGAGTCTGTAAAAGGCAAGGAATGCGACCCAACGTTGTAGGTAGCAGGAATTTCCCCCCGCGGAGAGGGACGAGGGATTGAAAGGGAAACTTAAAAACAGATGAACAGAACACGAATGAGGTCAGTCATTCATACATTATTGTTAATGCAGCAAGAAGTAAGGATAAAGTTCATTTAAAACAGGATTAAAATCCTGCTTAAAAAAAGTCTACTTAACGGCAGGCAAGGAATGAAATAAAAAAATAATAATCCTATACCAACTCAAGAATAACCAGCCAAATACGCGATGAATAGGATGGATATACGTAAGACCTAGCCACTGGAGGCGAAGAAGACAACACAAGTATTTCAGGATACCAACAGTGGTACCAACTTCGTTACTATGCGCTTCCTACCTGCTGTACTGCGACCAACATCAGATGACTTTTTATTCTGGTAAACGTTAATTCTCTTTAAAGCCCACACGCACAATTGTTGCAGTTTTAAATTGACAGTTGAGGATGTATACAATAGAACCACTTGCGGTGTAACCTTTATGGACCATAAATAAATAAAGCATTGAAATATATAACAGTGATGGTAAAGAGTTGAATATTGCCAAAATCACTCCAGCTTGATTAAATGCAAGCAAAACTTTTTCCTTTCCATTTTTGCTGGAACTGAAGTTCGTCAGGATTTGCAGAGTAATTCCCAATCAATCCGTTTTTAATATTTAAACTATTCGTTTTCCTACACCTCGAGTTTTAAATAATCTGAATATGACCTTAAGTCCACCGCAGCAACCGGACTACAGAGAAATACTTTACCGAACCACAATCGAAGTGTGAATTCTGATGTAATGATAAACCACCGGCAAAATTCGAATCCAGGAAGAGGGAGCCGTCGGCAGCGGCGCCTCGAAAACACCACGGTTGAACCTTGCGACGTGACGTAATAGAGTCCCCGACGAATCATTTCTCTTAGGTACCGAGCCAGTATTTTCCAGGAAATTCAGAGCAATGTCGTGAACTCGGGAGCTCCCTAATCTCGAATGGGAACGAAGAGTGATTGCATCGGCATTGAGAGGGGTGGTAGGGGGGTAGTGGGGGGAGGGATAAATTCGGAGTTCCCAAGGAGAGGGGAATCCACCGGGCCTCGCGTCCTTCTCGCCTGCACACCGCTCTCCGAAAGCAAAATAATGCGAGGGGACGGGAAGTGAGTGAGTCGCCTTATTAAGGGATACCACGGGGCGACGGGAGGGAAGGCGGCGGGGGGCGAATGGCAGGGGCTGACTCGCAGACGGACGGACTTCGGAGGGAGAGGAGGCGGAGGGAGAAACAAACACGCGGGAGAGGGTGCAGTTCCCCGGGGACGGGTCGGCCGAAAGGGAGGGAGAAGCAAACCGCCGGAGGCAGGACATGCGTTGGCGGGAGGGAGTCGAGCCGGGGGTAGGGAGTTGAGGGGGCGGGGGGGGAGGGAGATAGCCGTAGAACGGAGGGAGGGAATCCGGCACAGTTCGCTAAGTGAACCGGAAATGTCTGCCACTTCGATTTTTACGTGTTTCCTTTCCCAACCCCGAACTACTCTGGAATCTTTCTCGCATCCGATAAGCGAGGAAGTGTTGGGGTCCCGTGGGGACGGGATGAGGATGGGAGCAGGGCAGGGGGAAAGAAAAAAGAGGGACCCCTCTATAAACGTCAATTACTTCCCGGTGAGTATTTTTCCCCGTTCATCGACATCCTCTTCCGAGTCGGGACATGCGAGAACGACGGGCGGGCAGGGAGTGAGATAAGGGGGAGAGAAAAGCGTGCGGTAAATATAAGCGAGAGGGAGAGATAGTAACTTAAGGTATATGTGTATTAAAATAATGAACGGAAAAGCGATCACTGGAACAAGGATATAAAAAAGATAAATAACGAATAAAATAAGGGATTTAAGGTTTAGAAGAAAAAAATGTGATGAGGTAAGAATTTTCAGAGATAATTTATACGCATATCATACTTTTGCGCTCATTATAATATCAGGTCGTGTAATAGCTTCCAAGTTTCGCCTAAAAACAATACTTGACCATCAGGGCACACTGTTGATGAAACTAATTTTGAACAAATCTGTCAACAAAGTATCAGACCTGGCTACGATTCATTAAAATATATTAACAAGATGGTAGTAACCCTACTACTTATCACGGGCAGTGGGTTCGATTCCGGGGAATAACCTGAGGTACTCTGCGATTCCACCAATGCAATGTCTATCCAGGCATCAGATCCTCGTGAGAAAAACGAATGTGGCACAGGGAAAGGGAATGTTAAACACACACACACACACCCACTCCTATGAAAAAATGAAAGAATATCATTTATCGCATTGCTAACGACGAGACAAGCTCTATTGAAAATTTTCGAAGGTTTTTTTTCTTATCCTTCCCTTGTAGAAACGATATTATCAATATTATTTATCCAGTGCCTCCCCCTCGTAACTTCCTGGCTAAGGACTTCAGTTCATCTACAAGAGTGTAAGCGTTGACGAGAATGCAAGATGTAGACGTCTAAAGTACTTTATAGTCTATACTTGTTATGTTTACCAATTGCCATGTATTTATCACCTTAATGCCAAACTTTCAGTGCGTAAAAATCATTCGTCTTGACCGGGATTCCGGTTGCATTAAAATGCATATTAGCGGACGACTCCGTAAAAAGTGACTACCACGGTATCTTCCGCAGTTTCTTGGAATTACTAGTCAATTGATAGCGTCTCAGGCGGAATGCAAAAAAACGCAATGTGACTGAGCGAGATAGCGACTTACCTAAGACAAGAGTTAAAAGTAAAACAGCTGACACGATTTCCACCTTAATTCAATTATTCACGCAGAGCAACGACGTAATTTAAGGTCATTATTCTCATTATTTCAATAGATTACCTAAGGTTAGTTTCCTTCATTGACGTTCGTGGAACTCCACAGTAACACTATTTATTACAACTGCGCTGATAAAAATAATTTAGGACGACAGTGAGGATGTAAGTATGAGAACATGTTTCACCAACTCACCCGCGTTTAAAGTGAGAACCAACTGGGGAGTCGAAAGAAATGCAAATTACTTCACCGCAGGATAACATCGATTAAGGCGATTCAATTGGCCCGCCCGGGAGTGGCGAAAAGGTAAAAAGGCTCTCACCTATGAATCCATTCCCTTTGAAACGCAAGCAGTGACAAATGCTCCTCCATGGTCAATTAAAGTAGCTCCTACGGAAATCTTTTCCACGCGGCGGCAAGCTTGACGTTTCGCTCGCGGTTTCCGATGCCTGATTTGCTCCATTAGCGCCCGCGGGAGAGGCGGCACCCGGGGCTCATTAATCCTCAAGGCATCATGCCCACTCCTCCAGGCAACCACCGCTCCTTCCCCTCGCGAACTCGAATCAATAAGCAGCAAAAACGAGCGGAGAGGATTCTGGGGGAGGAGGGGTTGCGGAGGAGGGAAGGGGGTGGAGACGATCCATCTTACGTACGTGCAAACAGCTGAAGTGAGACGGCCGGTGTCTCGAGAAATGACTTCACCCTCGATCAGGAATCCGAAAGGGAACTCACCTGAAAAAAAGATAAAGGAAAGAATGTCAGCAACGAAAACACTCAAGCTTAGTTAAACATATACAAGAAAGGTGATCACCAAAATATCCTACCGGGGCTGACTACACATTTTTACTAAGGCTGAAAACAGCACGATGTCCAGAACACGGATGCAATAAAGTTTTTCAATGAAAGGTGCACAAATTAGGATCGAAACGATAACAATATTGAACACAGTAATTAAAGTCAATGCAGCGAGGAACTGATTGAAGAGGTCGATTCATGTGATGCGTTTTAAATTTAGTTTTTATTTAAAAACAAGTCAAAGAATTTAAATACAAATAAGGTTAATATCATTGGAATCATGGTACCCTATGGTAATGGGAGGAGAATAAATACGGTTGAGGCTAATTAAAAAAATATGAATTTCTCCCCACATACCGCCATGTCATGTGAGTTGAGAGTCATTTTAGACAAATTATTCCAAGGGTTTAACACACTCACACTTAGTCCATTAAGACTTCGTGGCAAATACATTATTATATTACACTCACATTTAATTCGAAATAAGCATTCAAATTTACGGTCTATAAAAGTCATTGAAATAAATAATTCCTCAGAGAACGTGTCTTTACACGCCTCCTTAATATAAGGACTGAAAAAAACGCATTCCAGTACAGCAATTGTTATTTCTGAGCTGGTATCTATTATAAGATAACGAGCAAAGTACGAGAACAGGCTACCCATAGAGAAAGCTATGGCTCAAAACAAATTATTATCAATAATTCGCATCAAAATATAAATCTGCCGATAACTACACACGGACAGTAAAATGTCCTTCAGATGGAACGTTTATGTATGGACCCTTTGGTACCGTTTGTCAATCACTTGGTAACACCTACCTCCTCTTTGCATAAAATCTTTATTACCAACTGATGTTAGCTGCCGATAATGTATGCTGACAGTAGTACTTCGCTTACTGCAAGTCATATATAACTATATTTATCACCTAATAATGTTAGCAATATAGAGAATAAAGTTCTGTTTTCTAAGCGCAAATTTACTTTTGCCATACGAACACGCGTAACTTCTTCGAAATGGAAATCTCATCTGCAATGACACAAATATACACATGAACCCAAGAGCAAAACTTAACTAACAAGAGACACACTAAGAAAAGACACTCATGAATATATTTGACGTTTCGACGGGCAGTGCGGCGTCAAAATCCAGACAAAATTAGTGACTTTTCCAGTTTGAAAGCTCCCGTGGTCTTCGAATAATACATACAAGTAATGGGCTAGAGTTATAGTGCCAGGGGAAAATGTTATCTTCGGCCAACACGGGTTATAACAAACGTGATAAAAGAAAATGGGACACAAAATACTAACAAGATCGTACTAGGAAAATTTTAAAAATCAATTGATGAACATTCCATGGTTTCAGGATCTACTTTGTGAAAACTCAAGAACTCTGAAAAATTAAACTTAGCATTTTTGAAATTGATCAACATACGAGGGTCATCCGGAAAGTAGTACCCGTTCGTGAAATAAAGACACAAAAGTAAATATTAACAAACATAAAAAATTTTATTTGAAAGAGGATACTTTAAACTACTTCTCAACATAATCTCCAAGCAAATTAAGGCATTTGTCATAACGTGTGACAAGTTTCTGTATTCCTGCTGCATAGTCCTTCGCCGCCAGCTCATTGAGATACGCGAGGGACCCATCTTGCACAAATTTTTGCATAATGCAGATGGTGTTTAACAATTTCATGAACAATTGTTCGAGAAACATTGGGAAAATGCTCACAGATGTCATCAATTGTGACGCGCCGATCGTTCCTCACGAATTCGTCAACTGAGCTCACCAGTTGGTCTGTAATGACAGACGGTCTCTCCGAACGCTCATCGTCGTGTGTGTTCCCCCTCCCCATGTTGAAGTTGCGACACCACCGCCGAACAGACGACTCGTCCATTACATTGTCTCCATACACCTCCTTTAATTGGCGATGAATATCACATGGGCGAACGTTTCTTGCATTGAGGAATTTAATCACTGCCCTCACTTCACAACTGGCGGCGTTCTCAATTTTTTTAAACATTGTAAACAATCACAGAAACAACACAGGCAATGCTAGCGTCACGCAACTTGGCTCAGAGAAGGCAGACAAGCCACTGAAGCTATCTGACCTCGTCCAGCGGCTACTCGCGTCGTCAGCACTTCATGCGGCACGAACGGGTACTACTTTCCGGATGACCCTCGATGCTCGTACTACAGATGCAAAATTATGAAAGCCTTGAAAAATATTTGTTCAATGGAAAACTACAAGAAGCGTATTATAATGTAAATAATTGAGTGTGGGCATTGTCTAAGTGAAAAACTGATTTGCCTTGGGGGTTATCTTCGTTATTAGAATGTTTATTAGTGAATGATACCATTGCTATAATTTCCGCCAGCATAATTAACGAAAAGATCGTAAACATTTCACAGTTATTCAATATATTTTTCATAAAGACAATGAATACGCTGACATAATATCATACGACGAAAAAACAAACGCCACGAAATAAAATAGAAACTAATTTCTTTTATGAAAGAACATATAACTCTTTATAGGGCTTCCAACCTCAACGTCGGAGACATGCGGCGCAGAATAGGCCACCCCAACGAATGGTGATCGTATGCAACCCGAGACGCTAAGCAGTGTTCCTTGCTGCCTGCATTCAGGGCTGCAGAATCCGTCGTGGCGTGTAGAACGGTGGTCGCGTCCTCATGCATACATTCAGTCGCAAAAAACTCACTTCGCACACATCTGAAACGGCATCATACTATATGCTAACCTTAGAAGTAAATTATTATTTAGCTCATATTTATTCCGATGACGACGGGCGTGCCGTCGAAACGTCAAAAGTACATATGTGAGTGTCCTTTTCTTTGTGTTTCTATATTTAAAAAATCTACATCTGTGTTTTTATATAATTGTGCGTCGCCGAAGAGCGTTCCATTTCGAAGACAGAGAGGATAAATATATACATATATTATAACACTTTTGTGAAAGCCTCAAGGACGTGAATAATAATGTATACGAAGTAAGCATTAGCGGACAAAGACAAAAACACAGAAAAAAACAAAATGTTCCGAATTTTCGGTGGTCCCAGCCACCTTTCTCCAGGAAGAAAAGGTCAGAACAGTTCTGTCCGTTTCTTCCTTGAGAAAGGTGGCTGGGGCACCGAAAATTCGAAACCTTGTGAGTTTCTTTGCGGAATTAAGATATGATCACGAACACATTCCAGTGATATCGACAATTAAGTGGAGGGGCCGTTTTAATTGGCAAATGTCTCGATTAGATCAGCTTAGAGTCGATAAGCCACGAATATTCGTTGAACATCATTAAACAGGTGTCTTAATGAATTAAAAATGATGCGCTCCCAGGTAACCTCAGTTATTAACCCGAAAATCTAAGAGAATGAACATTCCCTTGGTCGTAAGCCCAGGGTCCGAAAGTATCCGAAAAATCACACAGATTTAGAGAAGCTGAGGTTGCCCAGGGGAGTTTCCGGGAATCGAGCCCTGACCTTTGGGTCGGTAGTTCAACGCTCTACTCACTGGACTAGGATGTCCCCTGCGCTCCTAGATATGATGCACAAATATTAACAAATGGTGTGGCGAAGAATACGTTATTTGTCTCTACGGCATTGTACGTTGAACACGAGGTTTGAGCACGTCAGGGTTGAGCGAATGAGAATCTAACTGGAGTAAGTGTATTTTTTTAGAACCCAGCAAGCTACCGCCAGGGTGTGTGGCAGAGGGTACAAAATATTCTGGTAATACATATCAGACTAATTTTGACCCAAAAATTTTTACTCTTACCGACGTTGGAAAGTATTATTCTGAACCCTTATCGTTCGCGGAAAAATTGACACCTGAAATCTATCTATCTGTTCTACAGTTAATGTCTCTAAATTTATTGGCATGATCTGCCCGACCGTAGTACGATGGGGGTATAATAGAGTCCAACATCATTGCTTAAGAGACTTCCTTACAATTTATGCAAGAGGTTTAATCTGTAATTTTAACTTCGTTCCGTGAGTCATTCCCAGCCTAGCTGCTCTAACATTTTGGATACCCTCCCCGGTTTATCAAAGCAACGTTCCATAAATCTAGCTCCTCTTTGCTGCACGCAATCAAACTCGGCAATCAATCCAACTTCGTGAGGATCCCATTTACTAGCAGCATATTCTAAATCAGGCCTCCTTTAGGCCCCTTCGATCATTTCGACATGATAAACCACTTCACTGAAAAGGTAACTAACAGACAAGACCTCTGCATCAGTGACTCCGTCGTAACGGAGTGAGAGAAAAAATTAATAATCGCATTTTGCAAATTCGAGGTTGACAAAAGGAAAAAAATAATCGTTCACCCGTATGAGGACAGGAACAATCAATCCACCCTCTCGTCCTTCGCTCCTCGTCTCGAGGAGGAAGACGTCCCACCGCGTCCTATAGCGGACGACGAGTTCCAAACTCAAGGAGGAGCGAGAACTTAAGAATGACAAAAGAGGAATATTCACCGAGGAGAGGAATGAAAGCGACTTCGCCAATCCTTTTTAACAAGCGGAGATGGCGGGAAGAGTGACGGGGAGGCGTTCGCTCTGGGGGTGGAAACAAGGCTAATGGACACCTCGCCTGCCCCTCCATCCCCCCTAACCCCCCCCCAGAACACTCAAATCCCGCGACGCCCTTCCGCGCCAACCCTCCTCCCTTCCAAGGACCCTTCTCGCCAAAAGAAATCGTCTCACCTCAAGACTCCCCCTCAAAGGGCACGGAATACGACATCCTAGTCTCCCTAAAATCTCTCCTTGGGGCTTCTTCGAAGATGGTGAAGGCTGAAATTTATTTCATTCAGCGAGAGACGGGAGAGTAATCCCACAACTGAATCCCACCAAATATAAAACCAACTACACAAAATATAATAACATACGACTTTGCTTCAGCATTGATATCACATATAAAACTAATTTTCACACGATTTGGCGGTCAAACCCGGCAAATCATTTAAACATTTAAAAAATTTATCTTTTTAAAACGGTAAAAGGCAATTAAAAATGCTGTCAACATTTATCGTGACATGCATATTCACTCGCTCATTGGCTTATCGATACGACGAGAACTGACCCAATGCAGAAATCTCAAATTAAAATTGCAATGCGAATAATGATTACATCGTGAGCAAACAAAAGGAGATTATAATTCAAAAATAATTCCGAAAATAATTAATCATAATCTAAAATATTATTTCCAATACGCCCCTCAGATAAACGGCAAAAATTATACCCTGAATTCAAATCTAATTTCAATTTCAGACACCTCTATGTGTGGTGTCATGATTTTTCGTAGAATAGGAGTTTCATCCGCTTTGACGTGTTCCCGCACATTTTGGTATCACTTGAATCAATTTCTCGGATGAAAATGATAACTAATAATTTGATTTGCGCGGGGTGTTCCATTGATAGGCATGCTTATATATAGTTCACCATGAGAGCGGAAGAAGTTTTACCGATGCAATTGCAGTAGGAGCTGTGAAATCATTTATAAAAATACCTATAACTAAAAATTTTACAATATGGTCCAATTGCATTATCATATAATTACAATAATTGATTAATTTAATTCTTCATTACTCATATTTATGAAACTATGACAACACAGATTGATGAACGTTACCACGCCGCCGACCCCGGTGGCGGCGTGGTAACGTCCTCGTCTGCCATGCCAAGGGTCGCGGGTTCGATTCCCGCCTGGGTGAGTTTCCCTCCATCTAGGGCTTGGGTGTTTGTAAATGTGACCATTGTCATCATTGTTAATAGTTCGATGTAAAGGCCAAAATGTGCTGTTTTCGAACTAATACTGAATAAATAAATGAATGAACATAGATAAAACGAAACAAAGCACAAGCCAGTTGTCTTTCTGAATTCACGAATTTGCGGTTTAGGAGTAAATTAAACCCTCAAAGGTCAACTCATTCTCATTCGTCATTTTATCAAGACATCAGACTGCAACATGTAGCGGCAACATTAATCCGACTCCGTGGCGGAGAAGACATTGAAGCGAGGCAGAGACGGGAGGGAGGGAGACGGGCTCAGAAGGGTGGAGAAGGCGGTTTGAGAAGAACTAGAAGAGAGCAACATCCTATTCAAGTATATCGATCGAGATGAAAGAGAGAACTTACTATTCCGCAGCATTAATTTGGTTTGGTGAAACGCGCTGTACCAAACAAAATAAATTCTCTGGAAAAGGATTAAGTCTCTCTCCCTCATTCAATGGATATACAAAACCTCCACGAGGTGAAGCCTGACCCTGTAAGGTTTAATCCTATTAAAATTTTCACGGAAAGGAAAATAGCGTCCATCACAACCCATTTTTATATTTTTACCGGCGGTTAATTTTAGAGGGAAGAATCTTCGTAATTTACCCACCTATTTTTTCATTTTCGTAATCACTCATCTCATTATTCCACTACGCAGCGCATTGTATCCTACTAAACCAAGGGTGGACGAGCAACCCTTTCCGAATATTGCTTCATATTAACATCATATTGGACTCCCAAAAACCATCACGAGAGGGAGAGAGGACGGAGCGAGTTGTCTGAATCTGGGGAGAGGGAAGACAGGGGTGGGGGGAAGAGGATGGGGGAGGGAGGTAGGGGAAGGGAGGGGACCGAGGAGAAAGGGCTCGACTTCGCTCCGTGCAGTACGTAGGTGGTTCCGCCCGGTCGCCGGGGAGGAATGCAGCAAGAATCGCGAGGACAAGGTACAACCTGAGAGAAGAGTGACGTTTCGACCTATTTCCGCTGATGTGGAGATGGGAGATGGAGAGGGTGAAAGAGCGACCTCAGAGTCGGATTTACTATATTTTTTAAATATATCCGCGAAGGGAAAAAATATACATCTGAAGGCAGAGTGATCCCAGGGTCGAGAAGAACTCAAGAGAAACGCCCCTTCGGTGAAAAATCGCGTATCCGTTTCCTCCTCACGTAACTCCCCTTCACATGGGCCCGATATGGTATAAGGGCCTGCGACGAGAAGTTAGATATATATAAAAAAAGAAACCGTTCGAACGATTTGAAGCGTAAAAGTGGATTTCAAGCGCTGGATGCCCTTTCGGGTGCGTGTAAAATGGTGGTGCAATGGTCGGATACCCCTCTAAAGATCATGTTCACAGGGGACGTAAAAAGTAACTGCGTCCTCCTTCCGCTGCCCCCGTCACGCGGACCCCTTAATACCCAAAGGCCTTTTACTTTTTTTTAACGACCCCCGCGAAGGACAAGCAGCCCAGACGGCTGGGAAGCCCCCAGATTAGTTAAATAGCGATACCGAAGTCACACCATCTCGTCCTGCAACGAACGTTGGGGGAACGATCAGAAATTCTTAATAAAATTCACTCATTTCCTTGAACGATAATAGCTAACGCCTTTACGCTGAGCACGAGCTCACTTTTTTTCTCGTTCATCCGTAATAGCAATTAAATACCGTAAGCGATAATGGAGTCGAGCATAGGTTCCCCATTGAAATTCCATTTAGATTGGAATGCTATCTACTTTGACGACCCAAGGTCTTTCACTCGAGAATAACAACGCAATGGTTGGATTCACGTGAAAGGCGAAAGATTAAATAGCAATGTCTGCTTTTATCGCTACGATAGCAAGAACAAGCAAAATCGGTGACTAAAACCAAACGAATGGCGCCAAGAAAAGAATTTTGCCGCAATTCTTAATAGTTTCAAGTCACAATTCAATGATTTTAGTATGGAATTAAAGTTGCCAGGGATTTCGGTAATGGCGATTGTACTATTTATCAATATTAAAACAAATTCGAAAAAGTCTGAATTTCAGCCAATGTGACATTTTACAGTACTGATCCATAAAGACAAACTTTTACAATTATAGATAGACAAATTTAAGCACCCTTTAATGATAGGTGACTTGAGATATTTAGGAATGCACCGTATTTTACGCTTATGAGTGTCGACAGCGCTCTGTGAAACATTAACACTGTCCCAATGCAACAATTTCAGAGTGTAAAAATCATTCGCCTTGACTGGGATTCGAACCCAGATCCCTCAATATCCGGTCGAGTGCTTTAGCCACTTAAGCTACCGAGGCGTCCTCTTAAACTCTGAAATTTGAATCTGAATGATTTTTACGCTCTGAAATTGTTACATTGAAATGCACATTAGCGGATGACTCCGTTAAAAGTTACTGTTGCGGCATCTCCCGCAGTTTCTTTGGAATTAACACTGTGTAGGCGTAAAGCATCGTAATAGTTATCATATTCTACCTCTGCTTTTCCCTCCGGGTTAATGAATTTTTATCCTAGCCTTACAAAAAATAAAACTTTTTGCAATGGACGTAGAAGGGATAAAAAATGAAATAAGGGTAGTTAGATATAGTAAAAATGTAAAAAACTTTTAATATCAGGAAGAAAACTATGTACTTACGTTGGTGTGTGAGATTCAGCGTCCCATTATACAAAAATATATACCTTTCATTACACAATCACCGCTTTTTACATGGCCACATCCGGAAGATATACACGTGGTCCAATAAACAAAGGTTATTATCTCATCAAGAGATTGGCTGTGCAAATTTCAGTAATTAAATTTGAAATAAAACAGAAAAAATCTTATCCATCAAATATCAATCATGGCCTCGGATTCACTACCGAGTTTGGTTCTGACAAAATATATTCCTGAGGTTTTTTTAATGAAATTCCAACCCTTTCGGAGGGGTTGCCATCGCTATTTCTCGTCTTAATCTAGTGACAAAAATGTAATAACCATAGGGATGAAACAATTTCTGTTTTAAGAAAAATCGTGGAGCAATTGACGCGCCACATTCAAAATACGGAGGCTTTCAAAAGTAAATTCTATCAAGTGATTATTAAAATGGTGACGTCGGCATCTCACTTCCCGCGCCTCTTCGAAAGCTTCGTAAACCCGAGTGGTGAGTTATACTGTCAAGTCAAATATTTCAGGCAATGAATGATATGAGACTAAAAAGATGTCTTGCTTAACGGAATGATCTTGCAGAGAAGACAATTTCATGTCCATACCTTCAGGAGCGGAAATTAAAGGATATTACATTTCAAGATCCTTCCCGTCATATCTTTTCGCCTTGAATGAAATTTCATGCGAAAGAAATCTCTCGGAGGAGGAGGAGGTGAAGTTACGACCAACTGCGATGAGTGGAATTCAACACCGATCAAGAGCAGTATTACCAAGCCAAAATCGTAATTTTCGTGCAAGCATTCAAATTGAATATTCCGACGTCCACGAGAACCAACTCTGATTGAGGGGCATGAGAGAGTATTGGGGGAACAAGCTACATTTTTCCCTAAGGCGATGAAACCACGTTTATAACGACGAAAGAATAAAAGCTCAACATCCAATCAAATAGCTATTATTTTTTTGGCAATACCTCCAAAGAAATAAAAGGCAGAAGCAGTGAATTTACGACGAATTTTGAAATGAATAAAAGAAAGTCCGAGTTGAAGATTCTTTCACACCGTCTGTTTTGCTCTCGTGAAATTCCATCGCCTCTTTCCTTGAGAAACTAGAGTGAGAGCAAATAACTCGTGACTTAGGCAACAGGAACTCGCCGATCCATCTTTCAAAATCGCTTTTGAAGAACATGTAAATACCGATGGAAGCGCTGAGAGGTGCCCATGAAAATGACACTGGAATGACCTATCCGGTCCAAAGTTGAACAAACGTACTTTCCATCAAAATCTGCAAACAAATACTCTTCTGTCAACCACTGGTAGATGACATTTCGGCCTGTAGTATATCCACTGAATTCTATAAAAGATTACGGAATTATTGAAAAAATGAATAACATCAGCCAAATAATATCTACTTTTTATGCAACCGCACTTCATTATTTGCGTATATGAAAGTATCACGGTGATTTATGAGTATTCTCCGAGGAGAAAATAAAGAAAATCAGAAATTGGAGGAAAAGAATTTATGAAATGCATTTTTTCACTTGAAATTGTCCAGAAGTATTTATTAGTATCAATTGCATTCCTCTACCTCAAGGTAGGCTCATGCTACAGCTATGTTAATATGCATAGTAGTCTACATACATTAAATTTTGTGACAATATATGAAATTTTTCATTGATAATTAAATAATTAGGCACACATAATACTGTTGATACTGCTACCTTGTAATTCATCAGAAGAAAGATATCCCTTGCAAAACTAAATTCATAGTATTAACATAAATACTGTTATTACAATAAATAATGAACGTGAAAGATAGCGATACGGAGTAAAAGTTTCTAAAAGATTTAAAACTTGTAATTTAGACTAGAAAACTATAAAATTATGAAACTATGAATTGACACATTCAAAGTTTCGTGCAAATTACAAATTCCCTCTATCAAGTCAAAATGTTTATAGAAATTATATATCCGTGGATACATTAACTACGGAAAGAGTAGGTGAAGCTATTAGCGCCACTACCAAAAAGTTAGACAAAAGGTACTAAACATTTTCCTTTCCACCATAGCACTCTAGATATTTAATCATGAACAAGAACTGAAACACCTATGCAAACGTACCTCTGTACAAAAATATTCCCACATTAGTTAAATATTTATTTCCTTGAGGGATTTCTTCAACAATCCAACAAATTCTTTCTATTGGTGTCCTACCGTTTGAGATAGGTTTATAAAACCATCGAGCGATAAATTTACATATGTACCTCTCCTTGAATACACAACCAAAAATGTGGCACTACAATGGATTCCAATTCCATGGGGAATACTAAAAGCAAACGGAAGGATTGGCAATGGATTCACCTTTATCGCCTCTCCAGCCCGACCTATTTAGAGACGATTTGAAAAAAAACTTTTCAAAAAGTGCTCCGACATTTCGAAATATTTTTCTTACTGGTACCGATATGTTAACGATTTTTTCGCAGTGAGGACTGGTACGGAGGGACAGCTGAAGATTTCTAAGCACTATAAACGCCTAGGGTAAACATATGAATTTTACTTGAGAGAAATAAATCAAAGGAAAGCTCATTTTTCTTGATATTATAGTCTCGAAAACCGGCAAAGGCTATGATTTATCAAATTACCGAAAGACAACCTCCACAGACCATATTATTCCCTTTAACTCCCGCCAACATATTTTCATAAATCAGTCCAAAGTTCATTTTATGTTGAATAGATTGCTAAATATTCCACTTTATAAATGTAATTTTTCCAGGGAACTTAATACAATTTAAATGATTGCACTGAAAAACGGATACAGCCAGGACTAAATTGCAAGAATGCTTAATAAGAAACTCTCCATTATCGCAAGGAATTTAATACATCCATTTCAAGGAAATTAGAAAGAAAAATTGCACTAGTGTAACCTCCCATTTTACGGAAATATCTCTGAAAAATTAGCCAATATGTCCCCGAAAGGCAAACTTAAGATTGCCATTCGGCTAGAGTTAGTTTCAGAGTTAGAGGGAGGTGGCAATAAGGCATTTCAAATGGAATTAATTCTTTCCTTTATGGGCTGCAAGTATAGAGAGTTTTAATTATTTATTTATTTAAGTACCCTGCAAGCCAACGCTTGAGTGTGTGGCAGGGGGTGAAAACACACCAGATCAATTTTGACCCACAATGTTATTCCGAACCGTTATCGCTCGTGGAAAAATTGACAGCGAATAATATTTTGCCAGGGAATCGCGGGTGTGGTTTATTTACTCGCGTGCTAGACAAGGCATAGAAGTACAGTATTGCGTACTTCCATCGAAAACGTATGCTAACCCGACCCCCTTAAATTCAAAACTTAAGACGATAAATCGAATAAAGGAAGGCAATACGTATGTGAAGGTTAATAATGGTTTACTATAGTGTTGGATGTTTTGCTGCACATTAACAGCACAGGTGGGGTTAAAAGGTCAATGATTACTCTGACTCTCGGAGTCACTTTGAGTCAATAAAAATCCTACTTTAACCCAGAGGTAATTAAGCGTTTATACTTAAAGCCCTCACTATTAAATAAAATCGACCATGGTTGTCCATGAGTAGCAGGGGTCATATACAGGGTGCAGGGTGGTCAGCGCTCACCGCGTGGGCAGGACGCTTTCGGAACAGTGCGCCGATGGTAGAGAATGGATAAAATCCGATTTGATTTACGACATGGCGTCGCTTCTGATGCATCGTCCCCGGGTCACCTGCGCCATTCGGTCATTACATTCGGTTACTTATTCCGGTTTCCACTGGGAAGACAAATACAAATGTCCTTTCATCAGCGGCAAAATGAATAGCCATTCCCTGCTAACCGGTCCCCGGCCTCCCTTCGTTCGGGTATCAATTTTCCTCGGGAAATCGCATACAACAAGAGTTGCGTCGAGCGGAACTTGTTGCGGGGGGGGGGCAAGACGAGAGAGAGGGAGGGGGGAGGGTTCGGGGAGGGGGGTCTGGGGCGGAAGGGAGCCTGGGCGTGGTCCCGGCCCCCTAAGGGGGCCGTTAAAAGCCCCAGGAAGAATGGACGCGACACGACGATAAATCCAAAATCGAAATCCGATTTTTTAATGCGCCCGATAAAAGGGGGATATGATGCAGAACCCCCCCCCCCCCCCGGGGGTGTTCATTCGTCCGGAAAATTGACTCCTAGTATTTGCGGAATAGAAATCTTCTTCGGGGTTTTTTCCGTCATAATAATATGGTACACTTGGTGGAGATGGGATATGCGAACTATAGAGACCTATTGGGAGCCGTCAATTAATTTGGGAGTGGGGGGGGGGGGCGCCAAATGTTTTGGATGGGGAAGGAGACGGGATGAGGTCAGTTTCACGACCACTCGAATGATGGGGAGAATGTTTCACAGCGATCGATTTCCCAACGATGCCCTCCTCTCGTGTTTACTTTCCGGACCACTCGACTCCACCGTTTTAAGCGTTCGCCAGGCAAGAAAAATCACCCGGGAGTTTTCTGCGTCAGAATGGCCTGAATCAGGTCCAATTTAGATGATAGCCGGTCTATGTGATACTTATTTTCGATTATTGATCGATAATATACGATTTTGATGATACATCCCCGCAGCGATAATCCGATACGTCGATCAATATCAACTACATCGTGTATGTAGAGTATCGACACTATCTTCCGACGAAAATGTGGTCATTTAATACCAGGGTATTACATACATTGGATTCGTATGGAAGGTTTCTGAAAATACTTCTGCATGTCCACCCAAAATACAGCCAAAATTGTCTACAACTATTATTATAGACATCAGTATTACTGTATCGGCTTCATAGTTTATTACGTCACATTGACCATATTACACATCGGAAACAACATTTAAATCTTCATATCGACATTGTCGTCAAATCCACAATTTCGTCAATATCCTTCGCATTGACAACATTTTCCAAAAGTCGCATCAATGGACCCAAGATACATTGTTTTCTTAAAATTACCAATGTCGACATCACTGGCATGGAAAATGATGTGGCGTCGATATATTGCCATGTCACGCATTCCCATCTATCGACCAAATTGTTGGAAGCAGATGTTGGACGACAAGTGTACTCAACCCGATTCCTGTGCCGGTTGAGATGCCGTCCGTCATTTATCGTTATTTCTCACAGCCTTACGCGATTGAGTGGGAGAGACAACCTAATTCGAAAGGAAGATTTGAAGCCTATGAAGTGGAGTTGAAAGAAGTGGAGTTGGAAAGTAACGTCTATAATTTACGACGACGGGGTACGACACGGCTGGGAATAATTTTCCACAATAAGGGATAAACTACCTCTCGCATTTCAATATAGCAGAATGAGCACACTGCTGTTAGACATCTGTTTTTTTACAATCACTATACTTCTCACATCACTACTCGTTTAGAAACAGCAAGAAAAAACATATTACAGTGTCGGAATAAATCCTCATTTACTCATTCGTTCGATCTTTTTTTGTTGAAAATTAACTGAAGGGAGCTGGGAGAGGAAAGTAGCATACTTCAGGGTATCTTGGATCGTCCTTTTCTCCATTCTCTTTCTGCTCTTTCATTTAGAAACGATAACATAATTCCATGTGACATATAATAAGCAATTTACTACGATGAGATACCATGTTCGTTCCACATAGCTTTCATTTCAAGCCTGAATATTTGCACAGCGGTAGTAAACATTGCATTAAAAATATTAAGAAAATTACATCCTAGACGGTATTAAAGTCTAATGCTAAAGATTCCTGTGCATAGCCTGAGCAACTTTATACAAGTAAAATCCAACACGCATGCTACTCATCTGGTAGTTTAAATAACTATTTGCGTGGATTAAGAGTAGCTAAATGGAATTGTAGAAAGATCGGGATCATTACTTTTACTGAGTTCTCGAGTTTTTCGACCCAAAAATATCCTAAACAATTTTGGAAGATGCTATTTTGAAAGATGACTATTACCCGACTGCAGTATTTCAACCCTTCCGAGGTCTCAATTTATTAAATATTAATTCAAAAAAACGAAAAGCTAACCACTATCAAGGGAAGTGAATGCAAAAAATGAAAGAATCAAGAAAATGACTAGCGGAATTAAGAGGTCAGCAACTTTTCATTCGTTATCGCATTATTTAGAGGGATATTAAACTAAAATTTTGGCAATGAAATGAGTAATCATCACAACACAGCTTAATTATAGCTCCTAAAAATTTTAGTGAACAACGACGCACTTGAAATGCCATAAGTGAGGTTTCTACAGTGGTGTTGCTGCTTGCCCATTGTAGATGAGAACAAAAATCAAAGAGATAGTTCAAAAACAAGAATCCTCGAATCCCAAAATGATTTCTTCGGCAACGGATGAGAGTATTATGAAGTGTTCGGAATAACAGACGCAACAACTGATTCAAGAAATATTTTGCCTCGCACTAACGTCGTCATCAATACCTTAGAAGATAAAATTTAAAGCCATTATAACTACTCGGTAATATAGCATACGCGTACCCATTGGGTCCCGTCTTTGTCAACAAATTCAAAAGGCGATGCTTCTAAATTATTTCAGATAACTGACTAAGTCTGCACTCTTCTGTCAAATCAATTACGAGTATTACCTTGTACTCAATTTTTATGTTCATTTCAGTGATCTGGATTCATATCCGTTCCCTCAACGACACATCAATTTATCTCAAAACAGTAGAAAACCTCTAACATACTAAGTACTATGTAGTATTTATGGGAGGCGACCGACTACTGAGGTCATTTGCGTCATTAAGGATGGACAGGAAAGGATGAAGGGTGGAGAGAAACCCGGCGTCGGCATTAGCCTACTCTTAACGAAAGGCGCCAAGGGGTCCGAAGCTTAAGGTCCCATCCAACGGATGGCGTACTCACTCAAGGTGCCCCCCACAAAGCACCTCAAGTAGGGATCGAGATACCGGGTCCGAAGCTTAAGGTCCCATCCAACGGATGGCGTACTCACTCAAGGTGCCCCCCACAAAGCACCTCAAGTAGGGATCGAGATACCTCTGAAAAATATTCAACACCGCCGGGATTTGAACCCGAGCCCTCAGGGTGGGAAGCCAGTACGATATCCACCGCACCAATCCCGATCCCCTTCTGATATACTTATCAATAAACAATGCAACCGTAAACGTCCAGCAATGATACCAAAAGTCTTGTTGCATAGGCAATTAATAGCACCCAAAGCAACCAATTCAAGCCTCTATCCACCCAAACACCACCTTAACCGGTAGCACGCGAGACTAACATTATAAATTCATCCTCTTGCTCAATTGCTTCACCAGTTCCATTGTTTTCTTAGTTTATTTCCTCATCAAACACAACTGCATTAGGTTTGACCCAATATTTTTCTTACTCTGCGTTACAATAAATGGAATTCTGGGTCAATTTCTTTCTTTCCCTCCTTTCTTCAATGACCACGCTTCCACGCCTTGCAAAACCACGTTCCATATCAAAAGTTTTGAAGAAAATTTTCTTAACACCCTTACTCAACGCCGCTCCGATCAATTCCTTCCATTTTCCGAAAGCTTCTTCCCTGATGTTATTATTCACCTTATGTACCCACTATTTGACCATTTTGGCCCAAAACAGGTAAACTCCTGCTCTAGTTTTTGCCCTCCTATTTTAATGTTTAGCTTAGCCTTTCTCTTTCCGAAAAAACGCATAATCTTTGTTTTATTTATATTGGTTCTCATCCCATACCTGTCGCACTGGATTTCCAATTCACTCAGCAATGCTTTCAATCCCTTGACTGACGGAAAAAACTAGAGCATGGTCATTAGCAAACTTAACTGATTTTACGAATTCCTCTTTGACTTTCATTCCTTTCTCCAGTTTTTCCCATGCCATCATTTCTTCCACATATACGTTGAACAGAATGATTTTCAGGACGGACAATGAAGCAATTACAAATTGCATTCTAAAATATTCCGCATATTTTGCAACAGAATACTTGGTACACTTACTCCAAATGTTATAAAAAAGACAATTTTATGCCATCTCTAAGCGCCTCTGCGGCCACTTGCAAGATAATACGAAGGTGCCGACACAGAGTAAACACTGCAATGTAATCAGGAGGAGAGAGGGACGGATGGAAAGCGACCCACGGACTACCGAAACGGGAGGCGAACGCGCTCACGGCCGGGGCGAGCGTGGTGGGACGCGCCAAGGCACGCGATCAATATGGGCGCAATTAAAGTGAACGATGCGGTTACGAGTGGAAAAAGCTGACGCGAGGAGAAAGCAAAAATAACAGCACCGGGATAAGAAGGAAAAATGGGAGAACAAACAAGTTCTCGATTAAGTGGAGTGGGACGCTTAAGTCTCAGGGAAATAAGCCGAGTAGCAAAAATTAAAACTGTTCGTTTTGCGAGAGGGAAGCATTCATCTCCCTTAATACACCCTTTCCCCGATAAAACATATTGGATACGCTTGATTTATCCGAATGGGAAGCTTTCACACGGGCAGCGCACAGAGCGAAGCCCCAGGCGTTAAAAATATCTCCGTAATGCACGTCGATAACGATCGGACCCCAACCCCTTCGGCAAACTTCCCTCGCACAGGTGAGTTCCAGCCACATGGCATTCAAGTGCGATTAATACTGGATAGAATCCTAGCACTGAACGAAGCATGTAAGCTGCTGAGATGGTGGCCCATAAAAAATATTTAGAACTAGACTTCCGCAATAGTAACTAAAAGGTGATAGACCATAGAATTTTAGCGACGTGGAAGCTACATGGTAAATAATGTTGCATCGCAACTAATTCAAATATAAAATTTCAAATCGATTTCCATGTGTTAAATTGGGAACCATAACCTTCCTGCTTCTTAGAGATCACACTTCTTTGCTTTTCATGCTTAAAGCATTGTATTGATAACAAATTCGAAGCAAATTGGCTCAGCTCTCCGACTAAATATTGCTAGGTTGCCCACAGACTTAACTTTACTAGCACCAAGCCCACCGTGGATCCCAAATCAAGCCTCTCTCGTGCCACACATATTCAAGAAAAAATGCAATATGAAATTCATAAAAGAATCATTGCCTACTTCGTATATTATACTCACGTCCAATTTTTTTGGGTAAAAAATATGCACTCTCTCACTCTGTAATACGTACTATGTATCCAAGATGTGCAAGTACAGTCAAACAATTGTCGCAGTATTGTTCAACGAAAACAAATTTTCTGCAAACAAAAATGGCCATTTTGGTATGTTGTAATACGTAGTGGAAAGAACGAAGTATTTGGAATCTTGCCTCCTGCCAACTAGCAAAATTTATTAGCAATACACGACCGGGTAATGCAGATTTCCGATTATTCTAATGCAGCACTATACTTCTAAAACAACCCTAAAAAAATACCCTCACATCCCGCATTGCAATATAGTATTGCTTAAGATTCTTTCTACCACCATTTATTCCGTCAAACGTTTCATTTCTTTTCCTCTCTTTTTATGAAAGAGAGGAAAAGAGGAGAGAGTATCCCTTTCCCAACACTCTTGACCTTATCATAACTCATTAAAGAACCAGTCTGCATGTATTGTATCAGTCTTTCATTTGTTGCCGAATCGAAGAGTGCATGCAATACTGCATGATTCTTAGAAATAATCACAAAACAAAATAAAAAATATACATAATAAAAGAGCAGGGCTTACACTCCGATGGTGCACTTAGTTTTTATACTTATTGATGCGGCTCATAATACAGCTAAAAGCATTCCTGGTGTGCGTTGTTTCAGAAGGTAAACTGGAGTGGTAATCAATACCATACAGATTCATCGGCCATTATTAAATTTTTATTCCACATTCTGACGTTCTGGTGCTTTTAGTTTCTTAATTTAGCATCAATTTGGAAAAGTTCAGAACAGAATACATATTTATATAGGATTCGCATATTGTTGGAGTTGGCTATATCAGAAATTAATGGAGGAAAACAACATTACCGTTGTTTTATGCCCTTAAAAGCATTCAAAAACGGAAACTCCTTTCTCCTCTCACTGCAAAAATATTGAAATTGACAACGTCGCCCCAAGGCCACATTTTTGCGACATCTCACTCTTCCACAGCATAAAATAAAAACGGATATGTTTTGCCCACTCTCCCACCTTCCCTTCATTAGTATCCCCGTTTCCTAACCCAAACATACAGACAAACATTTCCCCACTCCTTTTCGTCTCAATTTCCAATAATTTATTTATCTCCTTTATTTACGCACAATTTCAATTGCACCGCTCCACTTTCTTTTCAAAACATCTCCATGTTGTTGGTCCTCAAAATGAGTTCAGTTACAGGGTATTCTGGGTTCAGCATAACTCTTCTTTCGCATTCTAATTCCATTTAGACTATCATCATCCGCGCCTCCCCGTGTTAACGCAAACAACTCAATTTTATTGAACTAACGTTTATTGCTAGCAAAAAATTAACTGAAAAAACCTAAGGTAATCCCGTACGAGAGAAAATGATTTGCAGGTGAAATGAGGCAGGGAAATCACAATTTTGCTCTTCGTTTTGAATTGCAGTTTAGTACTCACTAAAAAAGGGCATTAAGGGGAGGGAAGATAGATGTTGAAATGCTGGGGCCCTCTGGCTATGGCGTTACTAGGATATTTATTGGAGTTGATTTGTTCATATTGAATAACATGGCGAAGGGTGAATTGATAAAAAAATAAGAAAGAACGAGTATATAGACTCAAGTAAGATGCACACAATGTAAATAAACTTCCTAATGTGAGAGACTGATCGAGACCTCGTTATATAGGCTTGGGATATACGTTTGAACGGACTAAACATCGATAGCCATTGTTTCACTGGGTCCCGCTCGACCGCCTCCGATCATAAACCTCTTTATCTCATGATTCCTTAACCTTCTTCGTGTAAGCTTAACTTATTTAATCCTTCAGTTTTAACCGAGTTTCTTCCCATACATTTTTCCTTCAATGACTGTCTTCTGCAAACAAATAGGCCGAATAATATGCCAGAGAAGTTAATCTTCTCTTATTGCAGTTTTTAGAACATAAAATTTCCATCTTCCCGCACTAATTATTAGAATTATTATTCGGCGATTCGTTCCAATCAATTATCAGCCATCATTCTCCCTTTCTTCTGGTGCAAACATTTCATTGATTCAATGTTCTCCTTTTCTGTTATATTTATATTCAACGCCACACAGAGATAATGACTTTGAGGATAGAGGTGTTTTAGGTAAAGAGGTTTTAGCAAAGGGGAGAGGGTTTAAGACAAGAATCTTATCGGAGTACGAACTCCGATATGGAGCGTAGTTATGCACGCATCGGAAACCGGGTAGTTGAGATAAAGGTATGCTGCAGTGTTTTTGATAATTGGCTGCGAACAGGAATGTAAAAATTGTAATGAACACGATGATAAAGAGATAAAAAATATCAGTAATGGACAAATTACGTAGTTCAGGCGTGGTATGGAGAAATTCGAATACAATAATGACCAAATGAAAACACTTTTTCGCTAGATTTTTATTTATTATACGACCGGTTTCAATTAACTACATCATCTTCATGTAATACATCGTTCATGTAGAACATCGAGATTTTATAATAAATAAATATCTAGTGAGAAAGTAAAGAGGCTAGTAATCGGATGTATCTTGTAAGGCTATATGGAACATGTAAAAAGTAACTAGGATATCATGAAAAAAATGGAGAAAAAATGCCAATGACGATGGAGCTTACAACCTTTTTTAGATATCCTTATGACCTCGTATCAGTGGTCGTGAGATTGGATGAGAGAATCGAAGACAATCAAACGTTCCAAAAATACTTCACTGGCTGTTACTCAATTAATCGCAGAAAAAATGCAACAATATAGTCAGCCCTTTCGCATTACCTAATCGATCAGGATTCTCGAAAAGCCCGAGAGACACGCACAATAAGTCATAAATGAAATAATAACACCATTCTCTCAGCGTCCATTAGTGCATCAACACGTCGACGGCCAGTGATTTCCGACGGCTTCGATAAATCAAAAGGAGTGATCAAGCTCCACAGATGGATTCAGTCAAAAATGAAGGAAACGAAAGCAATGGCAATAATTATAGGGAATGAAATACCCCAAGGTTAAAACCAGACACGGTTGCTCACATGACTTTTCCTGAGGTCTGCATTACAGGGTTAAAAAACTGACTATCAATCCAGAAAGACAATTGCTAAATTTTAATTGGTTTAGTCTTTCTTTCGATGTCACTTAAGACAAAAAGATACAAAAGTTTGCAAGGAAAATTAAATTTAATGCATCATTATCAATAGCAAAATCCCGCGAAAAGTGCAAATTTATCCAACGCGGGCGACTTACCGAATGATACCAAAGACCGAAATTTTTGTGCAGAAATCTGGAGTCAACAACACACGAACAAAAACACGGCGTTAGAATTATTCCCTTTCAGTCTTTCGGGCTGACATTATATTTCACAAAGTTCATCTCCGACGGGCTTCTACTAAATCCTTCCTCCTTTATTTTTTATAAAACCTATCCAACCTGCCACAAATATACTTTTTTTAAATATCACAACTATGCACACAAAACAACAGGTTAAATTGCAAATGAAAAAAAAAATAATTTTTTCATGACAGTTAAATGAAATAAAATCAAATCCTCGGGAATCATACAAAAAGTGTTAAAAATATACGCATGGTAAACGAAAATATGGAGGAACTTAGGGGCGTGTAAAAAAACCGCTTTAATCACTGAGGATTACGAAGAGAACTGAATGATACGAAATATAATGGGTCGATTAAAACCCAGTGGGTCCGCGAATTAACAAAAGGGACCATTACGCCCATTATTTTTTCGCAGATCTAGGGACTTTGGAATAAATGGGACGAGATCCTTTATTCTATTTTGAAATAACCACTGGGATTTATGAATATTTCAAGGCAGTTGATTCCATTGCAAAGGCTCCATCAGGCATTGGAAGTAGCGAAATTCGAATAACGAGTGAATATTCGAAAATTGCCGCAATGGCATCACGGAACGGTCCAGGTACTCGAGCTTCGATTCACGTGGATTCAGTTACTCGCGATTTATGCCCTGCAGCCCAATTCACGGGAACTCCCGCTCTTTTCTCTCGAGTATGATTTTAAAACCTCAGAGCCCATTTCCCAGTAAAGGACCACGAAAATAAATTACATAATTCATGACTCTGATAAACGGCGACTCATCTGGGCTGCCACGCTCATGCCGTTTGAAGGAAATGATGAAGATAAATGCATTCTGGGTGGTTTCAACCGATGCCTTTCTTCATCTTAAATCGCCTTGATGGGTTCAAACTATACGATTACGATAAAGTGATAACTAAAAGATAAACAAAATCAGAGGAAACTGCCTCGCTAAAAAATTAATTGTAGATTGTACTTACAATCAGAACAATATTCACAAAAACCACGACAGCAAAAAACATTGCAAAAGTTGAACCAAATAAACATTTCGTTAAATGATGCAGTTCACATAATTAATACGTGCAAATGGTTAAGAATCAACTTATTTTCTTGATATTATTGTTCGGAGAGCCATGTTCCTTCCTCGCGGAAATAAAAGGTCATTACATAATATCAGAAAAAAACAAGTCAAATTGTCCGATTGAATTCCTCCTCATGTACCACGAAAAATTGATTTCTCAGCCGCTCAAGCTAATGATTATTGACGATCTATCAAACATGGCACTAAGTCACTACACATCTCGAGGTCGTTGGCTTATTAGGAACTGTTGATCAGCACTCTGTGTATTTTACTTTTCATCTTATTGAAACTAGGGTTATCTTCTACGAAGAAGTTAACAAAGTTATTCTATAATATCTAACGTTTGAATAATTTATTTATTGATTTATAGTGAAAACCCTTAGAAAGTTGAGTTCGTCCACGGCTGCAAAGGTATTTCTGCTTGTTAGGAATGACACGTAATGGGCCAAAGTAAAAGATAATTGATAAAAGATTACTCATGTTCCCAGCCTAAGTAATTAGTTTACATTTATAGGATGCCTCATTCACGGTCAGATTTACATACACATATAATTCTAAGAAATTCGAACAAGCAGGACAAGCGGGCACGGGAGAGGCATTGGGATGGTGAACGTGGTACGATAAGGGGGAATACTGAGAGGGAAAGTGGGGTGGACGAAGGAAAAGAATAGGCATTTTGGATGACAAGAAGGGAAGTAGAAAGAATATAAAGCAAAATAATGAGTTACTTTTTCTTAAAATTTGGATCCTCATGGAGATCTTTTGCCTCGTTCTAAGAAATACAGTCGTGTATTGTGCCAGGATCCATACAAAAACTACCAAACCCGGTTAATGACTGCCAATAATAGCACCATAGAGCTGATTTTTCCGCAAATGTTGTGCGACTAAATATTGCCGAGGGAACAAGAAGCGAGGCGGACTGAACAGATTCCTGAGGCACGATGACTCACAAAAGACCATAGCAGTAGGGGAAAATTACAAAATGCTTAATATAAGAGGGAAAAATTAAAAAAGGACGATCAAAGGAATCCGGGGATGGAAGAAGTAAGAGTAGAAAATTTTACAGGAATGATAAGATTGGCAGATATACACAATGCTTACATTGATGCTACACATCAATCTCATATTGTTAACTCCTAACAATGCAGGCAAAAGAGGCCCAATCTCAACGTGAAACGAACTGCTCTTATGCTTTGAAATACGTACCTATTTTTATCCTGCCAAAAACCACTTAGCTACATACGAGACGCGGAATCACATCCATTACCTACTCGAACTTTTGTTTTGGAAAAGAGTGCCTGGCAAAAATATGAACTCGGAATTTGCATCTACCAACTCTTTTTTCACAACGGATGATTATTATGTGCGAACATCGAGGATAACAGTAACCACACTGTGTCGGCCGAAAGCCAAAAATATTGCGGAAAGAGCCATGCATAAGAAATATTTCAAAGAAGAGATGGTAATTTTTATATTTTCTTCCCCATTCATTCGCTCGAAAATTGGCAACATGCCAAGAAAACTGAAATGGCTCGAGATCCCTTTTCTGAATGTCCCAGATTCGTTGGAGGATTCAAGTTTCCAAAGCCATGAGAACGTTCCGAAGCCAAGCTTCCATCAACATCAGAATAAATACGCAATTAAAGTTTGGAGGTAAGAGAAGCATATTCACAGGATATTTAATTCTTATTCATGTTATTTCTTTGCCTTAAAAAATTCCCCATCACAATAAATTATTATGAATTTCAGCATTACTACACACGCTTACTCTTTGAGCCGTAAGCCTTCTCTTCTGCTAAATATTCAGCGACGAAAAATTTATTAGCTATTAACTGCCCGACGCCACAATTACATTTGTTGAAGAATGCTGCAAACCATGAAAGAACGACACTAGAAATATTATTCCGTAAAACATTCGCCGTAGGAAGAAAATAGACAAAATAATTAACTCTAGAGAAGCGAAAGTATTAAATGAAACTTTAAGTACGGCTCGACTGCAGCACTTGACTATAGAAATGGGTTGTTTCGAATATAAAATGGGTTGTTAATAAAAACCACGATGCGGAAATATTTGAAGTAACTTGTTTCAAGAGGGATGATACTTCCGCGGGGCTAAACTCAACTCGATTCGAAATATGTATATCAGAGCCCGATATTCAACTCCGCGGCTCGCGAGCGAGAGATGATGGAATCCCATTGTTTTCCATTTCGAGCACGTAGACACTCCATCCGTGGAAGTAGACGTGAAAATGTTATAAAACACTTGAAACGGCATAAATAAATTAAGTCTTTATGCTCATCCCACGATGCATTCACGGGGACATGTTGGCTCCCGCGGCCATTTTAATAGCAATAACAAACGGGGAACTTTTTCCTCGAGCGGTACAACGGTGCACGGGGAGAAGGAGGAGGGGTCGGGGCGAGAGCGAAGAGACGAGGAAATTCTTAAAATACCCCGGCGGGGTCAGAGAGTACGACATTAAATCCTGAGATGCAAACGACCTTCATGAATAAGGAAACGCGCTCGGGAGGTTCCCAGAGGCACATGCCCCCTTCGAAACCCCCTCCTCCCAGTCGAAACCCCGCCCCCGGTGCCCCCCGTCGCACATCTCTTCCCCCGTGATGACGGCCGGGCGAACGCAACGAAGAGCTCTCCGTGACCCTAAGGCAAGGGACGCCCCGAGGCACAGCCCGAGGAGGCGAACTTCTAAAAAAATGCATGCGCGTCATAAATATTTAATATGTGATGCAACCGACGCCGAAACGTACGGGAATCGTTTCTTCCATCTTAAAAACGTTTATAAGTTTTCGTCCTTTTTGGACGCGGAAAACAAAACCACTCCGTCCCTTGGCTTCCTCAAGTAAAACAGCGACCCCTCGTAACTCCCGCAAATGAAAAACAATGAAATGCTAATAAGGCGGCTGGTAATTCTTCGCTGAGAATGTGATGAATTAATCTCCTTGAAATTAGAATTACCCTGATTGCAAGAAAACACAAAGATTTACCTCGAGTTTCAAAATATTATTATTTAGATCAGGTGGCCATCGCATGAAATACATAGCATAGCTAACCAAAAAAGAGAATTGAGGGAGTACTGAGAGGATGAGGCCGGCCATACGAAGGACGCGATTGATATGAGCTACACAAAAAAGGTGGCAGTGGAGTGGAACACAGCATCTAGATGATGGAATGTGAATGGGACACATCAGCAATTGAGAAAAATAATATATATCATTTTTCTAGGAATATTTTAGACTTTCATTGATAGAATTCGCGCAACGTGTATAAATTTAAATATACATATATTTTGATACACTGAAGGTGTGGGTCGCGGTAGTCCAGGGATAGAACGTTGGACTACTGACTGGAGGGCCCGGGTTCGATTCCGAGCAAGCCTCTCAGGGCACCTGCAGCTCCACCCAAGCTAAGTGATTTTCCGAGTACCAGATCTTCCTGGCCCCCCTAACCTGATGTGTGAATTTCACACGCCGTCGGGCTTAGTACTGGGTGAAGTCTACTATCACCTACCACACCGACCTTCGGGTACTTATGGTTATGGTTAGCCCATATTTTCAATGTCCAGCAGAATAACTTTTATCACACCGAGGTTTGCTAGTTTGCCATGCAAACTTTCGTATAAACAATACCTCTCTGAACACCTATTCGCAAAATTCAAATAAGACCGCAAATAACGCGAAATAACACCTATCAGAGAGCTCCTTTGCACTCTCTGGACATTTTCCCCGCATCCCGTCAGAAGGGAACACTTCTCCAAAGCGGACCGACATGTGCACTCCCTTGACGTGTGCACACCACTTCAGTGTACCATATATAGAGGTGGAGTGACTCACACTCAGCACTTCAAGTGATCAGCGCTAATTAATTCGTTGCTTTCCAGTGTGTAAGACAAATCGTGGTCTTTCAAGAGGTTATCAAAGGGACAAATTGCTATTGAAAACTAAAACGACGATACCAAAAAAAAACCCTAAATGCCCCTCGGTGTCCCCAACAAACACAGAAGTCAATATTGCCTCCCGTGAAAACCACTGACTCAACATCAACATTAACAATATACACATGTAAGTTTGAGCGACCCTAAACCACTATCGTGCACTACTGTTCGCGTGAAATTCCTCTTGTTTACCCAACTAGATTTCCTCTTTCTGTTCCCACTGGGTCCCACGCCAAGAGCTCCTTCTCTTCCTTCACACTCCCCGCTTACCTAACTTTCCACCTTTCATCGAGACATTTATCACTCTGCTACCTCGAAAAACTGTTTCTGCACGTCTCCGACAGCGCCCAGCACTTTCTTTCATCTCACACCCTATAAAGTGCTTCATCGCCGACCTCTTCCTCTGTCCGAATTATTCTCTCTGCTCTTCTCCATGCGCACATCTTAATTGCCTCCAAATCTACGATCAACCGCATGACTCAAAGAACTGGATTCGAAACCATGCAACACTACGGTCCATTTTATAATCGAAACAAATTTGCCAAAAAAACATCTGACTCTTTGGCACTTTTTGGAAGACCGAGTGAAAAAGCCAGGACAATGCATTTTGAGAGCAGCTCGTTGAAAATGGCGAGAGGCACACACACAGAGGAGCAAGCTTTCTTCATGGCATTTATTCACCCAAGTCAGCGCGGAGGCACTCCGAGACACGTCGAGATCACCCGAGGACGAAGCGGACTAGAAGTGGAGTTCAAAGTGGAAAAGAATTACGTACAATCTGTCCGTCACTCTTGAGGGTGTGCTATCAAGAATAGAATCCGCGTGAAGCACCGCAGGCAATTTTAAGATGAAATGAGCTGCGTACCCATCAGCCTGAGCGCGCAGGTGGAAAGCTTAGAAGTTAGTTAGTTAGAAGGCTTTCAAGCCTTCATGAAAACTGACAATACGGATTTCGGATAGCTAAAATATTATCTTAGGCTCCTATTTACAGTGAAATTGAAAATATCATTATTTATAAAACCAATTGTTTATTGTTTTCCAACTATAATTTTGTTGAAATGGCAAGTTATTCATACACTATATGAAGTCTCTCCTTCGCTCTTACATCCTTGCCTACTTCAGTGTACGAGAATTTCTACGGAGGCCAGACGGCAAATCGACAGGATTTTTCAAGATGCAATGAAAAGTGTAACCGCAGTTTCATGCAGCTAAGCTCATATGTGGGCTCAAATACGTTCGGTTTATTTCATACTATTCTCGTTTTGAACATCTTCTGATCTCATATTACGACTTCGTCCTGCCTGTTCAGGGAAAAAACCAATGAATACCGTAATTTCAATAAGGCTCAGTGAGATGTTTTTGCGTTCAGAAGCTCATTTAATAAAATAATGTGAAGCAATAAAGCGTTCCAAGAATGACTTGTCCTAGTTAGGATTCGTCCCTAGCAAGGAAATTGAACAATATGTGGAAGTAATTGAAGCCCACAAAGGTCACTGTGTTCATTCCCGAAGATCAATCAATCAACCGTATCCACATTGGGGTTTCTCACGGGAAAAAGATCCGAGAACTAATAGTATGATGGATTTCTCTTCTTTAAAAACAATATGTGATAACCCTCAAATGGAGTCAGCACTCTCTTCTACCAATCACCTGACGGATAGTAAAAGTATATTGTGGACGGATGGAAAATTAATTTTGTTTTTTTTAAGCACATTGCCACCGAAACCTGCAGATGCACCAGGATAACGTCACAGACACGGAACGCGCTTTTCAAAGATGCAATATCAGGAAATTAGGGAGAAGAAAAATGCCGCGTTACCTGCCTCAAAAGATTAATCGGCATCCGCAATAGGAGTTAGTAATAGCCAAATTAATTGAACACATTAATTAAGAGTTTGCTGAAAAAATTAACGACGGAAAACTTGAGTAGCTAAAGAATAAACAGGAATCTAAAAAAAGGCATTGAAAGATGAGGACAGACTAGCAAATAATTCAAGAGGTTATCGCGAAAACAATTCCCGAATGATCTACAGAAAAATGATGAGCACCGACCAATTACTTTCCACGAGGTAAATTCTTTTAATACTGGATAAAATTTACCATCAAGAGAGAACAAAAAAATTCGCGGAATGTGTTACAAAACTTGGAGTTAGTTAAATAAAACAACATAGTAGTACGAAGATTATTACATTCACAAAGAAAAACGGGATAAAGACGCAAATAATTTAATCATTACTTATGAAAAGCTACTTTAACTAATGTATAATGATAGAGACAAAATTAACATCCAATGAATGAACCAACTAATAACAAACTATACAGATATAGCAACAAAGAAAGAGTGAATTCGTTGATCAACTCACCAAATGCTGATGACAAATAGATGAGAAACACGATGGCAAGAGTTGCAGAGGAAACATTGGTTGAAGTATTGAGAGAAGGAACCGCATTTGTGAGGGATCACAATTACTAAGGCATTACTTTATACGCTGGTAACAATGAACTGGGTATTTGAATCATATGATCGATGGCAGGATAGTGGAGTGTAATGGTGACGTCGATTAATAGCTCTTAAGGGTAGAAAAGGGTGAGGTTCCTATTGTGAAGAATAAATGGATGGCCTATATCCGCGAATGGAGGCGACTCTTCAAAGAAAGAACCCCTCTCTCTATCTCCCCCTCTGCGGTTATCTACCGCAGAGGGTGAGTGTGGACACAACGGCAGGAATTCAGAGCGCGGAAAAAAATCGGGGAGGGGAAAATGCCGTTTCTGGGAGGGAAATAGAAGGTAATAAGGCTCCACGAGATTAAACTGCTACAGGAGAGGAGAATGGGTGGGGGGGTCCTCAAATGCGGCGAGGGAAACTCCTCGAGAGGGGGGTGTAAGGTTAGTGGGGAGGGGAGGAGGAAGAGGGGAGGCACACCGGTGTGGGTGGATTAAAAATGCAGGGTGATGGGAAGGTCGGGGTGACAAATGACGCAGAAGGGCAGTTGAGATAAAAGTAAACGAAGCGCTGTAATGTGGAAAATAATTCACCCCATCTTTATTATTGCAATGAGAGCGATAAAAATAAACACGTAAAAATAGCAAATTTATTTAAAAAACAACACTTCCCCGGCAACATATACAAGGACGCGAATTTATGTGAGGGTTTTCCAGCTCAAAATACATAAACACGCATTTAACGAAGATGGCGTCATGCTGCAAAAAATGACGCCCACGAAACGAAGATATTTTGATCTAAATACAACCCCGAGAATCAAAAAAGTAAGGACCAATATTGCCAATGGAGGACACCGCGCACCAAACTGTCCATCACTATGGGGCTATTAATATGTCTTGGGTGAAGTTTGCGAGGGTTGTCAGTCTCCCAGTGGCGAAAATTTTGCTTATTTACCGAGCCGGAGAGGTGAAAATGTGCTTCATCGATGTACCACAGCGCCCTCTGCGTCGCCACCACACTATCATCGCTCTCGTGCGACAAAAGCCTCGAAAGCCTCTAACCAGACCAAAGCATGATGGCGACTAAAAATGACCATTTCCCCAAGCTAACGCAACTACTCCCACTCCGGTAATTCATCTGCGCGCTCTTCAGTGATTTTTGAAATTCTGCCCCACCCTATTCATACAAGTACATACATATGTAAGAGCCGCATCAAATACGTGGTGGTTCATTAACCGCATTGGACCAAATGGGAGCGCCTAAATATTTGGAATGTGAAGGGCCATCGTCATCTCGTCTGAATACTGAGATATTAATAGCAAAAATAAGGAAAAAATGCCAAAAAAGAGATTTGATACAAACATAAAATGTATAAAACATTACCGGGCCGGATTCCCTCAACTCGGTTTCAATGGGCTGGCTCCACATTTCAACTTCTTCCCTCACGCGTTTCCCGTCTCCGAGATGGCGACAAGAGAATCGGGAAAAATCGCATGCAGGGAAATTAGGAGGAGTACTTGCTAGAATGGCCTCTAATATTTCTTTGAGATGTTCTCTCTTTTACACTCTGACAACCAATACCTCACTTTGCCTAAGCAAACCACGTACCCAACTCTATCACTCGGACGAAGCAGGGGATCGGCATGGTGCGGTGGCTGACGTACAGGCTTCCCAATGAGAGGGCCCGGGTTCGAATCCTGGAGGCAGCATATATTTTTCAGTGGTATCCCGATCCCTACTTGAGGTGCTTTGTTGAGAGCACTTTGAGCGAGTACGACGTCCGTCGGATGGGACGTTGAACTGCTGACCCGTTGGCGCCTTTCGACAAAAGTAGGCTAATTCCGACGCCGGGTTTCTCTCCACACATCTTATCCCATCCATCCCTAATGGCGCAAATGACCTTAAAGATCGATCTCCTCCCCTAAAAATACTACTACTACTCGGACAAAGTAATTCAAATGTCCTCGATGCACACCAAACCTTTCTGCTCGATGTCCACACGATCTTTTTCAAACGCTGGACAATTTGCCATGGGAATAGCTGAGACCGTGCGTTCGGCATTCAGAGGTGGTAGAAGGGGAGGGGGAAATGGAACAATAGGTCATGGAGAGGGGACGCGGGCATTTCAGCAACGGCCCCGCACGGCGCGGAGGAGAGACGCCCTGTTTGCAGGAAGGTTTGGTATGAAAAAAAGGCCCGAACAATTACTCTGTCCGCCGCTTAAAATGAAAATGAAACACGCGGGCCGTGGTTGCCCGTTCACTTAGATAAAAGGTTTGCATACAAATTATCGGCAACAATTTTTTCTGACGTGTGTGTGAAGTGCTAAATTCAGACCGCCGGTTAAGTGTGCGCATGATCGCAGATCGTATTGGCATTGACACAATATGCCAGTGCACACCATTATCACATAAATTTTGGCGATATTAGAGATCTGCGCTGAACTTGTCCCGAGGGTCTTTGGACGAACGACTAAGAGCAGAGTCGAGTGTCTGCTTGTGAACCCCTTCTGCGACGGCATCGTGACGATTCCCCAACCCCCTTACAAACCCAAATTGGCACCAGCAGACTATTTCTTATTCCATATAAAAGTGAAATCCTCCCTCCCTCAAAGTACACCACTATGGGACCCTAAGTGCCGTCAAATAAGCTTGCACGCGTACCCTTAAGTACCTTCCGGGATCCGCCAACCAGGGAGCCTTCGAGTGGTGGAAAAGCCAAGCCGGGGCAACAGTGTGCCGACGTTCAAGGGATGCACTTTGAAGAATTTTGAGACATGGTTGCAATACATGAAATAAATTTATTTTTTCGAAACTCTTACCAATACCTTCCATACAAACCATGTAGATATAAGATGGAAGATAAATGCAAGCATCAAAATCTACTTCTAAGTCTGCCAGTTATCACGAGGGCATATGCAAGGCTGCGTTAGGTAACCAGTCAAATGTAATAAGAGTTTAATTAACGGATGGCATTCCGCATCATTTTATATTCAGAGAGTTTTAAACTGTCGTTCAGTGGTGTTACATACTGCGTGACCAAGTATTGTTCGAGGGAGAAATAATTCTTTCCAGCGATTAGTTCGAGAGTTATTTTTCCTTTAGATTAGCAAATATGTATAATCTCGCCTTCCAATGTATTACACGGCGGTAAAATTATCCTGATTGTGTCAGCATTTTACTCGAAAGATCCCTATCTAAAGGTTCTGCATGTAACCTTCGCGAATTCAGCGATGATTACAGAATCCTGAGCACTGAACAATGCTGACAGAACTTTAACTTGTCTTCGTAATCCAGATTATGGCAATATGTATATTAATTGTTTTCCTGCACGAGTATAAATACGGTATATCTTAAATTTCATCACGTATAAATATTCAGAAAGCTTGAGACAAGCGTAGCCATACTCGGCGAAGCAATTTGTATTGAATTGGTCCAAAAGAATAGTCACAGAATCAACTGGAGAATCCGCGGTTGGAATGTGAAAGAAGAGTGTAGAATGAGGTAATAGCAGCCAAATAAGATGTTAGTGAGGCGAATGTCACCCTTCTCAAATACGAAAGAAAGAGGAATATAGCTAAGGAGTTTCAAATATGAGATTGCTCCAAGTTAACGGTCTCGCGCTATCGCTCAACAATTATTAATGCTTAATAAAAACTTCAATTGGATACTTTAGACTTAAATTGCGAGTTAAGACGTGAGGAACGCAAGAAAGAGATATGACCACTGTGCTCCGTCAAAGAAACCACTAATTATCATCGGTGCGGCACTTCATGTTCCAACGTGAACCTTTGCAGAATTGCACAACTCCATTGACTAAATGTTAGAAAAGGAAAACGCTATCCTCTGGATATTATTGAAGAGATAAAAAGATTGCTGTTTGGAATATTCTAAATAAAAATATCATTGAATTGGGGAATCCTTTCCCGGAAAATAATTGCAATAATGATTAAAGAAACCGCTCATATAACTACTCTGCTGACGAGGACCTAATAATTTTCATTAATTTAGCTTTTCAATTCTGATAATTACTCATATGATACTTAAAAACATAATATAATGTTCCTTTCCACGCAGGTATTATCAAATACGAGATAATTTTAAACCAGTTTACACTAATTATAACGCTACACAACATTTGCAGAAAGTGAAAAGAAAATATTTAGAGAATTATGGAGTTGATGCAAGGAAAGTAAAGACGCAAATGATATCAAATGATGGTATTTGTCGGCTAGCCTTTGGCTTAACTTTCTCGCCCACGAAACCATTGGAATGCTGAGCATTAAAACCATCTGTACCTTTAACTTTAAACATGTGTATTTGAGAACTTTGAATTGCTAATCGAGTACCCCGGCCAAAACAGCAGGTAATGAACCACGAGGTGTGAACACAAGTGAAACATTGAAATACATATTTACGAAACGTATCTAACTCCATAATTTGCTTTCGTAATGGAGGATCTGGGAGACAAGCAAGCAAAATGTCATTCACATCGAATTAACTGCAGCAACCACAGACACTTGAGATACATTGCTCGAAGGTTTCGAACCACGAAGAGTTTTGACATTATTCAGAGTGTCCTATTACAAAGAAAATACTAAGTATCAAGTTAAATTTCAATAAAACTTAAAAATTATCAAAACCCTAAACAGAACGGATTCAAAATGATTTTTCAAGAATTCAACAAAAGGCCGGAATCCTCTCGTGGCCATTCATTTCCACCACACAAAACCGTTAACATACGAACCACTGCGCTTGCATACAATGCCGAGACGAATTTTCAAGCAGGACTTATGATGAAATAAGCTCATTAATGGGAGTGAAACGTTAATAACAGGCTAATTAAATTTCACGATCACATTACGCCGTATTCATGTAAAATCTAAATGCCCATTCTAGCGAAAATCACAACGAAATTCATTTCATCCCCGCGAGCATGTGATGCGGAAAAATGGCATTAAAAGTAGGATATAAAATGCAGTATTCAAGAGGGCAATTATTAGGCCTCCAATGAGTGCTAAACTCTGTCATCCGAAACAATCGGGATAATGGAACATTCTCCCCGGCACCAAAACATTTTTTCCATGGCTTCGAACGGTATGAGGGACAGATAGGGAGGCATGAACGACGCTGGGAGTTTATAGGTAAATAAACCATAGCGAATTTTAAAAATGTTTTCAATCGGTACTTTTGAAATGAAATTTAATCCTGTCTCTCATAATTTAAGATTCAATATCGGCCATAAATTGAACTTCCATTAACGCAAAGCATCAATGGTACGCTGGGACTCATATTAAGCTACGTGAAAACTAAACGTCAATGGCTATGAGTCGTCTAAATGACGACAGAATAGTCACTTCCCTGCGAGGTAGGGGAACAGATTTAGTCTCACATCGTAGCATGTCATATACGTATAACCACTTCATTTCCGTCAAGTACTCAAAATATACGCCATTGCCACTTATAATATTTTATTTTATGGTTCTTGATTTGTTCTACCTCTTCTGCTGAAGAAAGTAGACTACCAGGACGTTCACTGGTTCACTTAGGAACCTTTTAACATCACTTAGGTTGAAGTATAATCAATTTTACTGATACATTTCTTCCCGATCAATCTAAACGCCTCGTAAATGTCTGTGTAGCTATGGCCGAGAAAACTCTTATTATAGTTAGTATAGCTTCAGAATTAGTATAAGCCTATTCCCTGCCAACAATAGCTGCGGACTGAACTAATTAGCAATGGTAAAATATTTTTGAAACATCATAAAAGGTATTTGGTCAAACCTACAGGTTTTAAGAAGTAGCATATAGCTAAGGAATCTCAATTTTTTAAATGCATGAAAATGATTGAAGTAACCTTTGAAAATCGATCTTTTAATTACTTCACCTCCACCTAAATTTAAAGTGTAAGGTTTGATAATATCTGCCACGCACCAGCGTAGAGGCATGCAGGGTATGATATAAGTTTCAGATTTAATTGGGGAAAAACTAAAATAATTTAAATACTGTTCCATACTAATGTTTTTATTGATTTGCATCAACAAACCGACCTTTTAGCCTTCGGGAAACTCCAACACAAAACGGGTACTCCGAATCACTCCAACAGGAAAAAATAATTGTTGATTCACCTTTGACCCCATATCGTATTTACACTAACAGGCAAACTGTATAAGCTGTGATTTAGCTTTATTTATCTTTCAAATTCAAACTAAAAGGGAAAGTTCCCAGCCAGTTCTGTGCTCGGGCCTCGGGGAAAAGTCGCTAAGAAAACGAAGCCCTTTCGCTGCGCTCATAGGGTTTCGGGTCGAAAGACGAAAAACGTCAAATATTCATCAAAAAAATAAAATCAGAATTTATTAAGACGCAAGCTATGTCAAACTGTAAAGGAGATCGACTGATTCTTCAGATCGCAAATGGAATTCAAATTTCGGAGAAAAGCGGGTTAACGTACTCGTTTGGATACAAACGAGGGAAGTGTTTGGAATCCATTTGAGAAATTGTTAACTACGTAAATGGATCAGTTCTAGGGAAGATCGGCTATATTCATCAAAATTTTATGGCGGAAAGAAAGTGTGATGGTGCTGCCTGCAATCCTAAAACTTGTACGGGACCTCCAAACACGAGGAGATAGTGATTTTAGAAATGCAGAGGACGATTGATTTTAATTTATTGACACCACAGTGAGAACTATCTGCTCCCAGCATTACATAGGCACATAAGATCACTGGAATGTCAAGAGAAGAGAATTATTCAACCGAATTCCCACATGACGAGATTCAGATACTCTTTCTACCGCGGCAAAATTCGGAATTATTACCAATCTGGTCAAATACCGGCAAAGAATGATCGAAGAAACAAATTGTACCTTGTGACCCTCATTAGAAGCACATCACATTCACGCGAATCCGCATAATAATGGCGGGCGTACTATGAACCCGTTACACGCCGCCGTGACCACTCACAGGGCATAAGAGAGTTACCCACGCATGAGGTTTAGCTTAGCATTGCCTGATTTATAAGCTATGTATTTTTGGAAACTGAATTAACTAGCTTAAAAGATTGTAAAAAGGTGAATCATTATTAAAAGTAGTCTACCGGTCAAGGTACGTATTTGATGGGAATACAGAGTAACTATTACCACACATCTATTTGAGAGATAGTTGTGGCCGATGCTTCGTGGAATTCCATTATAATGAACAAGGAAGAATCAAATAATGTTCCTTTTTCAAAGAATACTGTAGAAATTTAAAGTTATTTGGCTCTTCCTTATTCACTGCATATCTATCGGATCTACCCCGTCTATCACCACACTAAAAGCGTTACAGCCGATACTGTAATTAACAAATTTTCAACATCGCATACGCTCTGCCACCCTTCATTCCGTCCAACACGCCCACCATATCTCGTATTCCGGGCTTTTCTGCACTCGCTCATCATTCTCCTCCGTCTATCAGGGTCCTCAAAATTTCACTGCTACTTAATATACCCTGAAACCCTGTCTCTCTTCAACTACCGCAACTGATATTTATTTATTTGAACTCATTTCCTTCAAATTCACTGTCTCCGTTCGTCTCAATTCACACGCCTGCAAAACTCCCATTCCATGCTTACCCTACTGCTTCAACAACCAAGTCTCCGAGCCACAGGAAACCACACTCAGCATCAATGTTCTCCCCATTTTTCCCCCCGTCTATACCTAAGTCCCTCGTCATGAACTCTCTCTCCGTTAAACTTTCTTTATCTCGCATCAATCTCCTTTTAATGACCTCACTTCTGCGTCACATTTATCGGAGCATTTTCCACGAGAAGATATGTATAAAAAGCAAGCTCGACACAAAATGGGAAGTGAAAGCAAGAGATATGCCAGGAGCGGGAAGAGAGGGAGGAATTCGAAGTTGACAGATGGAAGATAACCGAGAAGTTGAGGAGTGAGAGGACGTCAGATGAGGAGGATTCGTATTTCGCACGGTCTGAGGGTTGAGGAAAAAAAAGGCTAAGGCTTAAGAGCAAAAATTGTTTACATTACGCAATTTCCGTGTGTTTCATAAGTCCAGGGAGAGTTTCAGCAGTTTTCGGCTTCAGCATAAGGTGCTTGCCGCTACAAACCATACCACCAATTACAATACCCAATCGCCCAATTGGACCGCGAGATCGTGGTCCAATTAAATGGGAGCTTAAAAATATGGCAGAGAGGTAAATTCTCAGGAAGACATTCAGCCTATCAAATATTGAAAGGGCCAATCTCTTTTATAGATTCGAAATCACTTTCATGTCAACTAACATTTAGAATACACCTATGGCGATAATATTTGAATAAAAGGACTATCAAAGCGAGGCAGTAATGGAGGTAGGGGTGTGGTCATGAGAGGGTTTATCGACCTCAGTCACACCTATTACCTTAAATAAAACTCATTTCCATTGCAAATGGCAGAGAGGACCATCAACCTCTGGGATTTCTACAGGATTAGTGGCCCCTTAAAAATCTAGTCCATCGTCATCCCCGCTCGGCCCTGACCTCCCCCTCCCCCCCCACCCGCTCTCCCTTCAAATAATAATGAATCAACATCACCAATCTAAACTTTCATGAACTTAAAGAGAGAAGTTAGACAAGGCAAGGCACTCTATGAAATAGAAAGCTGCGGTAGGGTTTGACTTTTCGTTGAGGGAAGCCTTATTGACCCTCTAATTTACACCGAATGTTTGCTTTTCGGCGACATAGAATTGCGTCACCACCCTACAAAGGAGAAAACGGGGTAAAAACAATCCATCAAAAGGAATGTGAAAAAATAATTTAAGCGGGAATGGCAAACTTGACGATTGGAACAAATGAGGTATTTATCGAAATAGCAAGTGTACACTTATAATGTTTTATTTTAAATTAGAGTGGAGGAAACAAATTCAAGAAATTCGTCTAGTAACTTAGATACGTACTCCACGAGACGATTACTTCATTGGCATTAGTGAAAATTAAAATCAAATGATGCCACAGGGATAGACATCGTCCCTACGGAACTGCTTGAGGGTTTACGAAAAGGGAATGTATTTTTACGAGCATTTATGAGGGAGGAATTTGGCCGGAAGCTATTGTCAGGTCAGTGTTAGCTCCTTTCCCAAAAAAGGGAAAAGCAAACGTATGTGAGGACTATGGACCAATAAGTTTGATTTCGCACACAGCCAAAGCGGTACTTGGGATCATCAATGAGAGGATGGAGACATGTGCAAATGATTGCTTAAGGGACGATCAGTTTGGATTCAGGAAGGGGAGAGGCATGAGTGATGCCATTTCGGCAATGAGGGCAATAATAAGAAGGAACATTCAGTGCAGTTAGAATACATTAGTTTGTTTGGAAGATTTAGGAAAGACGTTTCATTGAGTAAATTGAACAGATTTAATTAATGCATTTCAGAAAATAAGAGCAAATTGGAGAATCATCCACACGCACCTGAGTAGTCTGGGGAATCTGCCTACTAAGGTGTATGAGGCGGATGAAGAGGCGGGATGGGCACTGTTAGGAATGTGAATTTGACAGGGATGTACAATATGACCAGTTCTTATCAATGCATGGATCGATTAACTTTTTAAAGGGTAATGTTAAGTACCCGAAGAGTTTGGTCATATTCTATGACTAAGAGTTCGGTAGTTACAAAAATATCAATCATAGGTGAACGACAATGCATATTTTTTTATATTCTACTGGTAGGCTTTCAATGGAAACAGTCTATTAAATTTCTCCTTACCTAAAACACATTCTGTAATTGGGCATTACAGTAAGCAGATATTCATCTCCGCGTATTTTTTTCCTCCCTTCATTCCATCAAACATGCCTATCCTAGTCCTTTCCCTCCCTCGCTCTTCAAACGTTCTCCCCACTATTTATTTATCGACTTAATTGGGCGATGTTGAGACTTGTAATCCCTTCTTCCACCTAACCCTTACATTACAGACATTGAATTGAAGACAATTACATACAACCTCACCCTCGATGGAGGAATATCCACCTGGGCGAGAATCGAACCCGCGACCTCTGGGTTGGTGACGAGGACGTTACCCCGCCACCACCGGGGCCGGCGGACCCCATCGCAGACTTCAACATTTGAGGGATTTAGTTCGTCGTCTTTGCAACCTTAATTAACACGTTCTCCGACGGATCCCGTACTCCCGAGGTGACCTTACAAATACGACCGCAACCACTCCACAGCATTGGATCTGAAGGCAACAATTCGGAATTTATTTTGAAATCAAACCGAAACGACCAGTGAATATTTCATCAAAGAGCATTCGCCTGTGCATTGTATCTGACGAGCCACGTACGTACTTCAAAAGGAAAAACATATGGCTTTGGCTAAACAGGAAATTTTGGCTTAATCATACGACGCATACATAATGCTGTGGTATACATTTTCCGGCGTTCGATCGCGCGCGCTTTCATTCACTTTTCCGCCAGTTCTCCAGCGTAATCCTGCTTAATCCATTTCGATTCGGGGCAAAATCATTTATGATGCAACTTTTGTTGCCTCCAGCACTGCAAATCCAAGCGTACATGCCTTCAGCTCTAATGACTACATCTACATCTACATAATACCCCGCAAGCCGCCGCAAGGGCGTGTGGCGGGGGGTGTTAGGTCACCAACCGTAAAAAGGAAAAATACCACATGCAAAAAAGCAACACGGAAAACTACACCCACAGCAGCGCACACACTCATGCAAAAATCCCTTCATCCAATACTCATGCAAACACATATACCGCAAAACAACTAAAAAACTGCACCCCATGATGCAGCACGAAAGCCATCCTACAACACGGAAGCCAGGACAAAACAAGCAAGAAATTGAAACACCACATGAAAATGCACCACGAAACACTCTACCCACCAAAGAGTCTGTAAAAGGCAGGGAATGCGACCCAACGTTGCAGGTAGCAGGAATTTCCCCCCGCGGAGAGGGACAAGGGATTGAAAGGGAAACTCAAAAACAGATGAACAGAACACGAATGAGGTCATTCGGAAAGAATGGGTATAATAACAAAACACATAAGGTTAGTGGAAGAGCATGCATTTAGATGCAACTAATTATTTTTTAGACGCTGACTATAATGCCCAAGATGAATTGGACGCCGATTAAGACTACATTATGCACGAATACATTTCTAGGAAATATCTCTAGCGTTTCATCAAGGATGCCTAATGATTGCTCATTCCTGAAAGATGGTAAATTGTCACATTGCTTCTTCAAGTAGTTTGAAACGTAATATTTAGATATTAACTCCCAACTTCATTGGAGTTAATGTCTAAATATTGGATATATTTAGGATACAGCCTACCAAATATTGGATGGGTAAATTATGATGATTTAAAAAAAAATAGTTCCACATTCAGGAAACCTTATGACAGGTAGCAAAGCTACGAAAAACCAGAAAGCCAAGTATGTGGAACGGAATTTGTTCTCGCGCTCTTCGCCTAAAACTACATGTTGCTCTACAAGCCATATTTACGGTGTGTAAATTTCACACCATGCATGATGCATCATCAACGTCATGTTACGTTGTAACGTACCATGACGTTGTTGAACGTCATGGTACGTTACATGTTACGACATTATTAGCGATCAAAGGAGCTGTAGAATAATTAAAACGATGAAAATAACTTTGCAAAATAGCTTTGCTTGCACTACAGTATCAAAGTTTCCAGAACTAAGATGGCGAGACGAGCTGCTAGTTAATGGCTAGGATATAATAGCACAGCAGTGGTTAAAAACTACGCTAGTTGGTCTAAATTAGTTTACAAGCGGTTTCGCTGCCCATTATTCTGATCCCTTATCGTCGACGGAAAGACTATATTTTACACATAGATCCTGCAATTAATGTATCGAAAATATTTTTCGTGATATTTCGGGCTGCAGTATAATACATAATTTTTTACCAAAGCATGAAGAATATATGCATCTGATTTAAGTAAGCGACTATCAATATACCTTATATCCCTAGATTAATGTCCATTTAGTTCTTCTAGTATTCTACTAACGCCATTTAGCTTACTGCAATAATACTAATATTGTCACCATTGCAGCTGTCATAAGCCAAGGACGCACGACTGGTTTATATAATATATTTTCAGCATCCCTATCTAATTTACATTCACCTACACTAAATAGACGAGGATTACTTGGCGATTTAAATAACCAATTGCCTTCGTCAAGCCCCAAAAATAACAGAACACACTTAAGTGATGTTCAGGAAACATTTAAATGCATTGAAACTTGAGAGCGGAAACCTGAGAAGCGCAGCATACATTTTAAAAAAAAGGAAACCGCTGGAAAACATACGAAACCCACTTAATTCTGCTTGCACTATACACTTACTATTTAAAATAAAAATAGGAGCACTAGGCCCTAAGAGTGCACTATTGGATACATCCATTACAAGCACCAAAAATAGATAAGGCTCCAGGGAAAAATCTCAATTGGAACCAATTCACAGCTTATTAAAACACGAAAACAAATAAGCTTTACGTACCTCAAGAGGATAGCGTGGTTCCACAAAATACCGTTACAAGGTACCACAGATTTTTTTCTCCCGAAGGGATAAAAAACCGCATCAGTAACTCTGTCTGCAGATACTGGAACTTACCTGAAAAGGTAAAAGATATATATGTCACAAAATTTCGTGAGGGAGAAATGTGAGGTATTGAAAATAAATTCAATACAGAAATACATTTAATCAATTGTCATTCACATCTACTTTTCGGCGAAAAGAACAGCGAAAAATGTGTCCACCGGTTTATAGCAATGCAACCAACCCATAAAGTACTCAGTACTGTTTACACGAAATTCAGCATGGGTGATCGGTGAATTTCGCGTAATCAGTACTGCTTCGCTAATTGCTCTTCGGAATAAATGTCGTGGAAGAAATGCCACCACTGCTCATTTCAATTGGTTCTGTCTTCAAGTCGAGCTATCCTAAATGTTCTGAAAATTTCACTTTCATAAATGTTGCCTTTCCACGGTAGTTTTCATGTAATTCTTCCTCAGCGAATATGTATTTCTTAAGAGGGCTTTTCCCAAAAACTGTAGTATTTTTAAAAACATTTTGAAACCATTATCTAAATGATTATAATACTTTCGTTTATGAGGAAAATCATGTTACATTCCCACGTAAACATTTTTTCAATAAGGGCTTAGAGCCACAATATTTTAAAATGTCTCTTCGGAATGGAGGAAAATGGTACCTTGACTAATATTCATCCATCATTTCTTGTTGCGTCTCAATTCTAAGGTAAAAACAATCTGTTAATATTTTATCACTACGGAACCATTACGTCATTTGTAAATTAAAAAAGCAAAAATTAGAGGACCAACCTTCGACACAAGTCAATGAAATTTAACCCGGTAGTCAATTTTTCATAAGTAATGAATAATGGTATAATCGCTAAACCTTAAAGATTCCCTGACAACGGTCAGTCAAGTTCCACAATACGGCCTCCACTTGATTTCCATTTTCTATCACTTTCAAGTCTTTCTTTTCAGAAACACCGCCAATTGCATCCTATATGTATCCATCCAGCTCTTGAGCCATCTACGTCCTCCTCCCGATTATTTCTAGTGACCACGTAAATCTGAATAAGAACCAAGTTAGTCAGCTCTGCTTCAATCTGAAATAATATAATTCCATCACTCACGTCATCTATACTTACGAAACATCTTCCTACCCTTACATCTAACTCTACAGCTATCCCAGACTATCTTCCACTTCGCTGTATATTATCGGTATCGGTAACTCTCCCTCCAATATTCCCCTCTATCTCTCCGCCTCACCTGGCGCAGCCCTAACATATTTATAACTCCTCTCTCCATCCACAGATTGGTGGTCTGTTACTTCCTCATACTTAGGAAAGTCCTAATATTCCCATTTAAGCCCGAGAAGCTTCACGTCGTAGAAGTTGAATTCGTCTTCTAATTCCCCGCACCTCTTAAGTGTGAAATTTTGAAAAGCATTTTTATTGCCACTGATCCTTTGTATTACACGATTCGTCTTTTTTTCCATGGTTTTTTTTTATTGAAAATGAATGATTTTTTACTCGCTTATGCAGCCAAAGCCTGCATCTACCCTTTACAGAAAGAGTAGCTTCACGAAAATAAAAATGTATGGGGTGAAAAAACTTCGTGGACTACATGTATTTTGCCATGACTAGGGGTAACGCCATTTTCCTTGAGCGGTGATGGGAACAATCAGTATACCAAACATATCGCATAGAATGCCACCCTTGGTTTCAAAACGAAGATACAGAAATATATAAAATTATCAAAAATCATACAATTTATGTGGAATGAAATCAACTTTTACTGATAAAATGATGTGACTGATACGATGATGCAAACTAGTTGGCCGCATTTTTCCCTGCAATAATATTTACAATGATAAAATTTCTTAACTATTAATCTAAATTGTCTAAAAACCATCTGGTAGGTCATTCCAATATTTCTTATTTTCTAACATTCTTTATTTTATTTATTTATGTACCCTGCAAGCCATCGCTAGGGTGCGTGGCGGGGGGTGAATACACCCAAGAATAAGTTTTACCCGAACATGATCCTACCGCGGTCGGACAATGTTATTATGATCCCCTATCGTTCGTGTAAAAATTAAAATCTTAAATCTATCTGTTCTACATTTAATCTCTCTACTTTTAACAACTTGATCTCTCATATCGTAGTACGATGTGAGCAATAATAAATGTTCAGCATCACTGCTAAAGAGAATCCCTTACAATTTGTGCAAAAGATTTGATATATAATTTAATCTTCGCTCCATGAGTGATTTCCAGCGTAGTTGCTCTAATATTCTGGAGACGCTACTAAGTTAGGCCTCATTCGGGAAGTTGAGAAGGTTCAACGCCGGGCAGCCCGTTTTGTAAAAAATTCCTACGATAAAACGCAAAGCGTCACCGAAATGCTCATGGATTTGGGGTGGGAATCATTGGCTGAGAGACGATTCAATGCAAGATTGAAATTATTAAATAAATTTAGATCCGCATGTTTCAGCACCGAGGTCTCGCAAATTATTCGTACTCCTACATACATTGGTCGCTTGGATCATGCATATAAAATTCGGGAAATAGATGCCAGAACTAGCCGACTCAAGGACTCCTTCTTCCCACGGACAATACGGGATAGCAACTGCAGGGTTATAGATAGCAAAAATTCCACTTGCCACCCTCAGCGTCTAAAAAATAATTAGTTGTATTTAAATGCATGCTCTTCCACTAACCTTATGTGTTTTGTTATATTAACACATTCTTCCCGAATGACCTCATTCATGTTCTGTTCATCTGTTTTTAAGTTTCCCTTTCAATCCCTCGTCCCTCTCCGCGGGGGGAAATTCCTGCTACCTGCTACGTTGGGTCGCATTCCCTGCCTTTTAAAGACTCTTTGGGGGCAGAGTGTTTCGTGGTGCTTTTTCATGTGGTGTTTCAATTTCTTGCTTGTTGTGTCCTGGCTTTCGTGTTGTAGGATGGCTTTCGTGCCGCATCATGGGGTGCAGTTTTTTAGTTGTTTTGCGGTATATGTGTTTGCATGAGTATTGGATGAAGGGATTTTTGCATGAGTGTGTGCGCTGCTGTGGGTGTAATTTTCCGTGTTGTTTTTTTTGCATGTGGTATTTTTCTTTTTTACGGTTGGTGACCTAACACCCCCCGCCACACGCCCTTGCGGCGGCTTGCGGGGTATTATGTAGATGTAGATGTAGATGTAGAAGTTTATCATAACAACGTTTTACAAATCTAGCTCCTCCAAGCCGCTTGCGATCTAACTCTGCAATTAATCCAACTTCGAGAGGATCCCATATACTCACAGCATATTCTTGACTCTATATTCTTGTCTTTTATTCTTGAGCTTTAATTACGATACAAGTAGTTTAAGGGGCTGATTTAACGCATTGCCAGTAGCGTAATTAAAAATAGGATCTTCACATCTACAGACAAGCCCCGAATCTACAAACAAGCGAACAACACAAATAAACACACATTTCAATACAAGTTTACAGCTCCACACAATGCTCACCACCCTTGATGCCATACACACAGGTATATGCTCTTCCTCTCTATACCACAATATTTAGCATTCAACCCTATACCACCACCTTCAATGTCCACTTTTAATGTCTTCTTCCCAAACACCTCAAATACTTTCCTCTTTCCCCCCCACTTATTCGCTAGCCTTCACCATCATCCATATTATTCCACTCCATTCACCCTGGCCGCGCCCTAAACTCAAAAGCCATTCCCATTGGCTCAAGACAAAATGGTCCCCAGAGAAAAAATCTGGGCAGTACATCAATTTTATACTAACTCCCCGGACGAAATATTATGCATAATATTCGCCGGCGGGCGGACTGTTAACGGGCAATTTAGAGCTACAACGTCGGGGCGGGCAGACAACTCCCTCGTAATCTCTGAAACTACTAATTCAGTCTCTACTCAACGAGGTATCTCCAAGGCAGGAGAGTTCTCTCCCCTTCACGACCATGCTTTTGTTTCACTCCGTACTCGCCACGTGCTGCCACGGCCTCCCCAGAAGTACTACGGCCTGGATGCCTAGCGGTGAGGGTGGAGAGGAGGGGGGAGGAGGAGGGGGGAGGAGGAGGGGGGAGGAGGGGGGAGGGGGGGAGGGGGGGGGAGTAAGTGGGTGGGACGGGAGGACACTGAATGGACTGACTGACCGTCGACTCGTTTCCAACGGAGTCCGACGAGGTGTTGACCGTTGTGGGGAGAGGGCAAGGCATCGTCGAGTGGAAATAGAGGAGGCCCCCCTCCTCGGTCAAGGCTGCTGGGGTCAGGGCTGGGTAAGGTAGCCAAGGGAGGTGGGGGACGAAGGAGGGGAAGGGTGAAATGCCTTCGCCGTCAACCCCTTCGGTAGGGCGTGGGGAGAGGGAAATTCCCGCCGGGCCCCCTGAGACCTCCAAGTACACCTTCCGTGGGGTGGTAGGGGGCAAACTTGACCCCTTCCCCACCCAGACCCACTTCCCCCAAACCTCGGCCGACACCAGTGATCCGCACGTAATTGGGAAGGTGTGCGAGAGGGTGTGTGTGGGTGTGGGGTGAGGCGGTGTTTCCCAAATACCCTTCCCATCAGCTCCCTAAATTTACCCTTCGATGGAGGGGTGAGGGAATGACCCTTACCAGGAATTCCTCCTCCTTCAGTCCGCCCCATCCCGTCACAAGTTTCCGTTTCCCGAAATATTTGGGGGATGATGTTGATTAGCAAGTTTTCCGCCCATTGAAATTTCCGAGGATCATCCTTTCGCCCCGAGGTGCCTCTCAGGATGCGGGCGCAGGGCGAGGAGGGAACCCGCGGTGGGGGAGGGGGAGACACCAGAGCGGGGAAAGGAAAACTTCTGCTGCCCCGAACCTCCAACCGCCAAGATTCCTCCTCAGATTAAGGAAGCCGCGGGGGGGAAGGCACGGCCAAGCGGCGGATCCTGATAGGGACTTGGCTCTTGCGTCCGAACTAACGCAGGCGACCCTCCCGCCGAGAGGAACATTCGAAACCCAATCAATGACATGCCGCGCTACACGCTATATTGCCAAAGCTGAGGCTAGGGAAGTCGACCCTCAAATAACTTAATGAACGCCCCACCGTCTAGAAGGTCCCCCTGGAAAGGAAAGTTCCATCAACCCTCGACATTGACAGTGCGAAGCCGTAACGACTTGCCAAAAAATTGCAATTTTGAAAGGGGCCATTTATTAACGGTAAAAAATATGTGAGAAATAAAATAGAACTTAAAACGGAATTTATCAAAGGTGAAAATGATTAAATACGAGAAGTAATTTTGACTATCGCCAAACTACCTTGAAGAGATTCCTTTCAATTGAATTCAATGCGTTGGCTATTGGCATTAAGAAGAGTCGCCGCTTGAGCATCCAGCGATGACCCTTGGGTAATTTAAACATGGGCTGGAGCCAGTGCGAAATATTTGTCGGGGCGAGTCTCCCGATGGAAGACATCGAATCGCACTCTTGTCGCAATAATCAACAGGAAATAAAGAGGACAAAGAGATTGAAAGATATTCAGGAGGAAGGGCACACGATATATTAGAGGCAGTCTTCATTGCTAATGCTCCAGGGAAAAAAATGTCAGTCCAGGAAATTCGAACCTCATCCAGAATATCACGTATGACAATTCCAACACTTCAAAATTAAAATAATAAAACTCGCTAATTAGTCTGAAGGCTAGTGACTAAATACCCCAAACCACATCCCCAGGTGGAGATCGGCAGGGTAAGATTTAGATGAAATGCATATAGTCTTACTTAGCCGGCCCCGGTGGCGGCGGGGTAACTTCCTCGCCTGCCAACCGAGAGGTCGCGGGTTCGATTCCAGCCTATGTGGTTTTTCCTCGACCTTCCTTTCCTCTACCCTTTGTTTAATCCTTGAGCATACAAAAAATTTCCCAATTTGAATTTTAAAACAGTTACATAGTATAGCTATTTAAAACATTTACTCTCGCATGAGATTTATCTCCAACTTGGATAAGCATTATAACTAATAAGGCGAGTAATGAGCCATACATTCCAGTCTTACGTTCCTGCAGGAAATATAAATATACACTATGAAATCTAGAACCACTCATTCATAAAAATTATGTTAAGCATCCAAATCTGAGAAAAGGCCTTGGCATAAAAGTACACTCGCCCTAATACGGCGAAAAATACTTACAACTGCATAAACCTCCGTGTGACTTGAACTATATACCCAAATTCGCAATTTAATTCATCATTGCAACCGAGAGCGCTTTTTTCTAATTATGTACACTAATGAAAATAAATTTTGACCCAAAAAAATTCAGGCACGCGTACGACAAAGAATGAATACGGATATCTTTCAACTTTTGGAAAGAGTCACCTCGTAATGCGACTTAAGGGATACGAGAGCATCGATAGAATGGGAGTCGTATAATGTTGAGAAAACGCAGGATTTTGGTTGAATTAATGTCTAAATTGATTGGAGATACGGTATACAATAGATAAAAAAAATCGCTTTCCCTGAGAACGAAGTCCCCTCTGAACCTAACATTCGATCTCCTCGCGAAGTCCCATCATCACTCGGAAATTTCTAAAATGATTCCTGCGAGGAGTAGGAGAGGGTCTTAGTAGCACCATCATCGCGCCTGCTCCCTATCCCCCCTCTTGAACAAGCAGGGACCTCTGGGTCTGTCTACCACGGAAGGAAGAACAACGAATAACCGCCGGCGGACGGCTGATGGACAAGGCCGCTGGATGGGGTTGCCTTTCCGCTCCACACCCCTCACACTTCCCCTCGTCCACCCCGGAGGACAGAGTTGCTTGGAAGTGGGGTGGACACCCACAACCTCCTTCAGCCCTCACTGTTGACACCAATTAGTTTTTCTCCGATGACAAAGGCACACACACACGCTCATTGGGTGCGACGGTGTCAGCTCGGGAGAGTTCTGAAGAGACAAGTCGTCTTCTGCCCGAAAGAGAGTGGGTCATCTTACAACGAAAGGGAAATGTAACAACAGAAAAAACTAAACTGAAGCATCATCCATTTAATCTTTGCCCTCCAAGTACATGGAGGGTATTAGAATTTCCAAAACAATAGGGTCTAAGCTGATTGTTAAAAATATGAGGGCAAAATCTAGAACAGATGGAACAGTTTACCAATCACGGAAGCGTTTTCGATATAAATTGGCAAAATGGTAGAGACATAGGGAGAAGATTAGCATTATGCAAAAGAGCTTTCATGAGGAGGAGAGATCGGATAACAGGGACTTGGTGCAGGATGAAAGAAGTAGATGGAAGGCTTTGAAATGTGGAGGAGGATAAAGAGGGTGATGTGGACAGAAATGAAAACAAACGAGGAAGTGCTAGGAGTGGTGGGGGAGGATGGGAGATTTCTGGGAGAAGTCATAAGGAGGTAGAAAATACAGATTCAGAGCGCTTCGATTGATGATGGGCGATGGTGACGTAACACCCCTCGCAACACGCTTTTTCGGCGGCTTGCGGGGTATGCTGTAGATGTAGATGCAGAAGGGAGGAAGGAACTACAGACAATTGAAGAGAGGCTTATTGAATGGTTGGATGTCGGGTTGTGTTTTGTGAAGAAGTACATTAAAGTTTTGAAGAGCCGTTTCTTAACCTCCTCAGTCAAAGTCATTGTCAACAACTCCTTCCTCCTTATGAAAGATTCTTTACCTAACACAATTCATCTCTCTATGCACTACTTTGACCATTTCGGTTCAAAAAGCTTTCGAAGTAGGTAAACGGTTCCACCAGAACTATTTTTTTACCTTCCCATTTATCTTAGCTTAACTTTTCTCTTCCAAGAAAACCGCATAACCTTTGTTTTTATCTACATTTAATGTCATTTCATTACTTAAGCAAAAAGGAAGTGAAAGTAAATAGATATTTAGGAGAAAATGTATAGCTATTTTGGCCAGAAGGAGTGAGGAAACACTTAGTTTGTAAATCTAGAAAGAAGTGTACGGATTTTTGACCAAAAGCAACACAGTAATGATGCCGCAGCCACCGTATTCCCCAGATCTGGCCCCAAGTGACTTTTTCTTGTCCCCGAAACTGAAGAGGCCCATGAAAGGAAGACGCTACGCTACGATTGACGAGATAAACACGGCATCGAAGGAGGAGGCGAACGAGATCAAAAAATATAGTTTTTTGAAGTGCTTCGAGGATTGGAGAAAACGTTGGCACAAGTGTATAATATCTAAAGGGGATTACTTTGAAGGGGACAAAATAGACATTCATGAATAAGTAAAAAATTTTTGAAAAAGTACAAAAGTCGCAATAGCATTTGAACAGACCCCGTAAAATATGGAAGATCCTTTTCTTTCTATAAAATATTCCGCAAGCTCAGTGTTCTGAATGAGAGACCGCAAATAAGGAACCACCGTGGTACACTGCATAGTGAACTAACTGTTATATTGAATATCTTAAAATACTGAGACACGATTTAGCTATAGCTACTTGTATGTAGGCGAAAAAGTCATGAAATGAATCACTTCTTGACATCCCACCCATCCTGCTGGAGCAAAAACACTCCTTCCAAGTCTCTCGCGAAGCCCTCTTCGGGAGGGGGATATGTTTTAAGGAAGGGTTGGACGGAATTCTGAAAAAGAACGGTCGTCCGATCTCCCCAGCATTCCTTTCCGAGACAAAAGAACGCGCGCCCCTAGAGAGAAAGAGAGAGAGAGGGTTATGAGACAACGCCTGCCGCGTTGAAGGCCAGCACATTGCATAATTCATGTCCCTTTGCCACGACGCGAAAGAAGTACCAGCGAACACCTTTCGCACCAGTCTCAGCAGAGCCTCAAACCGTTACGCATCTTACCTTGTGAATACAAACAAAACATTGTTCTGTGCATGTGCAGACACGCATGCGTAGGAGCACAGAAAAGTACGTAAAATAGAAATTGCTATTTGAATGTTTCGGGGTTAAATTTGTCAGCATCAGAATTAGAGGAGTTACTCATGTAATCGAAGACTCAGACAAGGAGTAGGGATAATGTATATGAAGTTAGTACAAGCGGACAAAGACATTAACACAGAAACACAGAAAAAGAAAATAAACTCACTAGTTTTCGAATTTTCGGTGGTCCAAGCCACCTTTCTCAAGGAAGAGAAGGAAGGAATTCCTCAGTTCGCTTGGTGGCTTGGACCGCAGAAAAATCGAAAACTATTGAGTTTCTTTTCTTTTTGTGTGTTTCTGTGTTTTTGTCTTTGTCCGCTTGTGCTGACTCCATGCACATCATTATTCACATCCATAAGTTTTATATACATATGTTTATATAGTACGGCGCTATGTACGGCGCGGAAACGTGGTCATTGAAGCAGGAGGATAGACGTAGACTGGAGGCTTTTGAAATGTGGGTGTGGAGAAGAATGGAGAAGGTGAAATGGACAGAGAAGAAAACAAATGAGGAAGTACTTGGTATGGTGGGCGAAGAGAGGGGTTTGTTGGGAGCAATCCTATGGAGGCAGGAAAAGTGGCTGAGGAGGGTATTGACCGGCAGCGGGATGTTGACGACTGTAATTGAGGGGAGAATGTTAGGCAAACGAGGAAACGGAAGGAACAGGATAGGGATGTTGGACGGGATGAAGGGAGGAAGAAAGTACTCAGAGATGAAGAGGGACCTGATGTAAAGTAGGATTTTTTGTTTTGCTAGGGGCCACAAATTATTTAATTAGTAATTATGTCCATCCAAAAACCTACCTTAACCGGTAGATTACCTAATAATAATAATAAATCACTGATAACGTGGCGAGGACCCTCACAATCTCTCTAAAAAGGTATTTTTCTCTTAGTTTTTAGTACTTTTGGAGCACCACATTACTATCACGAAAACCTTCATGCATGCAGATTTGTATAGTTTTCTGCATACATTTACATTAATTTATCTGTACAGCAGACCGTAGGAAACAAAGCAAGGGAATAAAATGAGGTCACTTCGGATCCCGCCTAATTACTGGTACCTAATAAGTGACACGCCGTTGAACGTGTCCTTTGTGGCAAAGAGTGGAGAGGAGGAGAGAAAAAGATTCCTATTACGGTCCCTGGCAGCAGCACTCTCGAAAATGTTCCGGGTAATATTTCGGGGGGGGACGTGGGCGGGGGTTTGCTTCGATGGGGTGGGGAGGACGTGGGGGGTGGAGGAGGAGGGCGGGGAGAAGTGCTCCTCTCGAGGAAAAGTGAGGCCGCGACTAAATTGGAGGAGGGAGGCGGGGCGAGGCTTTCGAGTTTGGGGAGGGAGGCGATATAAGAGGAAGAAGACTGTGGACAGAAGTGGGGCAGAGTTCAGCCAAGTAACTCTCTGTTTATTTCCCACGAAGCAGAGCGGCAGCGCCCTGTAATTAGCCAAGTTTCAAGGAAGGGAAGGCGGAGAGAGAGGCGTGCTCAGCGAAGAAGGTGAGCGTTTACCCCATGGAGAGAAAGGGGAAAGGGTAGACGGATGCAATAAAAAGATGCATCCGCGAGGTAAGACACCATGAAAGCTAGAGTGATTGGTGCTGTGATGGCGTCGTCGGCTTAGAAACGAGGAGAAAGAACCGATTAAAATTATTCTCACCAGCTGAATGCAAGACATTGCTTCTTTTCGTAGATTCACGCATTAGCCAAAGGTCATTATCGACGAACCGGAAGGTTGGTTGTAAGGGTTGCGGATAGTCATCGCCGCATTTAAATCGCAACGACCAGCGAAGTTCACATTTCAAGGTGGGCGGGCCAGTTTTCTTCTCTGTGGCAGCCGCGATTATTAATAAATGACGGGTACATCCCTTGGTTCAGCTGAGGGAGTCGCGAGGCATCGCTTAGATCCACACACGGATTCCTCGGCACATTAGTCGAATGCTCTATCCGCTGAGCTACAACGCCGTCAATTAGGAGATAGGGATCGGAGTTCGATTTTTCAATGATATTTCGACATAAATAATAGTGTGTGCTGAGTACAATCTTGTATTCCACCTCTGGACTATAAAATCTTGTGTGTTCAGGATCTTTCTTTAAGAATGGGAAAACTCATTCAACGGGCTTGTAACCTCAAAGGAGATCCAGCTGCCTCCATCATTCTACCGCGACAGAATACGAGTGAGGATGTGTAGACAGAGAGGAGACTTAAGATAAACAAATTATGGTAGAATTATAAAAAAAACAACAGCTGTCATCTACTTCCGTCCCCCACCTCTCACATATGCGAGGGAAGATGGGATATCAGTCTAATAGTATGCAACTATTGAAATTCGAAGTCTGAACAACGAAATTGATTCTGAATTATTTTACCGGTTAATGAATGAAATAACCCGTATGATTGCGGATAAGATAAGTCCACTTCTTCGGGGATCCCCGGTTCCCGGGACAAAGAAAAAATTAAATGGTGGGGTAATAAGCTTCGGCCCCAAACTATTTGGGTAGGTCAGACCACAAAGGATAAATGAGGGACATTAACTCCAGTACAGATAGATACAAATACTTATTCTTTTCCCGGACAATGAGGAATCATAATAGTGAGAAACCAAATTCACACAGAAATATGAAAGACTTTAGATTTACACGTCAGGACAAAATTAAACGCTGTGTAAAAATAAGTTATATTCGTAGGTGCATGTTCAAGAGTATGTTAGTGGCTTGTTAATATATTTGCGTGCGTTTTTAAGTTAAAAACGTTTTCGCATGAATATATACGCCTCTGTGGGTTTAGATTTGCATAATATTTTTAGCTTTGTCGGTAATTTTATTCTCTTTTACGGGTGGCGACCTAACTGCCCCCGCCAGACACCCTTTCGGCGGCTTGCGGGGTGTCATGTAGATGTATGTTTCATTTACTAATTATATGATAGTCGGATTAATTATTCAGTTTCATGCTTTGCAAAAGAATCCTAGACTTCCATTGCACAATGTATAATTTCACCTGCATAGTATGTTAATTCTTAGAATAAACTTGATAAAATATTCATTATGAATCAAAAATATTAACAGCTAGGTTCCACGTAAAACATTCCTACTAAAATAAACATACACATAAATATATACATATATAAATAAACATATATTTATTTATTTTCCACCATACATATAAATTCCGAAACAATAAGTTACGATTATACTAAGGTGAGTTTCGTCCGACAAACAAGTAACCCATGTTCCCAGGATCAAATCTTCCACACAAAATAACAGTATTTATATCAAAACAGACACAAAGAGCCCCTTATGTCATGCACGGCGCATTAATCTGAATAGCACGGTAGGAATTGATCGTGTGCTCGTAGTAAAGGAGCTCAAAGGCCTACAACAGGTGCGAGGGACGCGCGGCTCCAACAGAGACGTTCGCCGCAGAAATACAGTGCCTTCGAGGTTAAAACTAAGCGGTAACTCGGTGGTTCTATGACAGGGTGCCCGCAAACGCACACAGGGCATTCGCGTGAGCCTATTTGTGCCAGACTGGGACGTACGTGCACTCGGATAATTCGCGGCTGCCTCACACAGGAACTTTTGCAATATCACGCATACGTAGAACAGGCTTCGGGGACGCTCGGAAACTCCGGAATACGAGCTACAGGAGGTGTATAATTGATTATGGACCACATTTATGCGCGAGCGAGTATTTCCACGATAATCCATTAGACGCCCTCTCGATCCAAGATCCCCGAGAGCTGGAAACGAATTCCCAGGGACGATTAACCAAGTGAAGATCTCCGCCAAATATACACAATGGCTGCCAATACGTTGTCCTGGCAACAATGGTTTCCAATTGACGAGTACCGCCTGATTTTTTAAAAAATCTAAGCCCTGTGCTGTGTTTCATTTATTTATTTATCGAATAAATTGGGCGAGGTTGAGACCTATAGTCCCTTCTTCCACCTAACTTTGCATTGAAGACCATTGCATTGAAGATAATCACATACAACCAAGCCCTAGATGCAGAAAAATCCACCCAGACGGGAATCGAACCGCGACCTCTTGGTTGGTGGGCGAGGACATTACCCCGCCGTAACCGGGGCCGGCGAGTGACTGTGAGTGGATGAAAAATTATGACCTCCGTCTTAAAAATTTGGGGAGGATGAGGACAGATTCTACTTACGTATGGAGGCAGGAAGGGTCGAAAGAAGGATATATCGAAGAAAATTAGTCATTTCGGTTGAGCGCGAGTCTCATACGTCGATAATCATCTACATCAGTTCCCAGGAAGTGCCCATAATGTTCATCTACATATTTTTGCATTGAAAATTTCGGGGAGGGCTCTAGGCGAGACTTGAAAATTAATTTTGTTTTTTATAAGGCAATCCACCAGTTAAAGTAGGTTTATGGATGGACACAACTACCAAATAAATATTTTGTGACACCTAACAAAACACGATCCAGCAACATACTCTACATCAAGTCCTTCTTCATCTCTGAGTACTTCCTTCCTTCTTTCATTCCGTCCAACATCTCTATCCTGTTCCTGCCCTTTCCTCGTTTCTGCCAAACATTCTCCCTTCTTTTACAGTCTTCAACATCCCACTGCCGGTCAATACGTCCTTCATCCACTTTTCCTGCCTTCATAGGATTTCTCCCAACAAACCCCTCTCCTCGCCCACCGTAACTAGAACTTAATCATTTGTTTTCTTTTCGGTCCGTTTCACCTTCTTCATTACTCTCCACACCCACATTTCAAAAACTTCCAAACTACGTGTGTCCTCCTGCTTCAATGACCACGTTTCCGCGCCGTTTTCGCGCACTATCGTAAGCTCACTTGCCCGTTTTTCAAAATTATTTCATCCCACACATTTACATGCTCTCTAGATCCTCCCATGTTGCCTAAAGTGCTCTAAATCTCTCTATGTTTCGTCATTTTTCTTTTCTAACCTCGAAATATCCCGCTTTCTCCATTTAGAAGGAACATGAGATCGTTTCTCCGAGGTTTATCAAATAATGGAAGACTCCATACGGCTTTGTGTTCCCCGAGAACTCTCTTTCAATCGCGTACAGAAAATATTCCATGCAATAGAGATGACTAAAGCAGATTGAATTTCACACTTCATAATTCTAACTTCGTTAATATTCATTTATTTTTGCATGTAATTGCTGAAAGTAATCAAAACGTCCACCGTTTACAGAACAGAACTAAATGTATACGCTAAATGAAGTATTCCGAATTCCAGGGGCAACGAGAAAATTACCAAAGAATACAACAATGCATAATTGTATACCAAAGTATGGAGCATGCAATTCAAAAATGACCACTCGTCAGGAAAAACATCTCACGAACATTCTTCCAAATGATCAAGCATACTTTGAGAAGTTTCAAGTTGATTTTTTTTTCTAATTAACGCACATGGTCATAGATTGAAGAAAGAGAATATTCCATTCTAAATAAAAATTCGGAAAGACCGAAATACCAATGCTCTGATTACTCCGAAGAAATAGATTAGTTGAATGTATGCTTCCTTGTGTGAATTTGGGACGTAATTATAAGTTCATTTAGTTATGGCGTCAACAATTAAATTACCCACAATCCTACCGCGCCTTCCGCTACGATTTCGATGCGACTCTGAAATTACGATCAGTCCTTTTCAGGCAAGTGACATCCATAAAACGTATAATACCTCACGGCGAGAGATATTTTATTGGATATATTAGTCGAATAGACGATATATATTTTTCGGAGAAAGGCAGCTTTGTTAAATCACGTCTAAATATTTATGAGAAGTTTTAACAAGCCATTTCTATTACATGAAGGTTACCGCAAGCCTGCCAACCTATCCAGTTTCGGGAGTTCCGTAGGCTATTAATGAACCCTCGACGTAATGTGTGAACTCTCAAGTAATGGGTGAACAGGAAAGCTTTCTATTAGTTTACTCAGAACCACAACAATAGGATAAGATGTATGCGGTCGCAACTTCTCCCAAACCGAAGGAAAATTACCACATTAAAATATTCCACCTGGATACCTGTCAGTCTCCGTAGGCGTAATAGACGTGTTCGTCATCTTTTCCTCCTCAACACGGTGCTAATGGAGTCGAAGAAAAGCCCTCGTGGAAAGAGATTATATGGTGAACCTTGAGTTTACACTGTGGAGATGGAACTGACGAACACCACAATGATTTGGTAATTTATTTCCACTTGCCACTACAATGTAGAATATAAACACTTACTGAATGACTGATCGTAGCACTTTTCCACTTGATAATTTTTTCCTTTTCATTTTACGACCGGGTTTCGATGTATTACACCATCATCAGTGCTAAGATCAGTTATTCATTATGCTCGACTTCCACCACATCACGCCTGAAGCTACTCAATTCGTTATTAACATTTACCACTCTTAAATCACTATCTCTTCGTTGAATAAATAATCAATGAACTTGGGAATAATTCCAGTTGAAAATATTGAGGATGTCTTAATTCCAAGGTAATTCCGTCATTTCATATCCTTAGGCAAGAAACCCGCTCAATTTGCTAAGGTCAAAGCTATAGGAAAGGATAAAAAGAATAAATTTCTTTATATGAATAGTATTATCTATTAATGGCACACCATGGAGCACGCCGGTTGGCTTGAGTAAAATTTTAGTGATTTTTCTGATATATTTATTAACGAATGTGATGGAATAAAGGAAGGATATAACGTCTTGTGCGAGCTGAAATACGTAGCTTCAATAAAACTTCGCTATCAAACCGCAGGAAATGCCTTCCAAATCAACAGATTCCGTTAATATGGCTAAAATTCCGTCAATGTATCTAAATTATCTCAGAATTCATTGCTTTGGTCCGCTTCAATTAACCTTTCGTTAAGACGAGACAATGAATTAAAGAATATTTCTGACGATACTTTAATTTTGCTGCGAAATTACAAAACTGAATTGACGGTTTTTTGAGGAATCAAATTCGGAATGAAATGAGAATGCAGGAATAATTGCAATCTCTAAATTCCAAAGCGCACCCGAGCCATCCAGTGTCCTAATGCGGACAATTTAGTGGATTTCCATCGTTCTCCCGCGGCTGCAGTTATTCCACGCCCATATTTAAACCATAGATTACGTTTCTTAATTAAATTTCACGTCACCATGCTCAAACTTTGGACTAAAAGTAGCAAGAAACATCCCTCAAATGTCACCAAACTAAACAGACTAACTGATGATGTTTTCAATCATTCCTAAATTCGTGAGGGATTAATGACTACCCATAATATTTATCAAAGCAGGGTAAATACTGACGACGAATGAGGGAGCATTGCCCCAAATGACTTCCCACCATGTTTGGTGGTGTGTTCAAGCTCCCCCTTCCATCCCTCGTCCCAATCAGTGGGGGTGATGCCTCACGCCGCCCGCTGCCAAAAGCGGGATGTGACATTTTCTACCCGTCACGTTAGGAATAAGGACCATAAGTCGCATGGCCAGGGATTAATAGAACTTGTCCCCTCTTGATTTCCAGTCCTGAAACACATGTCTTGGTATGGCGGAGGTCTAATAGCTGCGGTTAATATTTATTCGGCCCTTTTCATTTGCCAAGGAACTTTTACAGTGGGTGAAATTAACACTTGCTTGGAACTAAGTTTTCCACTAGCATGCGTATGGATTTGCACGTCTTTTCAAGGTTTATAGCGAATGTTTTTTTCCCTTTCCTAACCATTTAAACACCCATTCTCTCCCTTATCCTTTACCAATCCCATCTGGTGCTGGACCTCCGTGCCACACATCATTTTGGTGGATCACGGGGTAGTAAGGTAGATGCAGAGAAAATATAAAACTACTTTCTTAGAGAGAGCAAAAAATATTGCGTTTTACTCATCCGATAAAAATACAAATAATTATAACAAACACGGAGATGATTGCAGAAATAATAAGGGACAGAGAGGAACACTAACGGCATAAAAGTGTTTTTACAATCAATTGGGGAGACGATTGAGAGGTAAAATTTGAAAAAGGGCAAGGAAAACTGAAAAGAATACACTTTTGTATTTCCACATGATTATTTATGCGGATTTACGAGGAAATGCACAGTGTATTCTTTTGAATCATGGATCTCTCCCACACCTGGAAACTACATCATATAAAAGATGAACAGGTGGATTAAAGGATACATGAATACACGAAGAGTAACTGGGAGGCTGAAAGCCGCGATAGAAGGGAGAGAATTCGTTTCATGGATTAGAGGAAGGAGAGGACGGACTTTTAGGACAACATGACCGCGAGTGGAAATAGCTAAAAAAGGGGATAACCAAACGCAATTTTTGTGCGTGGGTCGAACATGAGTTTTGTGTCAGAGAAAGTATTTGTTTCAAAAAGTGAAAGTTGTTGAAGACCGTCAAACACATTCCTCTAATCGGTAGACTGACGGCCTTTTCCTTTTTAGATCATTCAGTTTAATAATCTGAATTCTACTGCTGCACATCGCAGTGTTAGATCTCTCTTAGGTTTCGTCTTTAAAGCATTTTCAAGGGGTACGCCATAAAAATATGCGCCATACATTCATTAAAACCTTCCATTGAATTTATTGTTCAGAAAGACGATGCACAGTGATGCGGATTTCTGTGAATGTGGCAGGTAGACGTAATAAGGAATGTGTTGGCCCGTGGTGATTGAACGTTAGTTAGTTTCTAAGCAATTCGATGATAACCCCAGAGTTGCTTTTTGTTCAATGTGTTTTGGAATACACAAGGAGATTCGCCCAACGAATAGACTAAACCTCTATCACTCTAAAAATTGGAGTCCATTTAGTAATTAACAAGGCCTTCTGTATAATTGTGGCTGCCAAAATAAAGAAGACCTTACATCATCAATACTCGTAAATACCCCGAGTCGAGACCTCACCGATTTCCCTGAGAGGAATTACCTACAACTCGATGGCGTGCAATTCATCTCCGCGCATGCACTCATCAGGGAACACACGGAGTGCAAATAATCCGGGGCGACCGAGGCACGAAGGCCATCGAAGGTGTCGGTGTGTCTCATCGCATCGAGGGCAAATATGTCCCGCCTCGCCCACCTTCCGCGAACGTAATCGGGCACACTGTCTTTTGTTTTTCACGTGAAATAGTGCCACGCTAATGGTGAGACGGAAACAAAGCGAATGCCACAAATTAACACACGGCGCAAGAGAGCAGGCCTCGCCGCGAACACAAAGAGTTATAGGAAGAGACGAAATGACAGTCGGGAGGCCACGGAGGCAATCAATCACGGACTCGCCTGATCTCGGCGAAAACCGCTCGATATCGATAATTTTCGAAAGCACGCGATGGAAGGAATGGCGAAAGGCGAGGAGGTTGATCCTCACACCCTCCTTGCCTTCCTTACCATTTTGCGGAGGTGGCTCTCGTTTGAATGAAACCTGTCGGGTGTCTCCAGGCGAGGTGCCCCACACCGTGTTTCTCTTTTAAGTCGCCTATTGGGAAAATTCTAATCAAGGGAGCTAATTAAGCAGTCGGCACAGAAGGCAAAATTCCCAGGGTAGCAAAGCATTTTTCGATCAGCCGCCCGAGAAATTTTGATTCAATACATGGGAGCACTGAAATAGGGAGCAGAGACTCAAGATAAGCTCACCTGAACGGATATTAACTGATTCCTTGTGAAACTATCCAAATAGTTTCTCCCCAAACTTTTCCCAATTAGATTTCGCTGAATCACAATCCTCTTACGACGGCGGAAATAGTTGTAATTTATTGGATCGATTGCTGAACCTCGTTGAAATGCCAACGTAATTACATCCCCGTAAAAATACCACTTCAACTAAAAGTACTGCAGAAAATGTAAGAAAACATAATAGATGAGAGACATGAAGGTCAAGTCAATTCGCGAAATCGACACTATGGAAACCAGGTCGAAACCCCCGGTTATATAGCGTGAGCGAAAACGGAAACTGAAATGACGCTCCGTGAGATGTATTGCCCTCCGAACAATATCTCGAAATTGGACGATCCAGCCCCACTCAATGCAATGAGCTCGTGTCCCTTGCGATAGAAGTCTCGGCGTCGCATCGAATACTCCCTTCTGATGCGAACACTACTCTCTTCCCTGGCATCGTGAAATGCATACGCTTTGTGTGCCGATAAGAGGGAGGGGCATTTTTACTTCAGTACTCCGACTTGGTCTGCCGTTCGAAAACATCGCAAAAATTTCAAAATTTCAGGATCAAATACGGATTGCAAACACGGAATCAACGGATCGAGTGGGATTCGAATTATTTTTCGAAGAGCAGTTTCATTGAGCGCGGTTACGTGCCATCCTAAACGACATCCGAGCCAAATTGAAGCGACTAAATGAGCCAAAACAAACGGAATAAATAACTTCTATTTTCATTACAACCGGGTTGGAGTAGGTTTTTGATGGACCCAGGTACTATAGCAAGAAATAATAAGCTCTACAGCCTATATACTACAGTACATCTAAGCAATGAATAAAATGACGCAAGTCCTCAGGCCCCATAACACAAATTACAATATATTTTACTTGCATAAACTAACTGAAATAATGAATGTAGGTAACCAATTAAACTTACTATACTTTTCTAGTTCAATTTTCAGTGGGAAAAGAAATGAAATTGAGTTATATTCTGGTCAGAACCACTGCAAAATTGAAATTATGAATATATCTGACTTTTCCAGCTTTTATAGGCCAATTTATGATTTCATAAATAATTGAGTATTAACAACCACATCTTAACGTCGCATAAATTGCAATTTACTAGCCTGTATGTGAATGGTACTGAAGAGGACCATGGCACTGCAGTTAACTACCCAAGTTACCATCAGAATTTAACCTATGTTCTAACGTTTTTATTCAACTATAAAGATGATACCAACTACATTTATCGCACTTAGAAATATTAATGCTGGAATCATTAAGTCAATAGCAAATTTTTTGCGACTTTCCGAAATTGAAAACTTTCTAGACATTCCTCATCTTCATGTTTTACAGGAATACCACTGAATATCCATAACTTTACCAAGATTTTCACAATTGCTAAGAATATAGCAACTTATTAAAAATAACAAATTTCAAAATAGGACATAAAATGACCAAAGAACGCGCGAACGTAATAGTGTGAAATAACCTTTGAATGGATGGTGATGAATTAATGGTTTCAGGCGGAACTTAATGGAATCGATTCATATTAGAAACGGAAAAAATAGCAACTTTCTGATTCCACAGAATATTATTACAATTTTCTGCGGAATCATAAAAGTTACATTTTTTCATTCCCAGGATGGTGATGAATTATTAAGAGAATCACGCGCCAGAGTACTGATCACCGAGGGTGATTGAGTGTACGTGAAAGTCATGAATTTGTTGAGCGTAATACAGGGTCCGTACAATAAATATCGTGACTGGTTCGCTGTAGCCTCAACTAAGCGGAGCGGTGGATGGTGGTCCGACCTGTCGGCTCGGTAGAGGGGTCCCCCACCACTCAGGCGCACTTTAGTTCAGTCGCCTCCGGGCATGTGTTGAGACTGGAGGTGGATTTTTGTAACGCGTGATTGTTTGTGGTGTCGTCGCGCCAACATGGAGCGCACCGTCGGGCAACGCTGCACTGTGATGTTTTGCGTTAAACTCGGGAAATCCGCATCGAAGACCCTTGAACTCATTAAACAGGCTTATGGAGATGATGCCTTAAGCCGAACAAGAGTTTTTGAGTGGCACAAATGTTTGAGGAAGGCCGGGAGCTCGTCGAAAACGATCACCGCGTCGAAACGCCCGACGACCGCTCGAACCGATACTCAGGTGGCCAAAGTGAAAAACGTTTGGGACCTACGCAGGCATTTGATCATCGCCCATATCAGTGAGGAGACCGGCCTTTCAGTCGGAACCGTCCACACCATTGTAACAGAGGATCTTGCGATGAGGAAAGTATGCGCGAGGCTGGTGCCGGAAGTCTTGAGCGAGGAACAAAAACTATCGCAGGTGGAAATTTCGCGAGAAATTTTGGACTGCGTCCAGGAAGATGAAGATTTTCTCGACAACGTTATTGCCTCAAAGGATAACTCAAAAGTTCAACTTCATTGAGGCGGTTCAAGGGCCGACGACAATGGCTCTCAACATTATTCCGGAAACCGACTTCCAGCGGGCTTTTGACGATTGGCATACGCGCCGAACTAAGCATGTATCGATGCAGGAGGAATGTATTTAGAAGTTTATTAAGTAATGATAACTGCATTAAATTTAAATTTTTGGAACCAGTCCCGATAATTTGTACGGACCCTGTACATTTCATGTGAGTTTCGTGAAACGCAGAGCTCTTCCAATTGCGTCGAATGAACGAAGTGATCACGCGGATAGCAATTCATTGCGCACCATTTTTACATGTCGTGACTGACCAACACGCGACCCGAGAGCACGATTTTTACTTTCTCACAACTCTAGCACAACAGTTTATCGTACGAAATCAACTGGAATATCCCGTGTTGCTATTTACGATATGGATAAACAACGGAATGAATGGACGACAACAACAACACGAATATTTCGAAGTACTTAACTGAAAGAAGAGAAGGTTAAAATTATTCTAATTGATGGAATTGAGACTGATTCTTGACAAAGGTGCGAAAAGTATTGCTTGGCCTGCTATGTTGTTCACAAGCTTCTTGTTCCATCCCTCGTCTCTCTCTCCGACGGGGGGGGGGGACGCGTCCGCTGTCGGCGTCACATTCCCCACCTGTGTATTTGGGGGCGGAGACCATGAGTTGCACATGTCCATGAAATAGCACAATTTCCCCTCCTTAGTTTTCAATTCTGCATGACCTCTCTTCTAAAGGTGGAGGCATGTCGTGAAAATGGTTGTGGTTCATTTTTATTCTCTTTCCTCGCATATTTATAGGGTGAAATAGCCCTCGTTTTGAATTGGGTGTTCATGTATGCACGTTATTTGATAGTCTTTTAATGAATGCTTTATTCCTTTTACCATTCCCATCCATATTCTTCCTTTTCATTCACCCTTTCCCGCCTGGTGCTTGCACTCCCTGCCACACACTATTTCGCTGGATCGCGGGGTACTTTTGCCGATGTCGAAGAGTGGGAATAATATCAAAATAAATGGAAACCAACGTATTCTAAGCATAATGAAACTTGGAGACATAGAAAAATTGAGAAAACGGGGAGGAATATTGCAGGGATGGGTGAGCCGGCGCCAATCGACCACCCCTCCATTCCTGGGCCACTTTACCACAGGAGCGAGCAAGAGCGCGCGAATGGCCCGCGGCGGAGTTTGCCGATCGGTTTCCAACCCTCGCTGCTTCTTTCACCGTTTATAGACTAATTCAATTATGCTATCACTTCGAGTTCGCATAAAATTGGTGCGCATACCTCACCTTGTTGCAACGCCAACAAGCACTCCTCTGTTTTTCATGCTCGGCGCCAATATGCTCCCGTATGCCAGCCAATAAATATCTGATGAGAGTTTTCACTTCATGAGACTGGAGGCTAATCCCTCATGGGAAGTGCTCCGAACGAGTTAACCAACATTCAAATACTTGAAGCCTTTATATTAATGCATGCGCTATCCTTAGTGTATGATATAGGTATATCTAAATTAATTTAAAAGAAGATATCCATTTATGTCGGAGTTCACAAAATTCCAGCTCATGAACTTACGCATTGAATGCCTGGAGAAGTATGTGTTATCAAAGCTGGCACGTGAACCAATAGCCATTTTTAAACGATCCGAAAATTATGCAAATTTTAAGCCAGCGGGCAGGGTAAAACCATTAAAATGCATCCATGACGCTGAGCTCTTTCATTTCTCCCAACTAAGGTAAACATCATTTCACTTCCACAGCCAAACAAGACAAAAGAAGCTTCCCGTTTCGAAGTGCTGGAGACTAGAACGTGGCGGAGAATCCCAGCTTCGGCTTTCGAAGCGCACACGTTGCTTCGGTGGCCAACGGTTATCCTTGGCTGCTATCGTTCACAAATATTCACCGAAATCTCATTCTCTGTGAAAACCAATTTTTTCCTGGAATGTTGACATGTCATGAAGTTTTGAGGCATTGGTGTTCAAGTGGAAGTCCATCAATTAGTATTCAGCCATCGCTACGTCAAGGTAGACACGAATAATTACTGGCGCTGACTTAGAAATGGCCACTTTATATCGGCCATAAAAATTAGTTCCTTTCCTTTCGACAAGATTTCAAAATGCTTCACTCAAAATCCTGTACTTATGTAAATGCTTGCATCAGGAGGATTCGGTGCGGGGGGTCGACGCCTCCCTTTAGTGGACATGCAAGCGCGAGCACGGACGGATTTAATAACGTCAGGCTTCGGCAAGGATTACCCGGAAAAATGTTTGAGAAACGATGTTAGTCTTGAACAGTGCTGCGTGGCCTTATTTTTGAGAAATCTGATCTGGAGGTATTACACGGCACGGCGTGACTGTCAGGCCGATAGGGAGCTAAACAAAAGGTCAAAAACAAATTGATGTCAATTATGGAAAGTATCCGCTCAAGTGTCGAGAACTCGATTTCGGCAAAGGTTAGTTAGTTCTCCACGTCAACACCAATGTTTCACATCCATTATGTATATCGGACTAAAAAAAACTGAAGAAACACTAACGTGAGCGATGAAGTTTTCTCGGGTCTTCCACTGGGTCAGGGGTTCAAGGTTAGTGGCCGTCGTTTCGATGCTCGACTCGTGCATCGTCTTCTATCAAGCAAATACTCCGGGAAAGCACCAGATCTTACTACGGCGAGTGGTTTGCGGTAATATATGCTCTGCTGGTGCGTTGAAATTTGTCAGTGACGTGAATGACCACCGGTGTAATGCATTCCAAACATATGGTCTAGTCTGATAACTGGAGGAGTGGAGGAAAGTTTCAAAAAGGTGAATTTTCAGAAATACCACCAAGAGGGAAGGTGTGGATTAAGCAGCAGAAAATTACGTGGCGATCTTGAACCCAGTGTTGTCCGATTGCTACGGAACCGGCCGCAGAAAGCGCACCCATTGCTCAGAAAGTGTCTCGCACGGCCTTAAACATAAAAGGATTACATCCTTCGATGAGCAGCCACTCCCAAGCCTGGAACTATTAGGGAAACTACGAACTCAGTTTCATCAGACCCTGTATCATAAAAATTCAACAAAAGAGCACGCTTATTTGAATGTTGTCACGCTATTCAGGGCAACGGTAATTTTTTTCTGCGACCAAATACCAAAGGGAAAAAAATGAGAGAGAGAACGTTTTACGTAGAAGCTCTCGGCACCCGACGAAGATACATACATTCAACGCACCATCATTCCGCTCTTTCTCGCCGTATTCATGACATCGTCGCTAATTCTCAGGGCAATGGATGGACTGAAATCGAGGTGGCGATGGGTCCACAGAAAATTATAAATTACCCTCGAGTTTAATGAAAGTTCACGTTAAAGCGGAGCTTTCCAAACCCTTTGCTTTGCCAGTTTTCACCATTAGGGATAACCGCAATGCATTCAAGCCACCCTTAGACCCAACGTCTAATCAGTCCTCAGGATGAAAGGGAAAAGCAAACTTTGGATTTAGTTATTAAAGGAATTTGCTTAAATAATAAAAAGAATCTACACGAGCCTCAAAGGGAAGTTTGAAGGTAGTATACAAAAGCGAGATTAAACTGAGTTTTTCATACAAATAAGCTAGAGTAAAGTTAAATGATGAAGAAAATTGGCCTGCTTCACTTGCTTCTGAAGATCAAGGAGAATTTGCGTCTTTAGTGCCCTGCAAGCCACCGCTAAGGTGAGGGGCGGGGAATTTTCCTCATCAGACATCTGCCATCAAAATTAAATCCAGGTAATGTAAATTACCATCACCAATGCTAAATAATTCAAATGATGGAAATATTTAATACAAAAGCTAGAGTACACTACAATATCTATGATTAAAATACGTACCTACGCATGTAAGACAAGTTACGACAGACTGAAAAATAAAATAAGAGTCGGATAAAATAATGGCACATTACCCTACTAGGCCCAAAATATCTTATTTCCAATCTTTCTTAGCGCCGTAGCTGGCAGTTATTCTGATGTCCTATCGTTCGTCTGACAAATTACAATTTTAGCCTGTAGGTGTTGCAATCGCATACGGTTAATCTTATCTTATCATCATAGTACGGAAGGCTATTAATTCGTTTTTTTAAATCATTTAAAAGTTGCCTCTTTTAAATTTAGGCAAGAGACTAAATTTGCAATTTAAACTTCGCGAGGGTTAAATTGTAACTGCAACACGACGATCGGTTTGATGTGGATATGCATGGTGTATTATGCACCAAACATGGATTCTCTTAAGTTTTCCAAGTAATGCGAAAGAAGTGTAGAAAAAACACACAAGCAATAAGAAAGAGTGAATGGCAGAGTGTCCCATAAAATTTATGTAATTAACAATACGTATTTGGTCACAATTAGACATTACGTGTATTATGAAACGCATTTTCCTATGATTTTCATCGCACGATTGCAAAACTTGCGATTTTATGCCTTTAGTAACTGAAAGCATGTCGCAATCGATTTTAGAGCATGTTGAAAGTGATGATTGCCATATTCCCAATTCGAATCTAAATTGCTCCTCTCAAATGTCCAGCGATCGGCATAGTGACACCCGAATCGCGGAGCAGACACGTCGGAAATGCTTCGCTCCGCGGGAACCGCTTCGAAATCATCACATCGAGATAAGGTGGGATTAGAATATTTCCCCATCGACGGTCATCGCTTGCAAATAACGCCCACTACGCAGAGCAGGAAGAATAACCATTTTGATGACGGTCCCCTGAGCTCATTGATCCCCGCGCATAATCCTGATCGATCGCCGCTCGAAATCACATTGGGCAATGATGGGCCGGAGGATTTTTATTTTCGTTATTTTAAGGGTGAAAATGAAAGTAGAGATCTGCGGGCGAGAATGGGGCGAGGGACCAGGGCAAAATGAAGAAACAAACAAGATTAATAAGAAAATTGCCGGATCCCTTCCAGACACACTTCGCTTTCCGGCATTTTTTCACCGAGGACTACGCTCTGGGAGGGAAAATCGTGTTGGCGTGAAAGCTTGGGAAGACGATTAAAATGACACACTAACCCGACACACCCAACGATTTCTCCCCCGACCCATTCACCGCCACCAATTAAAATGAAAATGTCAATCTTATTAAATTCCGACGAGTTACCCAGGATGAGACGGCTCACATCCCTTCGGGACACCCGGGGGCTTTGTCCCTTTAGATGCGAAAAAAAATAATTATTACTGCACTCAATAACGACACTGCGAAGGTAAAACGTCAACAGTTAATTTATTCACAGTGAAGAAATTTATAAATTTGCCTAAACCTTCTGAAAGGAAATTTCTCGTCGTTAAAGATGGAAGAGCTATCTCTATTATTTTTTTTTCATTTTTTTTCGTTCCTAAGATTTACAATTGCTTCAATCTTTCGGTAATTAAGCGGATTCCACTATGGCATGGGCTCTTGCGAGTGATTTAAGAGATTGGGGGGAGGTAGGGGGAGAAAGGATAAAGAATTCGCAAGCCGAGTGTCGATATTTCAAAGATGTCTCCGTAAATCGAAATAATGAGGGATTCCACGTTCTGATTACACGATCTCCATTATCCTTCCTCGGAGAAACGCCACTTGTCCACAGATTAATATTCCACATCATCACGCTGCGGGTTCATGCCATGCAAAACTAATCCCTCGTCGGCATCATTTATTCTAATTATACAAATTTACCCTCAGGTTTACAGTCATTAAGGGAAAGAGAATAATTAATAACATTTTAAAAAGGGAAACGTTTGCGTCACTTTATCTCCAAAAACATGCACATACATGCAATCCAGAAATTCACCGCGAATTATTCGGCAACACGGGCCTTGGTAAAATTCTGTGATGCTCTCCGAGACCAAACTCCGTTATTATGCGACTGGTAATGAGGAAGCTACCGAGTGATATGAAATTGATAAGAGCCAAATTCAACGTCTAATCACAATTCACTAAACTAAACACCCTGAAATAACACACACCGAGAACGAAATTCGTCAGGCATGCTCCACTATTTCACAGTGAAAACCAACAACGACCAGTCATAGAAAGCAAACATGTCCTCTCTAAGGAAAACACGAACCTTTAAGGAGGAAAGGCACCGATTAAATCTAAAATTTGCTTAAACTGTAACATTGCATGCAGATCAGTTGCAAAACTACGGGTATATATTTAAGCCCTCTAAGATTTCCATGCCACAATGTTACATCCACGAATTGTCGAAATACGAAAAGATGCGATAAGTGCAACGCCATGTCCACATGGATACTGCGGTCCAAATGAGGCAATATTATGAGCGACCGATCAAAACCGGCTCTCATGCGAGTTTGACATTCAACTAGTTATCATTCCCTCCTGGGATCTTACACTTTGCGTTCTTTTGCTACCGATTAAGTGAAGAAATTCATTGCTCTGTTAAGGAGCGCTGCACGTTAAAAGTCAGACAGTCGGAGTATGGGGGCAGTATATTCTTCCCTCTGGTCGCTTAAACCTTCCACAGAGAGAACATATACTTAGAATAACGCAGAGTCTGTTTATAGCGAGATATATTCGAGGGACTATAACCTGAAACCCAAAGACGAACGTATTCCAACCAAATGGTTACCACGAGCACTTTAATAAAATACCTACAGCTAGATAGATGCAAATATCTTAAATAATATTCTTGAGGCGCCATGCGTTTCAGATGGAGATGACAGAATATATAATATAAGGAGGATCCTTACAAAGTCACCTCAAAACCATGAAAGAAATTGAAGACGATTCAGGGATACCGTTAGCGCTAAGAAATTACGAGGAAAATGAAGTGGTCGGTGGAGAGGAAATAAAAGGCGAGCGCTCTCGAGCTAAACATTCAATCCCTGACGACGGCGCGTTGGCGGGTCAATCTGCAAGTACAATTATGCGCACTTGCCCAAATTACTTCTGGAATAGAAAGCCACAAAAGGAAAGAGCCCTTCCTTAATCCGGGGTAATAAGGTCTGACAGATCAAACAACCGTCTCCCTCTATCTCTCTCTTACACTACCCCCACTGGCCCCACTCCCATTTCACCAGCAAGATTGCCACATTTTCGCAAGCCGAGGGTTTCATTTCCCCTCATGCCTCTAGCCTTCCTTCAGCCTCAGAACCCTTTCCTGCCATATTCCTTTCCCTTTTTCCCTGATACTAATCCACGGCGATAGAATACACATAGCGCCAAAGTTAGTTGCGCGCACCAAAATATCCTTCCATATGCCGTTTCATTTGCGCATATATTTAAAAGTAATTGGCAATAAGTTTGAAATTAAATATGTAATGAATATTTCGCTCTCAGCAAGTATTTGTTTGAACAAAAAATAACAGAACCAATTAAAAAATAAATTATTATGATTTTAAAAATAAAAAGAAATGCATTCAGGAATATAAAAAAGGTAATTTCGTCCACAATTATCACATATGCTGAATTATTCAAGCAACTCGGGGGGACATGAGAGCATGAATGCTTCGTGTGCCGATGGGACAACTGGATGGCACGCCGATCGGCCGACGTGGAGTAAAATACATTCTAAACACATTCGGAGCGAGTCTACGGCGCCGCCATAATTAAACATGTTTATCCTCTAGAGCGCGCGATAACGATGAATTAAAACAGTCCCGGCAAGAAGCCATTACCTTCGGTGGCTTAATAAAATACGAGAGCGTAATTACTTCCATATATCTGCGATCTACAAGAGGAATATGACTCTAAATTAATTTGGTGTAGAGGGTAGGAGGGGAGGTTTATTTTCGAAATCCAGACAGGATTTTGTGCAGAGCATTTCCCTTAACTTCCGTATCTCGCGGGGTTTAAAACTGGATTTGCGAGATGGCACTCGGCCACTGACAACATACATACTCCGGGGTTAAAAAATAAAGAAGAGGGCAGCACACGCGGTCACCAGTCACGCGTCACTCTTTTCGGACAAAGAGAGAGAGAGAGAGAGAGAACTTCAATCGCATGTGTAGCTTTGGCATTATAAGGATTGCTCGAAAGGCCACCTCATGAATCTTTTCAGCCCATCGTCCCTTGGGTTGGTCGCGAACCACTCCGCACCAAGACTTCGAAAGTGGCGAGCAGAAGCGAAGGATTATGAATTCATACATATGCGCATGTGCGTACGACAGCGCTAAAATTTCCCATTTACCCCCAGAATAGAAGAGGAGTAAAAAATTTAGGACGATATGACGGAATAAAACATTTTAAGAGTGACAATTTCGTGCCTCGCGCCGTGTAAACATAAATACCCCTTGAATATTTCTAAAAATATTCTCGCTAAAGCCAAGGATAAGGGGTAAAAAAAGAACTCCAATTATCTCCTAAATAAAACACTTTCATTAACATGCATGTGGTAGACGATTACGTTGAGTCAAAATGTCCACAGACAGCACAAGAACTGAACCCGAAGAAAAATGACCAGGGCCCAAAATCCAATGTCTACAATTAAAAATAATTTATCTTTTTTCTTATCCTACATTGCTTAGTAAAAAAGGCATTACATAAAAAATATGGCATACTTTGGCATATATGACGCAATATCAGAACAACCAACGTAAGAGGATCCGCCTACTAATGATTAGATACGTAAAAAAATCGATGATCAAGAGAAAGAAATTATTGTTACAATAAGCAATATAACATCTAAGGTTTTACAATTAAAACATGGATTCCGTGAATCCCTCGGCTCTCACAAAAAGCAACATCGATCACACTTAACCTTTTTTTCTTTTAAGTTGGTAGAAATCCAAAGGAAGTAGGACAGATGGATTCAGAGCGTTTTGATTGGCGATGGGATGTTGAAGACTAAGACAAAAGGGAGATTGTTGGGAAAACGAGGAAGGGGTAGGAATGGGATAGACAGATTGTCGTCTTTACTTTGAGGTGACATTAAGACTATGAAGTCTCTTCTACCACCTAACCCCTAAATAGGATAGGGATGTTGGATGGGATGAAGGGAGGAAGGTAGCACACAGAGATGAAGATGGGCTTGCTGTAGAGTAGGATGTTGGGTTGTGTTTTTGTCTAGGAGAAATTATATACCCTGAGCCCATCCAAAACCTCCTTAGCCGGTAGAATACAATAAAAAACAGACAAATATGAGTTGCATTAGACACCCAATCCTTAATTGGTAACACCCCCTCCAGTTGGCAATCTTTCCATCCAGGTATATACGTCATTTCATTTCCGGGCGAAATATGAGTGTATCCGGGACTCTAATCACAGCGAAGGTGCGAATACCTATAGGTATTCGAACTGTATTTACAGTGTGCGGTAGGTTACTATGGAATAGTTAGTAGGAATCTCATCTTCCGGTGGACATGCCCCTAAGTCCTGGACGTATGACGATTCGGAAGATAGGAAAACAGAACTAAAATACGCCTCATATTAACCAACACAGTTTCCGAAAAGGAAGATGCTGCGAAACCCAACTTGCACTTTCCGTTCATGATATTTTCGTCTCGGGAGCCTAAACGTTCGGTTCAATGCTATATTTATAGATTTTAAATATTCATTCGACAAAGTGCCTCATAAGAAGTGCTCCAGAAGTTGGGAGGGACTGATAAATGGTTAATAGAATGAATTTATCGGGCGGCGGCGGCTTGCGGGGTATTGTACAGATAAAGATGTTTATTCAACAATATGGGGAGAGCTTGCAAAAGCTTTCTCATCGAGGCCTTTTCCTCACTGGGGGACGCTCCTCTCTCCGACTCTCTGAAAATACCAAGTAAATAAAAGCGATGGATCTATGAGTGGCCGCATGTGAAGGAAAAAGATCTTAAACAAAATACTTGGACTCTTGCTAGTTTTTCTATATGATTTCGGAATTATCAAAAAAAAATATGAACTTCACACAGTTCTGAGCAGCAATTGAGAGAAAATGATACAGGAAATTAAAGCATAAACATGAAATGTCCATCAAGGGAAGCTATAATCAATTAATGGTGAAATTTATCGGATTGACACTTCAAATTAACCCTATGCAACAAACTGTGATTGAAAACGGTGTGGTGATGTCGCCCAGACTAGGGTCGGAGTAGAAATGAAAGCATGGTTTAGTGTTCACATTTCTGCACAACAAATTAGCAAGTGTAATATGAAGTTGACTTCATCCTTCTCTCTCAGTACTAGAGGAATGTTCAAAATTGGCATTTAAATCTGAATCTACATGCAAGCCTGAACATATATATCCATAGAGCGCAGGAGACGGAGTTCAATGGCTAAACACAAGTGGATTTCACGAATTAAATTCGTAACACAAAAAGATAATATTTTAATTAGTATGGGGACAATGAAAAATATTAAATAAATATTAAAAGGAGAATTCATTCCTCACACTGCTATTCAAAAGTTATTCTATACTTCATCTTTTCATATAAAAATGAAATTTGGCCACGTGATAATTATTCCTCGGAGTCGCCATCGAATGCGAAATAAACTTTACGAAGATGCTATTTGATATATATACATTCCGAGTGGCTTCTGATGTGTTTACGTTGATAGAATTAAAATTATTAGCTTTAGACATTGATAAGATCAAAGCGGGTCTTTCGTGAGAGGTAATCATTTCAAATGATACCACACATCAATGAGAATAAATACTTGTATCACCATGGAAACCGTTGAGAGCGGAGCCAGGATGAAACTAAATGTGAAACATTTGACGGAAGAACTAAATTCAAGATATAGATCTGATTTCCTTAATTTTCATGCGCCAATCTCTTTTTGATGAAACAAGAGAGTATAACAGATGCGATACTCCCTTTATGACATGTACCTCGTACCACTCTCAGAGACTCGACTTTTCACAGCTCAGATCGAAATAAAAGTGACCTTGAGTATAGAATTTAAAAGGGTGCTACCACTGTGATATCAATTGTTCTTTTGCATGGCTCATAAACCTGATCATTGAGGAAAGCGGATGCCTAAACCTAGATCGGAAGGTTTTCACATTGGTAAGGGAGATAGCGTAAAATGAAGGGCATTGTAAGGTAAAAGAGAATGCTGATGGAATAAACTAAAAATAAGACAGGAAAAACGAATGCATGGTATACTAAGTGACAATGAAATGTAAAAAACTGACAGAGAAGACAATTTTGGGTAGGCGAGCGTAAGTTTTTGGGAAATAGGTAGCGTTGAAGAATATGGCTGATGCGTTGCTTAGGGGAAGTGTAGACGTGGTTAGCTACTGTGCTTACCTTAACCAGCGGACCGCCTTTTACAACCACCATCACAATCAAAGGAAAATAAAAACAGCGCGGTCAAAAATAGAAATTGAAAGCGAGGATTAAGACAAAAATACAACGCTGGATGTCAAAGCGAGTCACCGTCATCTCGTAACTCGACGGGAGTCAATCGCCATAAAAATTGCACCTTGAAACTGTATGAATTAAATAATAGCAGATCCTTCCCGCGGGCGGTTTCTGATCCACGAACAAAAAAATATTCCCCCACCTCGGAAAGCCGACTCGCAAACGAACAATTGGAAATTTGCCGGCTGCGGCATCGCACTGATTTGCAATGGAAAATACTTTTTTGCAACAAGAACGCGAACTAATTTTATTACAGTTTCACAATCCCAGGATTCATACATAACCACAAAGTGAGGTCAGCTTCTGCAGGGCCTTGTATTTTTTTCGCGAGCAACTCTAGAAAATATAATTAATACACAAACAAACGGGGAAGTATACAAAATACAGGGGTGAGGGGCAATGGAAAATACTACTGGAACATGGGTCAGCCTGTGCACGCGTTTCGCGGTTGAAAAAGTGATGACCTACCCTTTCCCTTGTCCTTCAAGCGAGAGGGGTAAAGGACAGGGCGGACTCGGGGAAGGGGGGCGATCTCCTTATAAATAAATAACAAAAGGGCTCGGGATGAAAGGGCGAGGAGAGGCCATTGGTCATCTCTCCCACTCTCGTCCCGTTCACACAGGGACTCCGCCCCCCCCCTCGCCCACCAAAGGCCACCGCTCCCTTTCCCAGGGGCCCTCCGCAAAATTACCACCAAGACATCTCGCTCTCCCCCATCTTTTTACGAAAAAATATAGAAAAACGAGGAAATGGCAATACGCAGTTCCCCGTACACAAAGGGGGAGGAGAAAGGAAATACCATTTCGGTTTCGTAGCTTGGAGACAGGATCAGAGGATCGGGCGCCCTCCGGCGGCTTAAAAATTCAAAAGTCCTTTTCTTTCCCTCGGCCGTTCCGAAAAACTTTCCAAAATGGCTTCGCATTGTGTGGCGCCCGCAATCTATGGCCCCCGCGTCACTCCGTATGCCATGCCTCACACTTCGGATCCATTGACCTCGGTCATTACTTTGCACATTTAATTAGACATTCATCTTAGACAAACAGATTTACAGCGATTTTTTTACCTGCTACTTACTTATGTGTACTTCCTTAATGCACCTGATCACTTTCGAATGGATGCCCTGTATTTTCATTCTCCAAATCCCCTTGGTCATGCAATTTTCCCTTTTTCTTTATGCGCTTATGTGTTTACCTAGACCGCCCACGTTTCCTTCTCCCTGGTGGTGACCATTCCAAACAGACTTCTTTGTCAATTTTCATCAACCATTCTTCGAAACTAGCCATACTATTGGAGAGATTTTTCTTCCATTTTTTTGTGCCACCGATTACTTCATGTCCATTAATTACCTGATATCTTCATGCTTTCCTTTCTAGCTTGAAGGTTTTGGAAACTCTATTCACTCCTTCATCTTCACAACTTGGTATTTCATTGCTCAGGCTTTCACTCAAGTCAATATCTCCGCCCCATAGGACAAGAATCGCCATTACTTGCAGGCTTCCCTTTTTTATTTCCTTAAATACTTATCTGCTTCATAGAACCGCATTAAATATTTTAACTGCACCTCAAGTCTGTTGTAACTTTCATTCTACATCAACCCTGCGGCCTCGTGATTAATGGAGCCCAATTACTTTACTGTTACACTACCTTGATGATTCCTTAGGGCGGATTAACATCTTCACTATCTCCTACTCCAGATATTCGGTTTCCTCTACCTGGTTTGTGTAAAAACGTATCGACAAAAGTTTTGGGAAAATATATTTGGCTCAAAATTCTTCAAAGTACATCCCTTGAGCGTCACACACACTTTTGCTAGCGGCTTTAACGCGACCCTTAGGCTACCTGGTAGGTATATTTCAGAAGGGCCTTGAGGGTACGCGTGCAAACTTCTTTGACACTTACACTCAGGGCCCCATGGCGGTGTTATTTAGCTAAGATTTGATTTTGAGAATAGAAAATATAAGATATTGATTCCTCAAACCCGGTCAAATAGTAAGTTTCTGATAAGAAAGTTATTAGTAGTAGCAGTTTTACGGGAGGTGGCCGACAGCTGAGGTAATTTGCGCCATTAAGGATGGATATGAAAGGAAGAAGGGTGGAGAGAAACCTGGCGTCGGCATTAGCCTGCTCTTGACGAAAAGCGCCGAGGGGTCCGCAGTTGAAAGTCCCATCCGACGGATGACGTACTCACTCAAAGTGCCCTCCACAAAGCACCCCAAGTAGGGATTGAGATACCACTGAAAAATATCTGCCGCCGTCGGCATTCGAACACGGGCCCTCTGGGTTGGAAGCCAGTACGTTAGCCACCGCACCATCCCCCATATGCAAGTTATTCGAGGCCTTTATGGAAAGGGCCTCCATTATACACACAAGGTTTGTATAAAACGTATTGGTAACAATTATTTCCTGACATGTGCGTGAAGTGCTGAATTAAGACAATCGGCTATGTGTAGTAGCCATGGCATAAGATCGTATTGTCATTGATAAGACGACAGTTCCCAACAATATCACTGAAAATTTGGCGATGCGAAAGATCTGCGCTAAACTCGTCCCGAAGGTCTTTGGACGGACGACCAAGAGCAGTGCTCAGTGAGTCTGCTCGCGAAGACCTTCTGCAACGTCATCACGACGATTCCCCAACCCCCTTACAGTCCCGACTTGGCACCAGACACAATTTTCTATTCCCAAAAGTGAAATCCTCCCTAAAAGGACACCACCATGGGACCCTGAGTGCCGTCAAAGAAGCTCCCACGCGAACCCTCAAGGACCTTCATGAATCCGCCTCCCAGGGAACCTTCGAGTCTTGGAAAAGCCGCTGGAAAAAGTGGGTCAACGCTCAAGGGATGAACTTTGAGGCATTGCAGCAATATCTGAAATAAATCTATTTTTCCGAAACTTTTCCGGATACTTTTAATACAAACCATGTATAATCGTCCGCAAAGAATATCTCTTTTCACATGTAATTCGTCCGTCGTGAGTCACTTTTTTGAGAATTGAGAAGTAGCATCGATAAAATTGCTTCGTCTCAAGTTGAAAATATAATTCTAGCACGAGTCAGACTTCGGCTTCTATCTCAGGTCCGTGCGGCTTAAGATGGAGGAGGTGCTAAAAATTTGGCGTTTGCATTTGTATCCTCGGTTCAACGCTAAGACGACAGCTGCTATTCCAATTTCATGAAAGCGGAAGAGGCCAAGTTGGACGGAGGACTGTTAAATAACATCGCCACGTGAAGCGAGAGTGTTCCGTGGTGGGTGCACGAGTGGTGTGCCCACTTCCGACTGCAAACTTTGAGAACAGCACGGCGGCAGAAGGTATTCATTGCAGTGGAGACGCTCGGCAAGTGAGTTTGTTCGAGGGCAGATAACAGAAATCGGGTCTAAATACCACAGGACCAATTCTAGAGAATCGGAAGAAGGTTGGAGAGAAACCCATCACCGGCACACGCCTGCTCCAAGAAAAAATAACGCGGAGGTCACAGCGTGCGAACGGGCGGACATCGCAACTTCCAAGTAGGGTGAAATATACACCCGCAAATTCCGACCGCTTTCCTCGGACGTCGGGAGGCAGATGACATTACACTGACCACCATTCCATTCTGATCCCCGTCCGTATAATGCGTAGCATTGCTCGGAAAAGTGTTGCAAAAGAAGACTTAATAGTTATTATTTTCTCGCGGACGCATTCTAATTTTCTCGCGTGGGAAACATGACTAGCGGATAAAATACTGAGCACATCAGCTAAATGGCTACACATCGAGGACTTAAAAGACAACTTGGGTGCGTAAATGTATGGAAAATCGCAACGAAAACTTTTAGGTCCCAACGATTACTTCACGTCGGCTGGCTTCCTACACTGAACTGACTAACAGCGACACAGATATAAATATGGATAAGTAATGTAATTTTTACAATTATATGATACAATGAATACATCAGTCAAGGTCATTTTTTAAAACATTTTTCCTAAGTCGATATTTATTCCATGATTTACTTTTCTAATAAAGCACTTGATAGTAAACGAAGGAATAAGTGAGAAAAGGAGTTAGGTGCGAGTATAAGTTTGTAATGAGGGTACTATAAAGTACGGGAATGCCATTTTAGGTGTAGGAGTCGTATTCCTGTCTAACTAATTATTCAACCTGCTTATAATACATGTAAAAGGAAATATGTAAAAAGGTACAAAGGATCTTAACGCAAATGGGAGACCACCCTTTCGAGTTACAAGGCTCGGAGATGACACCGCCATCATTGCAAATGTCAACAACATACTCGTAATTCCCTAAACACATTAAATGTGAGATGACAAAATGAAGAATTTTGCTAATGATAAAATATTTTTCACACAAATGTCATATTAATATTTAAGTTCTCAATTAGGCACGAGGAAGAATATAAATGAAGAATGATAGCCTTAGCATAATTTTTGTGAAATAGCGTGTTCGCAAATAGTGTTGGAATACTATAATATTTCCCTACTTTTATTTAAGCCGATCAATTTCGGCATTATTGCCTCATCGTGGAAGTAAAATTTGACTAAAAATTACTGTTAATTAAAATTAAAGTTACATCTTGAGCATGACGGCATTACTTCGAAAATTAATGTAATTTGTGAATGATTTAAACTGTTTGTTAAGATAAAAAGAACTTAATTATCTAAAATAAACATGAAAAAGAAATTTGTGAAGCCTTGTCTGGAGTGAGCTAATTTCTGGTAGCGAAACGTGGATCTTATGCGGGTGAGAAAATAAAAAGCCAGAACTGTAGAAATGCGGTGTTGGGGGAAAGTTGGAAAACAACTGGACAAGTTGAATGAAAAAAAAAGAAATGATAATATAATTAGCTAAATTGATTCAATAGCATCCATGCAATGCCTAATAGAATCAAGTTTCAACGTGTAATAAGAACGCGAAACTCAATTTTCCAAAAACCTAATTTTTCATTTTATTTTACTCATAAATCATTTAAATACACAATCGCATTTCATTTTAAAAACATTATGTTGATATGCACGAACATGAGCAGCATCGGTAAAGTAAACTATGCATAGAATGGTTCAACGCGTCGCGCCGGGTAAATATATACCTATTGAAGAATGCTATGAACGTCAATGAATGTTTGTTCTAAATGAATCTTCTGTTCCTTAATTTCACACGCGTCAATCGAAGCCTCATTGGTACATAAATACATCTGAAAGACGACATGCATTTAATCGCAATGTACATGTATGCACGTTCATTAAAAAAAATTAAAGTATCTGGAAATGAACCCGATACCAATTCATAGTTATTACCGATCATCCGGGACAATCTGAGGCCATATTTAATAAATGATAATGTAATGAAAATTGATGATACGCACTTTGATTGATTCGAATCGTCACACCATGACGAGAGGATCTTCCACGAATGCGAGACATCGGGAGGCACGCGAGAAATAGCCTTGGAACCACGCGAACACTGCCCAAGGGTGTCCCGCTCCCTCCTCCGGCACCGGAGGGCCACTCCGCGCAAATTAAGCAAGCGTCCCGCCCTCTCTATATCGCTCTTCCGGCCGCTCCCAACTCTCCCGACGCACACCTCTCTCGCCCGGTCCCGTCGTTTGTCATCTCGCGGGGGAGTGGGAGGGCCTAGGCGCGCGTCCGGTAAACCACTTTCCGAAATGGCTCTTGTACACTCGTTAAAAATTTCTGAAACCCATCGCTGGGGCAAACGGACCAGGGAGAGCGCGCAAGCCACTGCTGCTGCTTTCCCTGCCCCAAAGAATTGCCAAGAGGAACGAAATTACCGAGCTGCGAGAAGATTTCTACATTTTTAATTATTAACAGCCACTTAGGGTTTGAGGTATTTAAATGGTCCGAGCGCGTAAAAACGTATGTTCAACTCGCGGGCGAGGAGAGTGAACGGAGGTAGGGGAGGGATAATGAAATGAGAGGAAGCGGGTTTTAGCGAGAAAGAATGCGGTCCCATAATTTCTAATTTATATAAATATTGCGCGTTAATTTACCCCTTCTCCCTCCCGCAAACACTGCCGGCCATTTCCCTCATTGCGCTAGCAGAGGGAGGAACAATGTGGAGAAATGGCCTCTCCACTCACAAAATGAAATTCGCTCGTTTCACGTTTCCAGAGGGATGATTAAGAGACATCATAAATGTCGGGATTTCGGCGGGTACATTTATTCCCGCTTTACCTGCTAAAATTCATCGAAAGGACCTCTACAGGTATTACACTAGAAACGAGGTAAGATAGAAGGAAGCCGCCATAGGTAGGATGATAACATTCGAAGCGAATCGGAGCCTGATCGTGGCAATGTGATAAGGTATACGGGATCTCTCAAAATTTACAGTTTTAGATTTCCTCGCGGTCCCATTTTTGTGTGTAACAATTTGGCGTTGTTCACTGACATTAATATGGTAAGAACTTGAAGATCGAGGGATATTGACGAATTCGACTCCCTGTTTGTCGAATATTTTTTTGATAAATTCGTTCAATTATTGAAGGAAATATGTTGTTTGCATAAATAAGACATAAGAAGAAGTAGACATGTACTGGCAGAGGAAATCTCCAAATAGGTCCTCTCGAGTTTACTTCAAAGGTGAACGTTCCATTTCAATCGGCGCGAGAATATACAAATAACTAAAACTCATAGACTACTACGTCGGCTGTAAATAACTAAATTAGCCTTAAAAATCAACCAGATGGTTGATTTTATTACTAAGGATAGAGAGCTCCCATAATATCAAACCCTAAAAGGCCTGTGCGATACGCACGTAGGGATAAGGGTGAAAGTTCCTTCCTTGTGCTAACCCAAGTATCACCGAGTGTGACCTGGTGCCACACCTTAGGTGGATCCGAGTGTACTCAGGGTCGTCAACAAAAATCAAAACAATCAAATAAATCAAAACAACGTCCCTCTATGAAGAAATAGGTCGCTGCCAAAAACCAAATGCGTGCTCGGGGGAATAGACACTAAGGGGACTCCGGGTAACGGTGCGACACGTCACCAATTTCCACCCGATCACGTTTCACGTGGAATACCCACCTCTGAAGGGGTTTCCGTGCAGGGGTAGGGAGTGAAGGGGGTCCACCGCGGATGACCCAGCCTTCCGCATCCAAGCCACCCTCCCCGATAAAGCTGATGGCGTTGTCGCAGGCTGGAGCACTGACAATGCAATTCGAGGGTTGAATTTCTGATGGGGGAGGGTACGGGTTGGGAGAAGGGGGTTTGGAGGGGGAGGAAGGTCCGGCGGGGGACCAGGACAAGGGGGTGATTAATTGGTCCCAAGGACGCTCTCGAATGTGGGAGGGGAGACGAGCTCCGCGGCCGAAGAGAGAGAGAGCCGCTTGATTGGGTCCGCGGAATTGGAACGCTTGGACGGAGGCATATAAATATGTCAAAGCGCACATGAGCCGCACCATCCCCCAGACCCCGTCCTGCTTCCTCAACGCCCATCAATACCCATCCAGCGATACGTGATCGCTAGAGAGAGAGAGAGATGTTGTTTGTGAGTGGGTGTGAGAGAAGTAGTGATGGGGAGAAAGACAGAGAAACGAATAGACTTCCTCCCCGAACAAAAAAAAATAAAATGGACTTGACCAGGTCGGGACTGACGTGCAAAATGCTCTAGGAAGTGAAACCCGACGTGACTAGAAACATATCCTGAGGACGCTCCAGTATCGAAATCACTAGATTTCCTTGGATCCGCCAAGCTCCTCCAGAGTAACCGAGTGGGCGATTCGTCACTGTGAAAGCTAGACACCCAAAATACATTAATGTTAGTGAGTGATTTGCTAAACACGCCCACTGTAGTACGGCCGAATTTCAGATCTAACAGAGTAATTTATTTTAGGCGACCCTAGCTTCTCGTATTCAAGATTTGGGAATCATTATATCAGTGGGATACTTACCGCCTTCAAAAAAAGATTCCACATTCCAAACTAGCATGATGGATTTGACCGCATATCTATCGGAAGCACTTTCAATGAAAACATGTGCGTAAATACATATGTACGTTTGTACACACAAGGTCTGTCCTAAAGTAGTATGAAATTTGTTTCCCGGATAGGCGGGCGGAATGGAAGCGGTTTATATGGCTGGGTTCGAGGGATGGTAGGCTCAGGAAAGGCTGAAAAGGTCGATGACAGTTGGCTCCCAGCCTTTGTGGAGTGTGGATCGTTCGCTGGGGAAACCTCTATAATGTGACCTCGTCACGCTCCGCCATGATAGGTCATTGGAACAGTGCTAGGCCATCGAATTTACATATATATATATATATATATATATATATATATATATATATATATATATATATACATCATAACCAATGCACTTTGTTCAATCATCATAGCCAATGTTCTGCGAAAAACATTGAACATCATTCAGAGGTGTTGAAGCGAAAATCGTAACATGTTTCCTACTCCTACATCTTTAAGCAGTGAAAAATCGACCCGGTAATTCCAATTGCCCTAATACATACAGTCCCTGGTCTTCACAGGTATCAGTTATAAATCGTCCACGATCATAAATCACCTATGTCCTTATTCAGTAACAAAACCTTGACACAAAAATTCTAAATAATTTATTTACACTTAACTCCTCCTTAGAATCCGAAATACCCATCAAATCCTGAGCAATCATGGAGAATCCGAAAGGAGTGATGACTGTCGCGCCTGAACTGTTCTGTCATCCTTCTACTGAGTATTCCGCGGCAGAAGGTAAAATATTCATAATAAAAGTTGAGATGGAGTTGGGGCGTGGAAACGCGGTTTTGAGCGGGTCTCTTCCCCTTTGGTGATGACAGAGCGATCATCAGCAGAGGCAAAGGAGAAATTTCGGAAAGGGCTCTCTGGGATGAGGGGGAGGAGGACGGTGGGGCGTGGCAGTGACCCCCCCTCCCCAATTCCCAATCGACGCCGTACGTGATCTCCCCGATGAACGTGAACGTGATGACAGGTCAGCGAGCACGCACTGCGCGCGTATGCGATTGAAACAGACGCGGGGCGTGTGCAGTGGCGCGGGGCAATGCGTCCGACCGCTTTTGAAGCCCGAAATCACGATTGGCTCACACCGAGAGACAAGAGGGGGACAGCCGTGACCCCTTCCCACCCTGTGAAGCCTCCTCTCCCGTCAAACGTCCCGGCAATTTGCAAACGTGAAGCACGAAGAGAGATTGCGATTTAGCTTCGCTCAACCTTCTCCCGCCCTAAAGGCTCAATCCTTCTGTGCCTCCCCATCCCGTCCGTTTTTTTACATCGCCCAACTCCTCCTTTTTTTCCAACGTTATTTACTCTTTTTCGCAGGCTCCACAACCACCTACGTTTTGGGATCCGACCTCTGCACAGCACTCCAAAGCGTCCGTCACTCAAAAACCTATCGTCCGCTCTCATGAGAGAGGATGCGATGCATCCCGTGAACAGTTGCGAATGCACACACAAAAACACGCCCAACCACGGACGGTACCTGTCATTTCATTTGCTTCATTTATTTTCCATCGGCGAGTTTTTTTTGCGCGAAACGGTCGGAAGGGTACTTTCGCGATGGCGATGTTGCTCATCACGGATGCGAGCGAGGCGTCCTCTCCCTTCGGCGGGGGGGGGGGGACGACGTATCTTCTTTCCCCGCCGGCCGAGCCATCTGGCGAATCCGCACTTCCAATCACGTGAACGCTTTTTGCCCACGCGTGCCTTCCGCGCCCACCGAATTTCGGAGATGGATGGCCACACGAGAAATGGGGACCGTCTAATGGCGTACGTGTGTGCCATCAGAAGCCTTGTCGGACGCACAGAACGGACCAACACACACAACTTAATTCACGAGAGGGGATACGTCAATTCCAATCATTTGAAGGGATGACAACGTTTCCACGACTCGTGCGTGGCCAGAGACGATGTCGAGTCCATTCGTGAATCGGAAGTTTTCGAACTGAACGATTTTGCGTCGACGAGTTTGGAATGGTAAACAGATTATAATTTCCGCTACTTTGGAGTAATAACGGTATCTTTGTGCTAGGCGGGGTATATTCGCGGCACCTTGCAAATATTGCCACTGCTATTTGAAAATACCGAGCACGGTCAGAAGTAGACTGGTTGGATTATTTTACATCCAAATTAACAACATAGTGTTGGAGCAAAATATTAATAATGTTTCCTTCTCCGAATATATATTTTAAAATTTAATACGCATTCTCATAATTGGTTTGAAGATATTCAGTAGCATTCTCAGGAAACTTGAAGTAATGAATCATGGAAGTGTAGCATGAAGTTTTTGAAGGCAAGGAAATCCTCTCGGGAACTTCAGTATCATGCCAGGGTTCACCAACGCATGAAATTCACAATGGGCAAGAGGGAAGGAAAAAAAGGGAAGGCTATTCGCCGTGAATTATTTGGCGACTAGACCTCAGGGCTTACCACACAAAGAAATACTTTCATCAATTCACTCGACAATATTTTCCGACGTGCAGCATGAGAAAATCATTTTATGTGATTCACATTTTGAAACAGAGTGGCATAATGATGTTTAAAACAGAGAAGATGGAGGAGAATAACCTAGAGGCTGAAGAAAGAATGTATCGTGTGAATCACAATTAGAAAAATCTTGAGCGGTAAACGGTTTGCCCTTTCCACCTCCGCATGAGGAAAGACTTCTGGCAGCGCGGCCTGGTTAATCAGCCAAAACCTTTTGAGAGGATTATTTTAAATTCATAGCGTAATAAACTTCCATTGTTTTATGTATTCCATGGTGAATAGATATCGGGCTGTCCTCGGAAAAAATTGTGATTTTCTCCCTCTAAATGGCTTCAATTTTTCAACTACAGGAATAAAACAACATTTTTCCTTACAGTACTGCATTCTTTATCTTTATTGGTAGACTCCGCCCCCTCATACGTATTGTTCAAAATATTTCCCTTCCTCCAAACGGCATACTAAATTACCACTGTCTCGTGAGCAGATGTCAATATACAAGTATGTCAATACGGCCAGCGTGGTATGCAATATAATGCCCATACATTGGAATGTTCTAGGATTAAACCCCCCGCTGTGACTTTTATGAAAGTAGGTATAACAATTAAATTAGACAGACCAATAATAATTTAAAGGGTAAATTTTAACATAATAATGTCTCATTTTCATTGCTTACAATGAAGAAATCACCAGTCAAAACTCATGTCGTCCTGACCTATCTCATCCTAACTGCAACGAACGGCCATCACGTGTTTGCAAGACACGGAAGAAGACAACTCATCACATACCATTTTTTAATGTTTAAATTATACAATCAAATGCAGGGAATTATTGCATGAAGTTCTGCATGAATTATAGAGAGAAAATAAAACATCACTGCTGACCAAATTGACATGCATCTGAATCGACTCCATACTTAGAGAAGCGTGTTCGTCAAAGTCTCTCGACTCACTCGAAAAATTGAAATCTAAACATAGGTCAGCCATTTGGATGAAGTCGCGGGAATTAAGAGAGAGGTATACTTTGCCGGAGAAGAAATATATCGAGGGAAACGATTTCGAGAGAAAACGGTAACAAAGGCAAATTGGATCTCTGGAAAAATCGGCCGAGAGAGTACATCGCGTGGGTCGTTACGGAGGGAGGATCAATTCCTTTTCCTCTTTATTCCTGCCGTTGGGACGGGATTTTTCGGAGCGAGCAGAGAGGGACCTGACACAACCAGAAGCGACGGGCACATCTTCGCCTCGGGGTCGGCCAATTCGAGGGAAGGGCATAAAGTAAAAACACTGCAAAAAGCGGCGACGGCGATCCCCGGGAACTGGGTTAAGGGTGCGCGCGTTCCCCATTGAAGGATTCATGGGAGCCACAAGTTATCCATCCCCCCGCCCCACCACCCACCCCTTTCGTGCCCTCGCCCCTCCTCCCATTTTGTGATCACGAAAAAGAAGAAGAATCCCGGATGGGAGGACTCTGGAGGGGAGGGGGATTGGAGATCGAATGGAGGAAGGGGGAGAGAAGCAACAGAAAGGACAGAGAATCTGGAATTACGACATTGGAGCGAAATAGAATAAGATGGAAATAAGCGGAATGCTTCCCGAGAGAACACGAGAGGGAAATGAGAGGCGAGAGAGAAGGCTTTCCTAAAATGTACGCATACTCTAAGGGTTAAATCATTATTATTTTACTTTTTTAATTAAATTTAGGCAACCATACATTTCTATCGAAGACCCGCCGCTCGTTTCTTAACGAACGCTGGCTAGAATCCTTAGTAATAGCCTTTCGAAGACAGCAAGCAAGTTACAATATACGTGGTAACGCTATTCATCATAATGACGTAAAGAGTAGTTTGAGTAGACGTTGTTTGCAACTATTTTTGAAGGATTTGAAATAAAAAATCATTGCTTTGAGAAACTGTTCCAAGAATAATACGGATATTTGCTTCAGAATAGCTTTTTTAATGTACATAAATATATGAACATAAATCATCGTTGCAGCATATGGTGTAATTTTCCACATAGCTTCAGTTGAAGAGCACAGCATCATGGAATGATTACGACAGCCTGGTTTTCCACGTAGTATAATACGAATCGTGAACTTCCTAATAACGCTAGGATGCAGTAATTTGAGTGAAGGCTCCACGGTACAGGATTTACAGAAAACTTTATTTAGGAGCAATCTCCATGATGGAAAAGTTATTTAACTATTACTTAAGGATAGTAAACGAGTAGAATATACAATATGGAACTCATTATAAGGACAAAAATTTGCATGCCTTCCCTAATGGAATTATATACAATCGTGGAAAAGATCAGGATTGCGGGCTTATAAATCAATCACTCTCGAAGGAACCTTCAACTATGAACTTCACCCATGAAATATTTGTCCAATTTAAATTAAAATTGTGAGGTGAATACAAAACGTACAATATTATTTGACATAATTTACTCTTTATGCGGTAATACATAGATTCACAACATGAAAAAATATAAGGACGATCCAATGAGTATATTAATAAACTTACTACGCACGTTCAAACAAGTCTCCACGTATTATTTAAACGGCTAGGAATGAAATCATTCTAGATTTGGGGTCACCGGAAAGGATTCAATCCCTACAGGGTATTCCAAAGGAACAGCGGGAGATGCCGCAACAGTAACTTTTAACAAAGTCATCCGCTAATGTGCATTTCAATGCATTGAGGGATCCGGGTTCGAATCCAGGTCAAGGTGAATGATTTTTACACTCTGAATTTGTTGCCTAGAGGGTAATTTTACGTTGAGGTAGACAGACGATTCGAAGCCATCAAATCATCATGAAAGAAAAAACACATTAAAAATGCAGATGAGCTACGAATACCCTCGTCTTTGACCATGGTTACTCTTTATAAATAATTTAATTTATTTTTCCATCGCCCTCACGTTTATTCTTAAGATGTTTGAACGAAACATGTGATTCCTTCCCTCCTCCTCTCCCTCTAAATTACTGATAAGACCGAAACAAGCCCAGCTAAAGCAAGCAGGGATGTGGTCACGTCACCGCGAGGTTAGCACCTACCACAGTTCCTATAACTGTATCGCGTATCTTCATTATGATTTCCATTACTTCTACGAGAGCAGAGTCTTTTAAGTGAACATGAGGAAAACCTTTCGCGTGGAATATGCTGGTAGACAATAACAATGAATGCATAATGCATATCACAGTTCTGGTGTAAGTGAATGCATTACATTGTTTGATATAATCTAATAAATATCTTACTTGCTAAATCGTCAAGGGTTTTTACAACAATAATATTCTACAACATCGTAACAGAAAAATGCTAAAAATGGAAATGGCATTACATCTTTAAAAGTGGAAAAATTACAAATGTAACCTAGTTCTTATAATATTAATACACTTCCCTTTGAGACTGAAACCAATGTTTGACATTGAAATTCGACGAGATGATGAAAATGGCTTAGTTGGTGTGCCCAGCTTACGCTGGCGTGACTTTTCGACAAATGAACTCGAATGACTATGTCGCACCAACTTCACCACCCAAATCGGATTGTGCGAAAATACGCTGGTTCGTTTAAAGTGGAGGAATACACTATTATTGTACTCGGTGAGAGAGGCACATTTCTACTATCCCCCCACCCCTGCCTTTCAAGCGTCGCCCAAGCTACGTAAATTCATTTGATACAAGGAAATCATGGCTGCCCATCAAAAGTTATTTCCAAACTCCAAGGACCACTGCCAGCGGTGTAAGTAGGCCTTACTACATCCACTCAACTATTCCCATGTAAGACATTATGGGCCAACGAATGCTCTTTACGCACTTTAAGTACGTATTGAAGCAAAAAGGAGAAATACGAGGCTTCGTTTGTTCCCGGCAGTGAGAAGGCGTGGTACCCATCGTGCACAGATTTTACAGGATCCCAATCGTTCAATAATGAAGCCGACACGTTCCTTGGATATTCCAATATGATTTGCGATACGCTTTTGAGAGATTCGCCGGTTCAAATTCATTTTCATTTAAATCAAATCTCCGACGAGTTTGCGGCATTTATCGTCTGTGGAACTGATGCGTGTTTCATCAACAATTCTGGCTTTTCCAGGCTCACAAACACGAATTATATTTTACTAACCATCGATTTACATTAGACCTATCAACAGCATCGTCACCACAAACAGCCTTTAAACGACGATGTATCTCAGTAGGAGTCACTTTTTCAGCAGTTAAAAATTCGATAACAGCACGCTGTTTAACTCGCGTTGACATGACACTACGACATGCCTCCATACTTCCGCTTCTCAAAATACACTGACTGAATGTAACGACCTCACACTTGCGAATGCGTGCGGAGGTGGAATGGTACTTCCACATATCATCAGGAGTGCTTCTTTAAGTCATTTTGTTTGTGGTCTACAAGCATGTGTGCTATAGTTTTCAGCCAACCCTCGTACATATATGAGAGGCGATCATACGACGTACATAGACGCAATCGAAAACTCACCAACCACAAGAGCACTTGAAAAAAAACTATGAATTCTAGGAAAGATTGAGTTCACTGATTCGGGAAGGCCACGCTCCCTCGAGCGACCACGGAAACGAAAGGATTTTTGCCGAGTAAAAAGCGGCATGGCGAGCTGGATGATGGCGACTGTGGTCCTCCTCGGATAGAACAAAAGGGATGAGTTTCTTTTCGATGGAACAGTAAGTAGGTGTAAAAGTATTCGGAGGGTAGTCCTTTGATGGGCAGAAGTAAGCCTCTTTTGACGCCTCGATAAAACCTTTGAACCCACATTGGCGTAGGTTGAAAGGTAAACCGCAGCTTTCGATTCTAGCCCGTTCATTCCACAAGGGTACACTCACAAACGGATGCCCTTCCGTATGATTTACATCTAAGGGACTCTTAGAAACCTTTTCACGAATATAATTTCTACGGTGATGGTGTATCTTTACAATGAATTTTCTTTAGCTATTTTACGATGAAGAATACTGGCCAGAGTTCACAACAGTATTTTAATAAATGTGAGTAAACAGAAACGCAAGCATTGCTTAAATGTTCTATGCATAGCTAACCAAATGCATGTCACCATTTGGTTCACAAATATTGGGAAAAAATAATTATCTTGAATTTTCATTCGCCGGCTATGGCTATTTAGGAGTTTTGTTATGTTTATGTCGTGCGACATTGACGGAAATTACTTCGGGAATTGACATCTGCAGATACTACTCACAGAAATCATTATAATTTTCTCATTGAGCCGTGACTTGGATAGTTGACGGTTTTTTTTTAGCGACAAGTATTTAATAGCAATTATTTCAGATGGATAAAAATAAAGTAATTAGGTTTTCTAGAGAGAGCAAAGCCAACATAATTGTTAAAGGTAGAGCAGGTCGAATAGTTTACCTATCTCGGAAACGTTTCAGACCAAAATGGTCAAAGTAGTAGAGATATAAGGAGAAAAACTGCGTTAGCCAAAGATGCTATCCAAAGAAGGACGGGGTTGATGACAGGGATAACAAGTCCGGATGTTAAGACAAGACTCGTCCAAGAAACTTATGTCCATCAAAAACCTACCTTAATAGATAAACGGAATTAATTCTCTTAAGACCGGATGTAAAATACATTAAAATGACATCTTGAATGTAACTATAATATCACACCTTAAGTTAGAGAAGGGCAAGGTGCATCAATTTTTTTTCAGTCCTAGGAAGGCTGTCCAAAAAAAGATTATAAAAAGTTAATTCGCATAATTTAAAGAGGAAAATTTAACTTTATGTGACATGACTAGCTTAATATTTAATGGCTGCGTGGTACAAGTTTCGTTGATTTAATTTAAATCCAGGATTGCGCCAGCAGTAGGCGTCGAGTTGAAACGCTCAAGTCGCCCACGGCACCGACGGGAGGTAAAACGAGACGCTACATTTAAATTTTACTTTCGCCCGCAGAAATCGTAATCCGACGCCCATGCTGAGAGACTATTCCTCCTTATAGGGCATATAGAAGATGGTTTAAAACGTTTATAGAGGGGATAAAGTCATCAAGAGAAATCTCCACCGGAGTTTCAGTCACTACTTCACGGAAATAACTGTTAAACACCGATGCTACTATTGTGAGGGAAGATCATCTTAATTTTAGAGGACCATGAGAAACAATAAACACTCCGTTGCCTTCTCGCTGGTAACAGATCCAAGTTCAAGAAGACGTATTTGTGCGTGTTGAGTCACGCGAAATGCGATTATCTCGCGAACATCAAACTTATCCTCCCTGTACTCCACAGCTAGCCTCAAGTGACTTTTTTACCGTTTCCCAGTATCATGCATTCGTAATAACAGGCGCAATGTTATGTAACACCAACCAGAAAAGCGTTTTAAATCATCCGAAGCAGGTGTAGGCAAACTGAACATGTTTAAACCCGCAACTACTGCCGCTGTCGCATAAGTGGGGTCAAATTCAACGACACGTACACGGTCTATTGTGAATGAAATGGGCATGGTTTTATTGTACCGCGACTATCCATGGCAGCGCGGTAAAACCGGTCGGGAAATGTGGTGGGGGTCTGTCCTTCCAACGCAGCCGGTCGCCAGTTTTCTCCAAGCAATCTGAGCGGAAAGACGTGCCTCCGCGTGAAGTGCGTTTTTCGACTTTTTTACACGGCCTGATGGAGCGCCCAGCCACATGTTCTTCATCGTTACGTCAACTTCCTGGCCCGAGCACCCCGGTGGTCCCCCAGCCACCTTACAGTCCCGACTTGGCTCCGTGCGACTTTTTTTGGTTGGAAAATATCTAAAAGCCTCTTACAACGTTCCTGAGATACATTCCCATCGAGGAGTTTCAGGGTGCCTTCCAGGCGTGGCAGACACGTCTCTGCAAGTTTATTGATGCAGGGGCAGAGTATTTTGAAGAAATTTAAGCACTTGTACAAGTAAGATCAATAAATCTATTTTTCCCAGAGAAAGCACCTTGCTTTTACAGTGAACACTGTATCACATATTCATTATAAATTATGCTAACAGTAAAACATTCAATTAAATTTCAAAAGAATACTTTATGCGAATCATAATTATATGAACAGACTTAAATGAACACCCAAACATGGTTGGTCACTTTGGCGACTTATTTAGCCAACAAAATATATGGCTACGTTTCGTTCTAATTATTTCCCTGTATGCATACCTTCCCTCTGGGTAGAATACTGTACTACTTTTTCACATTACTGATGAGAATGGCCTGCGATATGAAGAACAAGAAACATATTTGCGGAATATTATCTTGCTATTTAAAAATGATAACATAATGTCAGCCACAGTATTTTATTCTGCAGAAAGAGTAGTTGTATTATAAAGAGTATTTTGAGCTACTGACTAGTTGGTCCAGCATTCGAATCCCAATTAATACTTTTGGACTACCTCATCTGAATATCGGCGGGGCGGTTTTCTGGTTACTAGATCATCATAGGAAACTGAATGGTGGCTCAGAGAAAGGAACTGATCTTTTCCCCTAAAGCCTTCGAGTTCGCAAGTCTAGGACTTCGGTCAACATTCTGTTGACCTTCCAACAGACGAGTCTCAGGGTGATTGCCTAAATCAGTGCCTCCCAACCCACGGCCGACCCAGGCACTCCGGTGGGTAACGCTCGCCCAGTCATGGGCTCGATCCGACTATTAATAACCTATGCGATGATGTGCAACAGGCGCCGAAGGGAATGTTTTCAGTAAAAAAACTAGACTGAAGAGCAAAAGAGTCTTCTACAACTTAAATGAATCCTCATAATTGTATTTGATGCTTTCTTCCTATTATTACCGAAATTGGGATGCAGCGCTTTCATGAGTTACTAATATCAGTAATCTACCGGTTAAGGTGGATTTTGATGGACACAAGCGGATACAGTACAGCGGCAATTCCCTTGTATTTCTTAAGGAAAAACAACTCAATATTCAACCTTACAACGGAAACCTATTCAATTCCGCATACTTCCTTCCTCCCTTCATTACATCCAAAATTCCCATCCTATCCTTGCCCCTTCCTCGGTTGTCCTATGTTCTTCCCTCTAACACAGTCTCCCCACGGCCAATCAATACGCCCTTCATTCATTTTTCCTGTCTCCTCATGATTCCTCCGGACAATTCCCTCTCCTCGCCCACCATTTCCAGCACCTTCTCATTTGTCTTATTTTCTGCCCATTTCACCTTCTCCACAACCACATTACAAAAGCCTCTAATCTATGCCCATGCAGCTTCAATCACAATGATTCCGCGCCGTACAAAACAGCCCTGCAATCAAAATTTAGAAGAGCCTTTTCCTAACATCCTTACTCAAAATCATCAGTAATCAATTCAATCCTCAGTAATTTATTACTATTAATTCATATTTTTTTCAGTTTTTTTCTATTTATTTCAACGGTAATTTAGTAGCTTATTTCAATCTGAAGCGAAGTGATCTGATACGGTTTTGTCCAGGTCACTATTTAGATCTGAAGCGTTATCATGGCTTAAAGGTAAAAATTCGTTGGGGACTTGCTGCTGTAGTATTTCACCTTCCGTGTGTAAATACAATGTCTCTATTCGATTATATTCCATTGCAAGCTGCAATAACGCTCCTCTCCAGTATAACGGAGAAAACTGAGACCCATTGGCTGGGTATCTCTGCAGGGTAAAAAAGTTTCGAAATACAAGTTTTGAATTTCCTCCGGAATAGAGAAGATAACGGTGAAATCCTGAACATCCGGACGTGCCATTACTTATACACGAAACGCTTCGTTTTTTATATATATTGTTGTTTTACCAACATGCACCATGCATTCAGAATTCATGTGCCGTTTAAAAAAAACACATAAAAAGTCCGTCCGAAATCCAAAAATGCCGTGACGACTGAATAAAGCAATAGCATATTCCAAATAAAAAACACTGCTTCCAGTCCTTCGAGTAGAGCTCGTGAGAACACAAAGAAAGCTCCTGCCGCCCCAACATTTAAAGTTGAAATTAAAAAAGGTTCATTTTTAACAATATTCATATTTCTAAAAGCTAAAACCCCAAATGAATAAAAACTTACAGCACTTGAATGAACTGAGGAAGGGAGAACGTGGATAAAGAAAATGGTGACATTTTATTAAAACACATGCATAAAACGTGAGATATTATGCTAAGACTCAGTCATCACTTGAGAAAATGTCTTTTGGTTAAAAACACATCAAATTTCGCCCATTGCAAATCATGCATATCCTTACCAATATTTATTTAAAATAGGCGAATATAAATTCCTCTACCTTATTTATATACATTTTCACAGGATTACTATATTTACGCCCGGCAGGTTTCCTTCTTCCGATGACACAATATCCCAGGAATAATTATGCAAATACGTACACACATACTGTTAGGAAGAAAATACTGAATAAATATTGATGACGTGAACAAAAAATGAAATTAAATGTTGGGGATCGAAGGTAAAGAGGATCGAAAGATGACAGCATAATAAAAAAATTGGGTCGCAGAAGAGACTATATGGTATACTAAATGCGGTGGTGTACGCTGCACTATGGCACGTATGGATCCCAACCGTAGGCACACGCGCCGCAGAATGGGAACCTAATGGAGCCCAATCGTGGGGCACCACAAGTACAGTTGCCATGATTGGTTCGATAGGCGATAGTGGAGTGCACCTCGGTGCTCTGCTGCCCCGCAGCGAGTGAAACGCACGCACGGAGGAGGAGAGAGCTCTCTTCCCCGAGCCATCTGCGGCTGCACGCGCCCCCAACCTGCCTTTCCCCTCCCTCCCCCTCCAAACCAATCCAATATTCCGCCTCCAATCGGGCGCAATCCATCTCGTTCTCATTTGCCGCAGAGATCTCCCAACAACGGATTCCGCTATTTCTCCCCTGATTACTTCCTCGATTCTCGTTTCACGCTTAAACATGCTGCATCCGACTACGTACAATATTCGCACAACATGAGGGTTCCTTTTCTTTCCTGATGCCTTCATCCAGTGGTTCATATTTCTCTAGCATCTCTCATTCTCTCTCTGTTTCACATGCGTATCAGCCTTGGGCTTGGCTTCCGTACGGGGCTTTCGGGAGATAAAATATATTATTTACATTGACATTTACAGCATTCTACAGTTCAATAACTGACAAAGACGATAATCACAGCCACAGTACTAGGCCTTGCCTAATGCGGCCCCAAATGCACATAACATCCTGAACAATGGTAAACCACTCTTCTACTCCACGCCCTTTCTACTCCTATTCGGCTCGTCCAACATGCCTAATCTAAATGTCATTCAGAATCCACTGCCACCTTCTGACTCATTCTACTTCGTCTTTTTCGCATCTCGGGAATGGTGGCGCAACATATCTCCATAGAATACCCACTCATCGGTACCTATCTTAAGGCCCGTCATACGACGACGTCTTGTTTCTGTTCACCCATCCTCCCCATCGAAGTTACCCCTTTCCCTAATTCACACATCGAAGAATAATTTTTGAAATTAAACAATATGGAAAGGATAAATTGAGCTTCTTACCGCCTCTTTTTAGACTGATTATATTGAATAATATTTCCTTAAGTCGTATAAGGTCGTATAAGGAATCAAGGCTAACCAATATGCCTGACTAGCAAATTTAACGAGAACCACATAAAGCGGTTTCAGACGTCAGAAGTAAACCGCCTGTTTCGGGGAAAGGGGGGGGGGTGAATCAAACGATCACCGGAAGATATTATTTCCAGCGTAATAAAATACTGACGAGAGTCGTCCAGGTGAAAGGAATGATAAGTACAGAATAGTCGCTTTGCCGGAACACCGCTAACCACAGAAGGAACATGACTATGCCGCCCATATACATTCAATCGCCTCTCAGGAGGGGCTCCCAAGGGGCCGTTATTGCGCTCACTAGCCTTTCGACACGGGAGAGACATTCCAGGTAACGTACGGTCTGAGGACTGCGTCGGGCAGGGCGCACTGCCTCCCCGCCGGGACGAAATTATTGAAAACTCTGGGGGATATTTCATAACCTCGAGAAAAGTATCGGGTTCTGTGCTCAGGGGAGGGAGGTCCCCCATGCGGAGAGCGAGCGTATTCAACGATCCCTCGCAATATGCGAATACAAGGGAATAACAGCGGGGAGAAAGGAGTGTATTTGTTGGAAAAAAATACCCAGCGGGACTCCCGGCCCAAGCGTCGGGGACGGTCGGCCATGAACGAGTAAAAGCATCCGCGATCGCCAAAAGTAGTAAAAAATAATATATCTTATGGCCCGATTCTCTCCGATAAAGGAGCGAAGAATTTGAATGCCAATTTCAAGCAGTCGACATCATTTCTCGAACAATCCTTTGGTGCCCATACTGCCAATTTACATATATAATATCACTCACTCTTGGAGCATCCGTGGTCGTGCGGAAGGCAATATTACGACGCCGGCAGAACCGAAAACCGGCTCTCGGAGGCATTATATGAAAAGAGAGTTCAAGTGACGCCGTAGAAAAATCATTCACGGGAAGAAATGGAGTTCCAAAGGGATAAAGTAAAATATTTAATGCGGTTTATCCACCTGCACACTTAAGCTAGCACTCCTGATATGCGGGTGGCACTATATATGCGGCAATATATAGTAATCACTCGCACAAAGCAGAGAACATTTCCTTACTACGCGCAGTCGACATTTTCCAAATCATTCAGCAGCCCTTCAAAACATAAAAAAATATTTCTGGAAGTATATCAGCGATTTAGGCAATGATCGACTATTTTCCATTTGATGAGATAAAAAAATCTCATAGAGATAGCTAAATAAAAAAGTCTATAAGTTACGCATAATTATTTAGTCATATACATAACTTACGAAACGTTTTATCTGAAACCTATAGATATACACATTAAATGATTGATATAACTGAATGTCTAACGGCTCAGAATTATTTTGCGGATGATATCGCAGCGATCCCACAATTCTTCCACTTTAACATCGGTATACAGTCGGAATTTGTTCACGAGAAGCGAATGAACCATTACTCATAATTGAAATTTTAATGTACAATTAAAAACAAACCCCTCGGCACGCAGTACAAATTTTGTTCCACTTTCTCTGGCTTTTTTTATAATTTTGAGATTCACTACGGGGATTTATGACGTGGATAAGCGAAATACGCAGAAGTTAAGTAGTCCTAAGATAGCTATACAAAATGCAATGTTTTCGTGTTACTATGTTTTAGCGCCGAGTTCCACAATCGTCAAATTCAGGATATTAACCTCAACAAGTCGTTAGCATAGACTTATTTGTATTTCATCAGCGTCAGACAAAAGAGCAGTCATAGACAGAAAATACCTAAAATGATGACATCATCAAACGCGTATCTTAAGGCTACCATAATACGCCAAAGCAACAAAACAAGTGGCGCATTAACGATTCGAATACATGTTGCTGGAAGCGTAGTAGACATATTTTTTAATTAATAATTATGTCTAGTTATGAAAATAATAATAAGAAGATATTGAGAGCAAATTAAAGAAAATTTATCTATGGTATGAAACACTGAAGATAAAAAGTAAAACCAATCACAATGATTGAGCGCTCATTACGATTATCAGGGACTTAAGCGGTTAAATGAATTTCGGAAAAAAAACAAAAACTCACAAAAGAAAACAAGCAAACATTGTAACTGACAGAATGACTAATGTGCCCCAAGTTGAATTAAAATTAGCACTCGAATTAAAAAAGATTAACAATTGGAACGACACCTTAACGGAGGAAAACAATAATAAAAATTAAATATAAAAATTTGACAAGGGGAAAGAAAACTTCGAGAACACTTCTTCGTATGTGTACGTGCGAGTTTGTGTATGTATGCGCACGTGTGTGTGTATACATACATATATATATATATATATATATATATATATATATATATATATATATATATATATATATATATATATATATATATATATATATATATATATATATAAATATATGTGTGTGTGTGTATAATATGTGTATATTTTGTGCTCACTGTATGTATATATACAGAGAGTACACAAAAATGTGTACATATATAAATATATATATATATAGAAATATAAACATATTTTTTTGTATTCGCGGTTTCGCGAAGGGGAGCCACTCCTTCCGCCTCTCGAGCAAGTAAGAAACGCCGCCGATATCCAGAAAAAAAGGGTTTGAAGAAGAAGGCAAAAGAGGGAACAAAGGTAACACGTGAAACACGGCGGTGAGTCGATGATCCCGGGGCCTAAAGAGGGCGGGGTGGCTCAAAAGGTGAACTTGGATCTTCAAAGCAGAAGTGAGTGGGCGGGCGCCAAGGCGGTGCCGTAAACAGGTGAGCAGATGAGGGAGAGAGGGAAGGGGGGGAGAAAAGATGAGGGGGAGCGTTCGGGAAATGGAATGAGGAGAGGAAAGGTGTGGACTCGACCGAGTCGGAGGCTGAGCACAACAGGGAGGGCCGGTTGAGGACCTCTCTCCAACTGAGAGCGGCTTTCATCTTTACCGCAACACGGAAGTTCTTTTTTGACTGCGTCTGATATCCCGAGACAAAGTTATGGGCAGGAAATTCGGCTGGAGTAAACGTTTCTTCCGATAGCAACATTGAGACCCACTGCTTTGGTCTATGAGGCACATGTAGCTACTATTCCGACAGCTGATAATTAAATGATATAAGCCTACCTTTGAAGATCGCGTGGATGATTATGTGAAGACTGTATGTTTATTGCGGTATTCTGCCGTTTTAAGTTTCAACACTATACAATTTCATCAAGCGAAAAAAACAGCCGAAAATCGGATACTAGAGCAAAAATGAATCTTCAATTCCGCAAACTTCCTTCCTCCCTTCATTCCATCAAAAATTCCGATCCTATCCCCGCCCCCTTCCTCGTTTGCCTAACATTCTTCCTTCTCCCACAGTCTTCAACATCGAATATTCAACATCCAACTGCTAATCAACATGCATCGCATCCATCTTTTCTGCTTCCTTTTGACTTCTCCCAACCAACCCTCTCTTCTCCGCCACAATACTTGCACTTCCTCATTTATTTTCCTATCTGTCGACTTCACCTTTTACATCCTTCTCCACACCCATATTTCATAAACCTCCAATCAGCGCCTATCATCCAGATTCAATGACCATGTCTCTGCGCCGCTCAAAACCACGCTCCATAGCCAAGTTTTGACGAGCCTTTTCTTAACATCCTTACTCTACTTCCTGTCAAAAATTCCTTTCCCCCGTGTAAGATTATTGAAAGCGCAAAGGTACGGTGGGAAACGTACTGGTTGCCCTCCCAGAGGACATGGATTCGACTCCAGTAGACAGCAGATTTTATCAGTAGTATACCGATCCCACTTCAGGTGCTTTGTGGAGGGCAATTTAAGTGAGTAAGCCGTCCATCGGATGGGACATAAAGCTGTGGGCCCTTTGGCGCCTTTGGTTAAGAGTATGCTAATGCCGACACCGGGTTTCTCTCCACCCTTCCTACTTTCCCATTCACCCCTAATGGCGCAAATGACCTCTGCTGTCGGTCGCCTCCCCTAGTAACTACTAGTACTTCATGAAGGGTTTCCAGATACCCTCTCTAATTTGCAGAGCAGATATTTGGTTCAACGGGTGGATAACTCAGCCTTCCAACGGAATCAGAAACCATTTTTTTCCAGTGCTCTCAAAACCAACATGACGATGAGGGGATAATAAATTGTCGTAGAACCTCTACAATTTTCACATTATCAGACCTAAACCCCAAGATTCCTCATGCAATTGAGAAATAAAGAAGAAAATACTTCCCAGCCTTCAATTTTTGCCATCGTATTCCATTCTCTCTTTTGTGAAGGGTTTTGGTACAACACCTCCGGAGTTCAAATCGGAGGTTTCAAGCCGCCAAAACTACTTTGGAAAATTTACTCGACACCAGAAATCGCTCTGCTGAAGGAAAAGAGATTCATTTGGCAGATTTTTGGTAGTCCCCAGACACTAACACACAACCACCAAATAAATATTTTGTGACTCCTAACAAAACAAAATACAATCCAGCAACCTATTCTACATCAGGCCCTTCTTCATCTCTGAATACTTCCTTCTTCCCTTCATCCCGTTCAGCATCCCTGTCCTGTTCCTGCCCTTTCCTCGCTTGCCCAACATTCTCCCCTCAATTACAGTCTTCAGCAACCCGCTGCCAGTCGATACGCCCTTCATCCATTTTTCTTGCCTCCATAGGATTTCTTGGCTTCGTGATACGGCGGGAGAAAGGTACGACGCCGGTATTAAAAAGCTGGTTACAAGGATGCAAAAAGTGATTGATCATCAAGGCGACTATGTAGAAAAATAGCTAAATGCTCAACCTTTCCAATGATGAACACAAAGTTGAGAATAAATTTGATCTTTCATGCAAAAAAATAGGAGACCTTACTTTTCGAATCGCCCTCGTATATACATATGTACGTTCATTGGAAGAAATTGTCCCTTTTCCACCACGTTATCTCAACTAAAATTAATAAGCCGTTGATTCGGCCATCAATACGATTAGAGTCTAACTTGGAACCAGCATAGTGACTACCAATTGGATAGGTGTATGACTCAGGGCCCTAAACGCTCCGATTCGGAACTATCAAGCTGATCGATCAATTTATTGTCATCATAAGACTGAAGTTGCAGGCTTAAAAATGTTGCTTCGATGGAATAAAAATCCATATGTATAAAAACATTTCTAATCTCAAAAGACTTCTGATTAAATTTTAAGACCTGTTGACAAATTTTAGTGCGAATTAAGGCACGTCATTCTCGCCAATTTATTAAAGTTAACAAAATATATAACTTTAGGCAGTAACAATACATAAACATTTGAACACACAAGGCAGGCTTTTGCATAGTGAAGAGAAATATTATTATTGAACCCAAATATCTCACAAGCTAAACATTTAAACTATTTCAATAAGTGACAAAAAAATATACACGTACCTTACAAAAAATATGAAAAAAAAATAAAACTGGAAACGTGCGAATTGAAACAAAAAAGTACATGAAATTTCTCTACATAATACTCATAAAATCCACTTGACTCGACCCTCTGGAATCACAGGTAAAACGCTCAACTGCTACACCTCATAGAAACTTGTAGATATTCTGGAAAATTCCTAGAAATAGATTAAAATGCCTGCCGTCTTCTTCTTTAAATCGGCGTAGTTTGCAACAACGGAACTATTTCCATGCTTTGGTCTCATGGAGGCTCTCCAGCGGAATGTAGAAAACAGTTTCATTTGAAATAAAACTCGCGATTTCCTTCTTCCCTCAATTTCTTCGTTATTCTACAAGGCTGCCGAAAAACGAATTCCTGCCAAGAACCTCCCGCAGTCATCTGACCCAGTTCGCAGAGTCGAAAGCCTTGCCTGAGGGAAGCCTCCTCCTGCACAACACACCTACTTCCCTCTATCGCCCCGCGCACACAGCGGCGTCACACAACCCTCGTCGACTGAGTACACAAGTGAACGGGATAGGGCCTTTGGATATGCTTTTGTGAGCGTTAAGATTCCAACAGACTGGTCGGAGGAGAGCCTGAATGAAAATTCGCTTCCAATCGATTAAGTAAGTCTCTTCCCGCTTCAAAAGAAAGTCATACGTACACTCAGTGGGGGAATACGGGAAGGGGGGGGGCACTGGTGCACCTCCACTATTTTCCGATACCCATGACAACGGACTCTTTTCGTTCTGACTTGGAAGTCTTCAAAATAATGGCCGACCTATTCAATCTTATCTATGAATTCCATGGATTCAGCCGGAGTACACAAATAAAAAAAATACCCCCATTTTTTCCCACACGGGAATCCCGTGACCGTGTATTCACCGGATAGATTGAACTACCAAATTGCCTTTCTCACCAACAACCAGATTTTTCTGTCAAGCAGCCTTTCCATTCGCTATAGAAAGCAGATAATGCAATGAAATAAGGAAGACTCGACAAAGGGAGTGTATGGCGCTATACAGAAGTTAAAATTGTACAAGAATATTTGTTATTTCCCAACAGTAGTTTTCTCACACGGGGCCGAGATTTCTCGTTATTATGATATCGCCAGAAACTTACGGAAAGTCAGGTGTTATCATGGCGTTTCTGTCATTTAATTACAAACTTCATCACTTCCCCAGCATTGCCATTACAATCGACCGAAGGTTATATCCAATTTATTTGAAATTTATTTTCAAATTTTCCTTCGGCCATTTTTCTCAATAATTGGCGTAAAACTAAGGTTACTTTAAAATATAAATTTTCCGATATTCACGATGCGTAAACACATAATAAATCATGATATTTTCTCAGTTGTTTTTTGTTTATTTCGGAGAAGGTAAGTGGGGAACACATTAAAAATGCAGTAGGCTTTTGTTCTCTGCTCGTGATCGTCAATCAAATGAAATGCCATGATGGGTAAACAGTTTTTACAAAAATATAATTATAATGACAAATTTTAAAAATATTCTTGGCCATTTCAATGCCTTTCGATAAACATATTCCATTTTACCAGCTTGACGAGCGGAGTAACTTAAATATGCCGGGGGCTTTTCACGTCCGTTTGCCCGGTCGCTTATTAAGGGGAAAGGGTCCACGATCCCCCCGAGAACCGAGGGCGAGGCCGCAAAATCCCGGATGCACCACCCGCGAGCCAAGTCGGCGAATCCGGAGTGCGTGAGCGAGAGAGAGCGGGAGAGAGCGCCGGGGAGACATCTGTGGAGGACGCCGCGGAATTTCGTCCGTCCCCAGTCACCCCGGGTGGACACCGAAGGGCGGCGCGTGGGGGGGGGGGATGGAGAGGAGGGAGTGATGGCCGTGAAACGAGGAGCATTGCCGGCCGGCTTCATTAAAACGGGGCTCATGCGCTGCCACACGCACGCAAGAGTGCAGGCGGAAGGGAACGGCCGCGCGGACCCATTCATACCACGCGACTGACTCATTGCAGCACCACCCCACCCCCCCTCACACAGCACCCCTCGCCCTAACCTCCCCCCATGCGCCCTCGTGCACATTTATCCACGCGGACTACTTCCACCTACCTCTTGTGCGTCGCTGCTGAGTGCTGGGATCCATTCGCCCAGATCCGCCACCAGCAGTGCTGGCGAGGCACAAGAGAATGCACCTTCAAACGACCAAAAACAATTTCGTATGGGCTTGGACTACGCGTACTCACGAGAATGACGTACCAGAGCCATATCTATATCATCAGTGCCTTTGACCATTACCAGACGCACAAAGAGATATTTTCCGAACTTGCCAATGGGAAGCATTAGAGAAAATAAGAAAATAAATACAGATTTAACGTCATTTGCGTTTTAAATATTTTATTGTATTACTTTATTTATAGAAAATCGTAACTAAGTTACAGACATTATTAATTTCTTTTAGAAAGTGCTTTTGTCATTATTTTAAGTTGCAGTAGTAAATTTAGGGGAGGCGACCGACAGCTGAGGTCATTTTCGCCATTAGGGATGGATGGGAAAGGGTGAATGGCGGAGAGAAACCCAGCGTAGGCATTTAGCTTACTCTTATCGAAAGGCGCCAAGGGGTCCGCAGTTTAACGTCCTATCCGACGGACGGCGCGCTCACTTAAAGTGCCCTCCAGAAAGCACAAGCAGGGATACCACCGAAAAATATCTGCCGCCTAAAGGATTCGAATTCGGGCCCTCTAGGTGGGAAGCCAGGACCATAGCCACCGCACCACCTTGATCCCCGTAATTATTTCAAGTAAAAAGGAAATTGTAATGTGAAATATCAAGCATCTTTTCGTAAAAAACTGTCAAAATCAACGGCTCCGATCCGCATACGATGCGGGGTAGCAGTGATTAGAGGAGGCGACGGTCGGCTGAGGTAATTTGTGACATTGGGTTGAGGTAGGAGTTTACGGGAATGGTGGCAAGGTAGACAGAAAACCGGCGCCGACATTAGTCTACTTTAGACGGAAGGCGTCAGTGGGTCACAATATTTAGCGTCCCCCCTCCGATGGACGGCTTATCCCTCTTCGGAAGCACTCTTCACGAAGCGCAAGAGCAGGGATGCCTCTAAATTATTCTCCAAACGCAGGGATTCGAATCCGAGCCTTCGGGGTGGAAATTCAGGACGGTAGCCATCGCACCATCCCTAAGAAGCAGTGGTTGGCCTAGAAGAACGGAAACGCTTATTCCACTGCTGCCAAATTTTTTATCTCGTAACGTTCGCACTCTAGGAGAAAGACCATTTCGCCGAGAAAGTTTGGCGCCAATGGAAACAATTACACGCCAAATGTAAAAAATCATGAAAGACTCCCAATCAGGACAAATGATAAATAAAGCATGAATAATAATGAAAGCAAGAGACCGTATGGTGCTGAGTGTCACTGAAGCCAATATTCATGGGATACTAATTAAGTAGGTCAACGGAATATTTGCAAGAAGAAAAGCTTTTATCATGAACATTCTCCAGTACGGCATTTAAAGATATACCTAGAGGTTAAATGGTCCGACGGTAGGCCGTCAGACGACTACGAGTATATTAGAGTGGAAAAACTTGTTCACAGATGATCATTCAAAAAGGCAATGTCATTTATCAGAATATTTAATGGCTGATATTCTAACATACACCGCAGTTTGGATAATAATTATAGAAATAAATACGAAATGGTTTTGATCTATTGAGAGAGGAAGACTTGAGAAAAGCTTCTCAGCCAAACTTGGCAAACACTTCCAAAGGCCGCAAATACGAGGGCGATTCGAAAGGTAAGGTCCAATATTTTTTTTCATGAAAAATCAAATTTATTCTCAACTTTGCGTACATCGTTGGAAAGGTTGACCATTTAGCTATTCTTATACATGGTCGCCTTGACGATCAATCACTTTTTGCATCCTTGTAAGCAGCTTTTTAATACCGGCGTCGTACCTTTCTCCCGCCGCGCCACGAATTCGGTTGGGATATCATCGACCACCCTCCTTACAGCCCGGACGTTGCCCCCAGCGACTACCACTTGTTTCCCGCTCTCAAGAAACACCTTGGAGGACAGAAATTCAAGTCAGACGAGGAATTGCTGGAAGCAGTCGTCAGTTGGCTTCGCGACGCGGCAGGAGAAAGGTGCGACGCCAGTATTAAAAAGCTGGTTACAAGGATGAAAAAACTGATTGATGGCCAAGGCGACTATGTAGGAAAATAGCTAAATGCTCAGCCTTTCCTAAGATGTACACAAAGTTGAAAATAAATTTGATTGTTCACGAAAAAAATAGGAGACCTTACTTTTCGAATCGCCCTCGTACAACGATGATGTCACTCCGCATTTACGGTGAATAAACTATAGGCACTCTGTCCGCTCTAACTTGAGCGACAACGAGGGTGGGTGGCTATTGTAGCTACTGTTAACAGTGACTGCTTTCATCCAAAAAGAAAGAGGCTGAGAAAAAGATCGTCTATGCCAAGCTATCCGACTCCACTAGGCTAAGCCAGAAAAAAATGAAAGTGAGGGTGTCTGGGAAACTTAAAAACACAAGAAAAGAACTCAGTTTAACGTCAGCCGCAAAGTTACGGCGAGGAGGTTGGATATGACATTTCTGCCGATTGAGAAACTGTTCTTGTGACTAAGCGATGCCCTTACCTTGCATTCCCCCAGAACGATTCACGGAAGCGATCCGGCCACGCTTACTTCACCCGGAATACCTCTGTGGGTCGAGTGGTCATGAGCCCGAGTGTCAGCGACCATTGCAAACGATGCGACGACGCGGATGGCGGGAGGGAACAGGCGAGCGCCAATTGCCGCAGCCGGGGCAATTGGCGCTGCAGAAGGATAACCGCCGTAGAGAAGTGTCGAAACCTTCCCGGGGTGAGTCACAGGGCTTGCCCGAGCCTGCTTCGAGTAATGTCGGTCACTCACGAGAAAAACAGTGTTTATTTTCATAAGTGGGGGTTATATTCGAGCGAGAAATTCTTTGAAGTAAACAGGGAAACACGATCATTGATCTTATATTTGAAATCGTCGCGTGATCAGTATGCGAACTTTTGAGTTTCAACACTGAAGTAACTTCGCATGTATTAAATATTAGCAGAAATTACTCTCAAGGTTTAAAAATTCTTTCCAAATCCCTCACAATAGCGGTTCCACTGAAGCGATCGCTATCCATAAGTCTGATAATTACTAAATCCGTACAGAGGTATAGGATTAAATGTTTCAATACGAAGGCACACAAGGAAAGTGAGACACGTTTCCATGCCATTAATTTGATTATCCACCTTAGCAAATGAGAGCATAGGTACAACATAAACAGAATTGCTTTGGGACTCGATTTTTTGTTTTTACAAAAAATACACTTTTTCCTGTCCTTCCAACATTAAGTAGGAGCCGGAGTTGACTCGAATAAAATGTCTAGCGAGCAGATGATGCAGGGACTGAAAAAAAACCTGAACACACATATTTAAATGGATACCATAAATGATGTTCGGAAATTATAGAGAGAAACTAATACTTCTTCGAGAATATGTAAGAAAATAAAAGAAATAAAGCTGGTAATTGAACATTGTGGCACAATAAAAGTGTTACTAAAGCGTTGATCTAAAATAATAATCTTTCAGATAGCGCGGAAGTATTTTGCCAGCGTTTTAAGATCACATATTTGAATTCCACAATTTAGGGAAACCGAATAATTTATAAATAAATTTTTTCAACGATCCTGTGGTATATGTAACAATAATAACAACCGTTATGAAAGTGTTTTCACAAATGCATTTGAAACCCGACAGAAAAAAGATTTTCCACGCATTTCGCACAGGGAGGAAAATAAAAACGAGTACACAGAAAGAAGCCTTTAAGCTACAAGTAAAGACCGACCAGGGTTACTTTTGATATCAGTGGGACTGCTGAGTCCACCGGCAGTCGAGTACAATCGAAGGAAAATAAACCGCCAAGAGAACTTCGGATTCTGCCAGCCGGCTTCATCACAATCCTGAGGCTAAGGAATATCAAACGGGGATTGAAGAAATTCTCGCTTGGCCAGCTCAAGATAGCATGACAAAAAAACTAATAGCAGCAGATTTTATGGGAGGCGACCGACAGATCAGGTCATTGGCGCCATAGGGATGGACAGGAAAGGATGAAGGGTGGAGAGAAACCCGGCGTCGGCATTATCCTACTTTTTACGAAAGGCGCCAAGGGGCCCGCAGCTTAACGTCCGACGGACGGCGTACTCAGTCAAAGTGCCCTCCACAAAGCACCTCAAGGAGGCATCGGGACACCACTGAAAAATATGTCGTCACTGGGATTCGAAGCCGAACCCTTAGGATGGAAATTAAGTGCGTTAGTCATCGTACCATCCTGATACCCCTGCTACAAAAAGATAAACTAATACTTCTGAAATTCAACATAATTTTTAAGAAAAATAACATCCATACACGGTATTACCAACAGAACGGATGGCGGAAACGAAATAATTTTCAATTACATCTAAAATTAAAAATAATATCTCCGATGCAACGTCAAAAGGACTTTCGTAAATGGACCCGCCCGAATGAACTTGGGTATCGGAGGGAGAAATAAAATTTTCCCGCAAGTATTTAAAAAGACGTTTGATTTACGAAATACACGGACAAGTTACACAGCAGACATAGCACGTGTATTCGAAATCGAGGAAAACATTAAGCACTCTTCTGTGAATACAGCCGGGGTTAACGTTAAATTGGGTCGCCCCTTTGATAATATTCCCCACCCCCATCGATGGAACTTCATCACGTTCCGTAGTGCCTTATTTTCCCCACCGTATCTGCTGCGGTAAAAAACCTTTTCAAAGTCTCTCGAAGAGGCTCGAAGGGATACAAGAACACAAAGAAAAATGTAGATAGGCAGCACGTATGCAAAATTAATTTTTCACATGTATGCAATTCCTTGCAAAACAAGTTTTAACACGAGCTTGAAACGAAATAAAAAACGAGGAAAAGCACACGACTTTTACTTAAATGCACGCGAAGTCCCCATGAATGTAAAAAAACAATCACGCGAATGAGGTGGACGACACAGAGTAAAAAGCGAAACGTACAGTTATATTTATTTCCATCGAGGGCCGCAGAAACAGGATGGCGTTTAAAAAGCAAACAAACAAGAAGGTTAAAGGTTTCTCATCTCTTTACCGTTGATAAGAGCGGATTTTTCCTTTACCCTTGTCATCCCATCGAACGGCTAGTAGCCCTCCCTAACTCTAACGCAATCGAGCGACGAGCTTGGGCCGAGCATACAAATTCTTGCAGGAAATTCTACGGAAAATTTTTTATTCCGTGAATAGGACTAGATGTTACCAATGGCATGACAGAATGAAGAGGAGTTGGCGGTGAAGAGGATTAGCTACTTCCTTTAGTCATAAGAGTTTACTTTGGCTTTGGCGACTTTGAGGAGGAATATGGAAAATCTTTATAATTGTACATATTCCTGGCACGCACATCGTCTCGCTCCAATGGCATGGCATAAATTACCTTAAATTAAATAAATCAAATGGAAATTCAGTTCAACAGATATGGGATGAGAATCAATATTGATAAAACAAAGGTTATGCGATTTTCTAGAAGGAAAAAGGCTAAGCTAAAATAAGCTAAGCTAAGCAAACAAAATAGGAGGGCAAAAACTAGAGCAGGCACAACAGTTTACGTATCTCGGAAGTGTTTTGGACCAACATGGTCATAGTAGTAGGGACGTAAGGAGAAGAATTGTGCTAGCCAAAGAGGCTTTCACAAGGAGGAGGGAGTTGATGAGAGGGACGTTGAGTAAGGACATTAAGAAAAGACTCTTAAAAACTTTGATATGGAGCGTAGCTATGTACGGCGCGGAAACGTGGTCATTAAAGCAGGCGGAGAGACGTAGACTGGAGGCTTTTGAAATGTGGGTGTGGAGAAGAATGGAGAAGGTGAAATGGAAAGAGAAGAAAACAAATGAGGAAGTACTTGGTATGGTGGGCGAAGAGAGGGGTTTGTTGGGAGAAATCCTATGGAGGCAGGAAAAGTGGATGAAGGGGGTATTGACCGGCAATGGGATGCTGAAGACTGTAATAGAGGGGAGAATGTTAAGCAAACGAGGAAAGGGCAGGAACAGGATAGGGATGTTGGACGGGATGAAGGGAGGAAGAAAGTAATCAGAGATGAAGAGGAACATGATGCAGAGTAGGATACTGGATTTTGCTTTGTTAGGAGTAATAAAATATTTAATATGTGGTTGTGTCCATCCGAAAACTTACTTTAACCGGTGGATTACCTAAATAATAAATAAATAAATCAACCCTCAATTTCATCTCGAAGGTCAGAGTACTCAGTGAAAGTGTGAGCACTCGTTATCTCACTATATGCTAAACACTAGAGCACCAGATTCTCTTAAAAAAAGAGGGCCGGGTTGGTGCGGAGGCTAACGTACTGGCTTCCCACCTTGAGGGCCCGACTTCGAATCCTGGAGGCGAAAGATATTTTTCAGTGGCATCCCGATCTCTACTTGAGTTGCTTCGTGGAGAGCACTTAAAGCGATTGCGCCGTCCGTCGGATGGGACATAAAAATGCGTTAAAAGTAACCTAACGCCGAGGACGGGCCCCTCTTCACCCTTCCTTCCCTTCTGTCCCTAATGGCCTCCTCTAAAACTACCACTGCAGATACTTGAAAATATTAGATAGCTTAATATCATATTTACATACTGAAGAATTTTCTAAGAAAAAATCTTCAAACAAAGTAATTGATAACATAATTTGAAAACACGAATTAATTGCCAATAATAGATACTGTTTAATTAAGAAACAGTGCATTCACTTTCAAAGTAATCTAATCTTCATTTTCCATGCACATTGTACGTTTGCCGGACGCTAATGGCAGCTCATATTTTGCAGGAAAAAAGTGCCCCTAAAACTTAATGAAGTCGAAGTACGTAATTCACACGGGACGTCACTCATTTATTTCAACAATAACTGCTAAAAATAGAAAAATCTAGGTAACCAAGAATATAAACTATAATAAAATGGACTCGGAAAAGGCTCACTTTAAAATAACTTATACCTTCCTTGTGAGAATTACTGCAAGTTAATGCTTTCCCTCAGATATAATTTACTTGCAAAAGATTTCTTGCCAAATTGTCCGTAATCCTTCTCCACTATAACGATCAGATGGTAGATACTGCGGTGAGTAATACGATAAATACTGGTGACAACTAAATGAGCCTATGCACAGAGAATTTGTATTTATAATAAATAGTTTTTCCCTCTTGTACTTTCCCGTGTGCATGAGTATATGCATAAACATAAATGCGTGGGCCAACTTCCTTTTGTATGATAGGCATAACTCATCCGAGCTCTCTTCCTCGACGATTTTTGCTCAAGAACTGCATCTTTCTCGAGACTAAATGCATTTAACCACTCTAATGGAGAGACTAACCTTCCCAGTAATTAATATTTCGACCGAAAAACGATTTCCAATGCGACCTAAAAGTCGAGGGAGTAGTATTTCATGCTACCAGTGGATGCAGATCGAAACTTCCACTCGCGGTATCCCCAGCTGACGCTCATCTTCACGGCCCTCCGGGAGCAGTAAACCTAGACGTGGGTGCCATTGACATACTGTCCCGACCCAGCCAATGCCCTCCACTGAGCGCCGCGCCGCGCTAATGAAATCCGATGGACGAGACGATGACCGTAAACGCCGCAATGGCGCCATCTCCTCTCGTGACGGACGCCGAGCACACGAAACAATTCTCCCTCTCACTCACGTCCACGAAAACGTGGGTCACAGCGTGGGAGTAATCGTAAAAAAAGGGAAAAGGGATAGGTGGCGGGGATTCCGGGGTCGCAGAAGGAGAAAGGGCCAAAAGTATCTCTTGCTACCCCGAGCAATCTGACGATGATGAAACCTCGACAGGCTCACGCGGGAGGAGATATCAGCGGACGACGAGAGAGAGAGAGAGATAGAGAGAGAGAAGGGAGGAAAGGGTTTGGAGAGGGGTTGGAGAAAGAGAGAGGTGGGAAGTATACCAGCTTGCGGTCTGACTACGCAAACACGTAAAACAGCTTAAAGGACCGCTCTCGAAATCCGGCAAACATTCCAGAATCACGACCCTAGCACACGCACGCACGCACACAAAGAGTCGCATGCGTACATACGCGTGATACGGCCGTCGCAGGGAGGGTGGCACGGAAAACAATGGGATCCTTCCCAAAAGAGGATGATTTCCCTCAAAGAGGAGGGGTCAAGGGCAGTAGGGGTGAGCGGGTGGGACATCGAAAATGCCTCTAAACCAAAGCATTTGGGATTGCCCTCCGTCCTTTTTGCCCCGGCTTCCCCCCGCAGCCCTCCCCCTCCCCATCGGAGCCGCCGTATCGCGAGCAAATGGACGAGAAAATCGTTGAGGGCACTTCTCCGGAAGGGCATGAGGGGGTGGAAGGGTGGGCGGGAGGGCGCAGAGGGTGTGTGTTGAGATGAAACGCCGAGGTGCGGCTCCATCAGCGCGCCCACCGCCCCCTTTCGACCGTGCGGTTTCCTTGAGGCCAGAACCGAGCGAGAATGCCTTTGGGCCGCGCGGCACTCGTAACCAATGAAATGCCATTCCCTCTAGCCTTCCCCCCACACCCCATTCTTGCCCCACCCCCGCCAAGACCCACCCCATCGCCGTCGCTTTTGGCGCGACACGGGATTACCACAATTATTTGAGGATACGAAATCGAGCGATGGTCAGAACATGTACTTTTCATCCTTTTCCAAATTTATTCGAGTCTATGAATGTATCATCCTACAAAAAACGGCTCTAGGGTTTCTCAAAGGAGTCGATTTCACAACGGATCTGCGCGAGCTGTTCAGTATATTCGAAATGTTGTGAACTACTTTGGAAGTTACGCATTAGTATTTAAAAAAATGGGTGGCTCTCTACGGCACCATAACTTGATCAAAGCACCGAGGTAATACATACTTAGAGCAAAGGGAAATACCCCATTACTAATTTTACCAACAAAAAGGTCAATCCACATACTAATGTTCCAAAATCCAAATTCCATAATTTAAAGTTCATTTGATTCGTCCTAATCATACTATATTTCACGAATTCGGCGGTTATGCCCCGCTAATTATTTAAAAAATGCTTATCTCATAATCAATTACCGGATAAATAGTATATCGTTGAGAGTGCATCAATTACACACGGCTAATACCCGAGTACATTTCGACGACTATCAATGCAGAATTACTGAGAGAAAATGAAATTTAAAAACGTCTCTCCTCATTGTTCATACGTTTGGGCCGCATTATGAAACACTTAGAAACTAGTTCTCATCCGAAAATATTCGCCGACGCCACAATGAGGTGGAAGGATCCGCTGTAAGCGTAGAAGTTACCAAGTGGAGGGTATAAACAGGACAGAGGCCGAACTGCGATACGTATTCGAAACAGAAACGGTACGACAAAGCATTCGGGAGGGGGCGTGGGAAGAGGGTCGAGGTATCGGAAACGCATCAAGGAACTCGGGAAGGAAGAAGTGGCCTCCTGTCGGAGTGGCGGAATATGTTCCCAGCACAATGGACCGCAGACGACTCCGGCGAAGCCCTTCGGTTTTCGTTCACGACAGGCGAACGAAGTGAGTATACGCCTTATACTCTTAAGAGGAAGGTTTGGTACGAGAGGGTCGCAAAAAATATTTTCCACAGCTTGAGGACGCAGTGAGTACGGAACCCTTTAATTTATAATGTATCAACACTAAAGGGTCGGTGTATAATGTGATTCTAGGAAAATAACACCCTCTGAAAAGGAAAAAAACCAAATAGAATTGAGATTTAAGTCAGAGCGCACAGTACATTGAAGGAAGAATGTGAGGAAAAGAAAACACGAAGAAAATGAAAAAGAAGGAGAATTTTAATGCTATGATTGTATAAGATACTCATGAGAATTGATTTCATTTAAGTAATATTCCTTTAGGCAGTCTTAGTCATTCAGTAGAGTAGTTCTGAATAATTTTAAGAAAGTGCACCATTTGGAGATCATAATGATTCCGAATGCCTACTCTGCATAATGCTTATCGAGGGAGAGACAAGGGATTTCTTCAAACAGGAAAATTATTTAAAAAATTTATTTTCTTTCACATACTGCCTTGAAAATGTTTTTCAATAGCACCCTCCAACGGCTTTAAAATAAAAACATTACAATTGGACGGGGAGTTACATGGTCGGCCATCAATACCTCTGTCACAGAGATTTCAAAGTGGACACAGTCCCTAGGGGCCCATTCTTCATCTACACATAGGGCATCTTTTCCTTCGTATTTTTACATATATATTTAGCATCGCAAATTAACTATGCAACACCAAAGACTCTTTCTACTCGCTTCATCTTTCTCTTAAATAGGAACTGCCATATCTATTTCTCTTATTCCTCTACGTTAATTTTAAAGCAATTCGGCCAACATGATGCTTCACCTCTCGTCTGCAAAGAATTGAACTGTATATACTACCTAGATCAAAAAGTTCCCGGAATAACCACCGTGTGGCGCTCCCATCGTTCCGATTTGAGTTCTGTTTTTTTTGTTAAATTGGTACATCTGTTGTTGATATTCCCTTTAAATCTTAGTGTCATAACTTGACATTTGCAAAAGTTACGGTCGGTTTTCGGTATGTCCATCAGTGCTTCCTGCGATTTTTCCATTACTTCCTCTCGGCTGCTAAAACGCGTTCCCCGTAATGGTTTTTTAACTCGATTGAACAGAAAGAAGTCACAGGGAGCCAAATCAGGTGAATTCGGTGGCTGTTGGATGGTATTTGTTGCATTTTTCGTCAAAAAATTACGAATAATGATAGCACTGTGCGACGGTGCGTTATCATGGTGCAAAATCCACGAGTTTTCTGCCCACATTTCTGGTCTCTTTCGGCGAATTGCTTCACGCAAACGTCTCATAACGCCCAAATAATACTCTTTGTTTACTGTCTGGCCTTCTGGCAAAAATTCATGATGCACTACACCGTTGTAATCCATGAAAACCGTCAGCATTGCCTTCTTTTTTGACTGAAAACGACGTGGTTTTTTTGGTCTCGGCTCATTTGGTGAACGCCATTCACTTGCCTGATGTCTGGATTGCGTGTCGTACTCATAAACCCACGTCTCGTCTCCAGTAATGATCCTTTTGATGAATGTGGGATCGGATTCAGCCTCGCAAATCATGTCTTTTGCGACGTCAACACGGTCTCTTTTTTGCATGAAATTGAGGTCTTTTGGCACCAACTTTGCTGCTACACGACGGAAACCCAAATCATTAACCACAATGTCTTGGGCGGATCCATAGGCAATGTTCAAGTCCTCCGCTATTTCTCTGATGGTTAATTTGCGGTTATTGACCAACATTTCTTTTACTTTATCAATTTTTTCACCGACTTTCGATGTCGATGGTCTGCCACTGCGTTCATCATCTTCGATTGACTCACGACCACTTCTGAACCGCTCGTGCCACTGGTAAACGACCGTTTTTTTTAGAGAATCGTTGCCGAAACACTTTTCCAACATTTCCAACGTCCGTGCGCCACTAAATCCGTTTTTTACGCAAAATTTAATACAAGTTCGTTGTTGCAAATTTAAATCCATTTCTGCAATTGTAAAAAATCGCCAACACACACAGAAATAGATGTACTCTTGGCTACGTAACTTTTGCAAATGTCAAGTTATGACACTAAGATTTAAAGGGAATATCAACAACAGATGTACCAATTTAACAAAAAAAACATAACTCAAATCGGAACGATGGGAGCGCCACACGGTGGTTATTCCGGGAACTTTTTGATCAAGGTAGTATGCACAGCTTCCTTCTCATAAGTTACATCTTAATTCATAGAGTACACTCTTATGCAAGCACTGAAGATGAGCAACTCCTTTTAATGGCCGATGATATTAAATTTTATGGTGGAGCGCAGCTACCTCCTCCCTTCCTTTAAGCTACGAATGACCTCATTAAGCACACGGCATCGTAGCAACGACAGAGATAAACGAATATCTTCCTAAGTAAGGCCTCAATTTTCAAATCTTCAAGAAAGCAATAAATCTTAAGGAATCGGGTCAAATCAAGAAGCTCCTTCGCGCATGTAATTAATTAATGCTTTCCCCATTGTTCAGTCATTTCTCGACTAGTTCCATTCCCTATTTCAACAGGCAACGGCAAACAGTTGATGGAAACCGGAGTTTTGGGAAAATTAAGGCGGTTTGCTAAATTTACATTATCCGCAATATGGGTATACCATATTTCGTACCATTAAAAAGGACCAATATTTGTGATCGTTCAAACTTTTGAGGCTAAGAAAAACCAAAATATAAATTGACCGATTTAATTAAGAATTGACACAACAGTCATAATAAACTGTAATTCGACTTTTATAGATTGAACCGAAAATGCTTTCACCGGCTCGCAATTTTACTCCAAACGATGCCATAGAATTTACTTCGTAATTGCCTCGTTCTAAGTCGAATGTTAAGAATTAGATAATACCATAAATTTAAAATAAAACCACAGTGGCAGCTAATAGATTGTATAAAGATTATATGTACAGCTCCAGAGAGAAATGTTTCAGAGTCCCACTGCAACTTCATCTCTCGGGAGTAATAAAAAGGTGCAAGTGAATTTAGATACTTGGTAATGTGCTCAGTAAAAAGGCAATGAGATTATAATTCGTGACATAAGTCTTTCGATTGACACACAAAGAAATTCTCTGGATAATCGCCACCACGAAATCCACGCGGAAAAGAAAGCAAACCCTCTCCGAAGGCTGACGAAGTGTGTCTACAAAATTTAACTCTGTAGTCCTATTAAATTGTCTGTAACATTTGTTGATTTACTGTCAACGTTTCTTTTCGAGGAAAATGATATGAACGAGGACCGAAAGAGATCTCCCAAGAGAAAATTGATTTACATTAATTCGATCAAAGTACGATATTTAAAAAAAAATCAATTAAGCTCGCTTTTATGAAAGAGCGCATTAATATAAACGACAGGTGTCTCCTCTTTGCAAACACCATCTAGCAACAACCGTCCGTTCATCTTAAAGGGGAGGGCTACTTGAATAGTTGTTTGTGTCCTACGGCAGAAATATAAATACGACTCCGTTCAATTCGGAGGCCGCACGCGGTCATTCTGGCAATCTATGGGTATCCTGCCGATGCGACCTTCCACAAGGCACACGCTCCTTTGCAATTCCTTGCGGTATGCCCTCCTCGAAGGCGCCTTCTTCCAAGAGTGAACCCGATGCTCGGGGCTTTTTCGTAGATGCGCAATCTCATGCGAGCTCCTCTTACACGCCATGGACGCCACCGATTGGCCCGCGATAGGGCGTCTCTCGTGTGGCGCCTAAGAGTCGGCGAGCAAGTGAATTAATACACATTACATCCAATGACGCAAGGGAACACCCACTTTTACATTTCAGGGACGCTCCTAAGAACTGCCACGTTGTTGTTCTTATTGAGATTAAGTAATCAGCCTTTTAAGGAGATGGCTACTTCAAAAGTCCCGAAGGAACAAGTAAAAATTATACTCGTGCGCAAAATAACATTATTGCAGATTTTTTTTGCTCGAGATGATGTGAAATGTCAATTACACCTACGAAGTTAAAAGTCACCCTCAAGTGATGTTAGATGTACCATGAACTTATATCTGCTAAAGAATGATAAAACATACGAATAAAAAAAATGTTCTTTTCTAAATAACACAATTGTTGATTGGAACACCTTACCTGCAAAACTATTCGAGCCTTTCCTAACAGAGTGCATACTTGAAAGAAAAGATGTAAAGAATAAATTATATAATAATTTGATTGATGTGTGGTGTAAAATTATACGTAAGAGCTTCATTTTTTTTAATTTCTCTCTTTTTTTCTTGCTGATTGATTGATGTTAATGAGATGGGGATTTTCTTATTTTGCGAAAGAGGATTACTAGGGACTTGTGTGCCACCTGACACTGTCCATCTGCACATGTGGATTTTAACAAATAAATTTAAATAATAAATGATGACAATCGCTAAGAAACTGACTGCAGAAAAACCATAACACAAGTAAGATAACATTTCTGCTCTAGTGCGTCAAATCATACATCATTGAACTAACATAAATCGTATATTGTGAAAACCCTAACAGGCTCAAAGTATGTATAATCAAAAATTATTTTTGGTCAGCCTAAATCAAAAAATGGTGACGATATTTTGAAACTTGGAGCCTAATGAGACCACGCAAACTTCAGTATTTTGTTGAGTCGGAGTATAATGAACGTTCAATGGCTTACCAAACACCATGCCACGACCCCTGCAACAAGTTTGCTCTTTAAAAATATTTAAGACATCGGTCATTAATGTGGTGGGCTTGGCTTATAACATTCTCGGAATACAGACGGCGATGTTATTTAGGGGGATGAAATAAAAATGACATATAATGAAGGAATATTGTCTGACTTGAGAAGCAGAGGTACTAACCAAAGCATTCCTATCTTCCACTACGCATTTCAAAAGACTTGCAATTATTTAATTCGTCTTCAAAGGAAAAGATAAAGAAAACATGGATATGCTCACTTACATAATAAATGAGGGATGTGCTCAAAGCTTTAAGGGGCTCTCATTAAACCGGTTAAAAGGGCAGGAACTCACCTGAAACGATAAAAGAAATACGATAAGCATTCAATTATATCCAAACAAATTATATTATAAAAGCAGACACGAAAATATATATAAGATAAGTAGATGAAATGACGTCAGTCATCGAATCAAAGAAACATTTACCACTGCCAAAACTGCTACAAATACCCAAATAGGTAGAATATAAAATAAAATTACACATATTCTTGTATTCACCGCACCTATCAATTTACACGGACTTGAATATTACACTTGGCCAGAAATAAAAGCGATCAATTCTTTGATAATAAATTAAAGCAATACTTTTTTTCAATTTAAAGTTTTTGGACAGAACATTGCACAATCGCTTCACGGAAATAATAAAAGTATCTCGTCTTCCTCAAAGGAACGGATCGATACATGTTAATAACTGATTAGACAAATTGGAGCAAAGAGTCTTAGGTGACACATCCCCACCGATGGACAAAGAAAAAGTCAATGCAGAAACAAAGGGTCAGTTGATCAGCACAAGAACTTCCTTTTTAATTTAAGAATTGGATCTCGTGAATCCAACAAAATACTTATTCGACGATTCGAGGAAGAAAAAATTCCGCAGATGCAAATGCCCAAGAAGTGGTGCGCGCCCCGGGAAAGGCCGAATGGGGAGGGAGGAAGGATGGTGGCGCCGCGAAATCCAAGCGCACGTCCGTCCACGCCGGGATGGGAATGGAAATGTGTGCGGGGCCGCGTGAGAGGCACGCCCCAGCACGAGAGCACCATGAGGAGTGCAGCCGCGTCCGGCAATGAAACGGCCGTCGAAATGAGCGCGCCGTGGGTCATAAAGGGCGCGCGACGGCGAGAGGTTTCCCGGCGTCGGAGACCATCGATTACGCCGCACACACGTCATTTGAACCGCGGGAGTATGAGACGATGCGAGACTTGAAACGAGTCCACACCCCGCGGGTACGGAGGGTTCATCCCAAGACCCCCTCCTACCCACCCGATTCCCCCGGCTATAAGTAGCGCACGCGAAGATTCGGATGGAAGAAGCAACCGCCCTTATTTTCTTTACTATTGCAAGGGATGGGCGAGGAGGAGATGAACGAGAAGGCGACTGAGCGTTAAGCACCTGAGGGAAGAGAATAGCCCGACCCCAACCCCTCCGCCGAGGGAAGAAAGCAGAACAAGGAAGGAGATAAGGAGGGCGAAGGAAATTCATTGATTGGTGATTTGGCGAATACTTTCCTTCATTTATTGGGTCAAAATAGCCTTCCTCTGGCTACCTAATTCAGCCATAGCGCATTATATATAACAGTACATGTTTTGTATAAAAAGTATCGGTAACAATTTTTTCCTGATGTGTGCGTTAAGTGCTGAATTTCGACCGTCGGTTAATTGGGCGCATGGTCGCGGATCGTATTGGCATTGATAAGGTGACAGTGCACACCATTATCACTGAAAACCTGGCGATGCGAAAGACCTGCGCTCGACTCCTCGTTCCGGAGGTCTTTGAACGGACGACAAAGAGCAGAGTCGAATGCCTGCTTGCAAAGACCTTCTGCGACGACATCGCGACGATTCCCAACCCCCTTAGAATCCCGACTACGCACCAGCAGACTATTTTCTATTCCCAAAATTGAAATCCTCCCTCAAAGATCACCACCATGGGACCCTAAGTGCCATCAAAAAGCATGAAAACGTACCCTTAAGGAGTTTCCGCAATCCACCCACCAGGGAGCCTTCGAGTCGAGGCAAAAGTGTGCCGACGCTCAAGGGATGCACTTGTGAAAACGTTCGAGGTATTGTAGCAATATCAGAAAACTATTTTTCAAAAACGTTTCCCGATACTTTATATACAATCCATGTATACATGTAACACCATTGAGACGGGAGGCAAAATCGAATAGCCAGAATATGCATTCAAATATATAAGACTAATAGTATCTTAATGCATCTTGGAAAGATGGGGAAATGTAGGAAAATGAGGTGGCAGGTCGTTGAGCCATGCAAACTCTGTCATTAGACCCATTGCAAGAAGACAGAAAGTGAATAAAATACTAAAGGCAAACTAAAAAAGATGACTGGTCATAAAAACGTCCTTCCTTTTTTAAAACAAATATACGGACAATAGAACAATGCAAAACTTATTAAAACACGTAGCACACCTATACGAGCTCATATTAGTATGCCCTTGGCTGTTCAACCATAATCTCTGATCATCTATGGGAACTATATTTGATGTAGTTCAAGAGCATTACTCAGATAAAAAGGCAACCTGGGCTACGACAATGTTCCAAAATATATCAATGATAAAGTTAGAGTTAAGGAATTCCACAGAAACATCTACTTGGTATTCTTCTCTACGGATGCGAACAAACAGAGGTCACGGCCATTGAGTGAATAAACGAAAGCGTTGGCCGTGGACCAGTCCAAGAAAGATGCATTTACGAAATGATGGAAATAAGGAAACAAAAACTCGTCATAAGTAACTCGAGACAAGGCAAATTACGTAAGGAATTTGTGGAAAGCAAAGCGAACAAGAAATACCTGAGAGGAAGAGACCCAGGATGCGATACGTGAAACAGGGACATTTGAAAGAGAAGAAAAAAAAGTACGCATGAGGAGATTTTCTGAAAAGAGAGACGGAAGGAGTTCTGCATCATCGACTCAACTCCTGGGATTGGCGACTATTTATGATGATGACAGAAGAATTTTGACGGACGGAGAAAAATAAAGAGATGGGAAGAAAAGGGGATAGGGAAGAGAATACGGGTTGGATGGAAGGCGCGGGATGAATACGAAAGAAGGAGAGGGATGAAGGGGCGGAGGGATGGAAGATGGGGATGTTATGGTAAGGAGGGTGGAGGGAATGAGAGGGGGAGAGCCCCAGGGGAGGGGGTGGGAGAGCAAAAGCCATCCAGAGATCCACAGAGAAAAATGTGGTTTCCATCCACCCTCACCATCCCACATCCCTCTCAGATGGAAAAGAAAGACGCCTATTGAGATCCCTGGGCACCGCGCTACTATCGAAATGGAATGGGTGGGTGGGGTTGGCGCCGGAGGGAAACAGGGGAAAATGAAAGGCATCCAGAAAAAGGGCACTCGATGGAACGGGGAGGAAGAGAGAACCACGAAGAGTGCCGCCGCAGTGAAATTGATATTAACCCGAGTTTGGTATTAGCGCACACACTACGCTCCACTGTGTTGCGGATTTGACAGCTGAATTCAAAATGGAAAATAAATTAGAACTGGAATTTTGGATTAACATCTCAGAGCCATGACCATATCTTATTCATGGCAACACATAACTTACGGAATGTAGAATTGCGGCCATTACGAAATAGATGTGTTCACCTTATATATCGGCTAGGTATTATTTTAATCATCAAGTGGACGTCGTATATGACTACTTTATTCGGTATTATTCCGGTTACGTATGTTTTGGATGGGCAGTTTCTCCTCAGCAGAAACACAACCTGAAATCGGGCCCTACAAGTAGTCCCTTTTCAATTCCGCTTTCTTGTCTCTTCCCTTTATTCCGTCCAATATCCCTATCCTGTTCCTGCCCCTTCCTCCCTTGTCTAATATTCTCCCCTCTATCACACTCTTCAACATTCTACTACCAATCAATACGCCCCTTATCCATTTTTCCTGCCTCATTATGATTTTTCCCAACTATCCCCTCTCTTCCTCCACTTCCTCATTATTTTTTCTTTCCATCCTCTTCACCTTCCCCATCCTTCACACCCACATTTTGAAAAGCATTCAATCTACGTGTGTAGTGTATCTAGTATACCTATAATCTTGCTTCAGAGACCATGTTTTCGCGCCGTACAAATCCACACTCCATACCAAAGTTTCGACGAGCTTTTTCTTGAAATCCTCACTCAACGTCCCTCTCATCAATTGCCTCCTCCTTGTAAAAGCTTCTTTGCCTGATGTACATGAATATAGGATCAAGAGTTGCAAAAGGAGACAGTTTTCACTCAGAGTTGGAATACTATTTTCAGCGCAGAAGAGCGGAGTTCACATTCAAGTGATGTATGCTTCAAAATTATCTGGAATTGAAATTTTGGTTTTCACTTCCATGATGCGTAGGGAACTCATACTGTGAAGTACCTAGACCGTCCTTATAGAGCGTTAATATTTTGCCCCGCCCGTATTTTACTTGCGAGTATGTTTACCAAGACGATAGGAATCTATGCGTCCTATCCTCGCCCAGCACGCCTTCTCGAACCCTGATGAAGACTTTGGCCCTGATAAAAGATCCCTCCCACCATCATGTAGTTCACATTGCCCTTGAGCTGGTGATCCTAGATATTTTTTTCCAGTTCTCCCTTGTCGGCTGCTCCACTGTCCGAAGACATATCCTCGTGCATCAGGTTTTGGCGAAAAAATAAAACATCTTCGTGTTGAAGGAGCCTTAAAAGTTTTAATCTGTACTCCCCTTGATGGAGTACATAATAAAAATTTTAATTCAACCGCCAAAGCCGAATATTTCTGTGCAAGAAGAAGCTATGCTAACATTACTTAAAATTAATTTCATTAACTTCCTTTGCGTACTAGATCTACCACATACTTTATATAACTTGAAATACGTTCTTTTCAAATGACAGGATATTTCAAAAAGAAGTCAACCCTAATTCTTCTTGCATTCTTTAATTTGATCATCTTATTATTCAATACTATATATTTTCTTCGTGAGCTATGATTATTATGTGGTATTTTATGTTTTAGTTCAATGATGGAAGCTTCGACACGTTTAACCGTTGTGAGGCTCTTTAAATCTCGCAAATATGTATTTTTTTCAGTAACAGTGTAGACTAACAAAAAACAATGCACATCTATCTATTCCAATACTTGGGAAAATGTTTTTTTTAATGAGAAACTGAGGGGGTCGAAGGCGGTTCAGAGCGACAATGGATCCGCTACGACGGAGTGGCGAGTGAGACGAACCGGGAGAAGAGGGGATGAACACCGGAGACGGTGGTGAGGGGCGAACAAATGAAAGAGCCGTACAGGAAGAAGGGTTCCGAGGGAGGATGGCGCGCGCGACGCCTAAGGGATACCGGTTGCCCTTGACAGTGTGGGCCGCTGCGGGGAGCGTAATCATCCCCGAGGGGCGGACCGCGAGGGAAGCCTCTCGATTCGACAGAGGTCTAAGGGCAGAGGTCAAGAGCATCCACCGACCGCACGGCTTTGATTGACATTGCAAATGTCCGAGCTCAGCACTTGGGGGTCATTCGACACCGATACTTTAGACAAGGGACTGCGACACTCCATGTGTGAGCGGCCGCTCTAATCGCAGATCGTTTGCATCAATTAAGCGCATCTGACGGCCCGTGCGAGATAACGACAGACGGTTTCACTCGAAAGCATAATGCATCGCAACACGGACCACCCCGGCGGGAACCAAACCCGCGACCTCTGGGTTTTCAGGCGAGGACGTTACCCCGCCTCCACGAAGGCCGAAAAACTTGATATTCGATTCGATAAAAAAGCCATCAATAACGACCACATCCCCACATTTTCTCGCCACTTAACAGAATTCACACCGCTGTCAATATAACTAACACATGTAATTGGAAACTCTACAGCAAGCCAAAGCTTGAGCTACTAAGGACGCAATTTAAAATTCACATTTGGCAAGAGAAAGAAATTCATTAAAGTGTTTAAGATTAAAGCCGGGCGACGCAAAACATCGAATTTCGGGTCAAATGTGCTCGCTGGAGCGTGATCTGATTAGCATCCTCACATTTCACGAGTTTCACGCTTCAGCACACTCACTTGAAAAAAAAGGGATTAAGCGTGGGTGCCCTCGAAATGTTTTACGACAACCAGCTTCAAATTGCGGTCCTTTCCCTGCTCATTTTCATTTTCGAAATTCATGTATTTTTCCTTCACAATAGCACGATTTCACCAACCAGTGTAATTCCATACCTCGCGATGACCACCAACAAACAATATATAGATTGAGGGAAATAAAAAAGTCAAAACGTTTTTATGTTTCTTAATGCATGCGCTGGAGATGGATTGACTATCGCGAGAAAAAAACCAAGAAAGAGCGTAGTTTGTTTGTCTAAGGAAAAGCCAGGAAATTTTTTTTTCAGAAGAGGTTAGATCGCTACCCAAAAAATAAGCCGATTAATTTGATCACGTTAAAAATAATAAAAACGTTTAAGCTCAAAGACAGAAACAGCTACTTTTTACATAACTCCCACAATTACATCCACACGAAAATAAAACACTTAAGAATGTAGTCGGAGCACAAAATACGATTTGAACATTGGGCTAGTTATGAGCTTTAGAATTGAGCGAGGCTCACCTTTTAGATGAGCGAATTTGCGTGAAGCTGAGCTCTTCTTTTGAAGAGTATGTCTCAGCTGAGTGCAACTCATTTTAAATAGCGTTTCCCCATTCTACCGCCCACGTCGGTGCAATAAACATCCATTAAAAGCTCACGCAAATTAAAAGGTTTTTTAAAGCTTCAACGGCCACATTAAGTTATTTTTAGAGAATTGCGAGAGAGGGAGAGAGAGAGGAATTTCGGAGATAAGCCTCGGAATGCTACATAAAAATAATTGTTATAAATAAAATTATTATTGCAACAAAACATCCATTTTATGAACTCAAGCGCGAAAAATTACATGGAGTGTTGGAAGATAAATAGAGACAATTACGGCGGAGGCGGAGAGGGAGGAGAGACGAATAAAATCCGAGCATTAAATGAAGGGTGGAAAACAATGTGGTGGGAGGGGAAGAGGTAAGGGGTGGGAGGGGATGGGAGAAGGATGGGAGAGGAATAGAGGTGGGAAGAGGGGCGAGAGAGGATAAAGGAGAGAGGGAGGGAGGGGCGGAAGGAATCGCCCGGGAAAGATTTAGGTGAACGAGGAGATAGCTCGTTGGGATTGGGTGGGGGCGGGGGGAGGGAAGCGGGGACTGGAGGGGGTGGGACGGAGGGAGTTTAAAATGGTAAATTGGTGGGAACGGATGAAAATGGATGGGGAAGGGAGGGAGGGTGAGATAAACGGAAGAAAAATAAGAGATCCAGAAAAGAAATAAGAAACATGAGGAGGATACATTTGACTCTGGAGACCGGCAACAATCCTCTGGCGAAAAGTTGGGGTAGCTAAAGTCCGCCGAGCAATTCCGCACAGTCAGTACGCATACGAGAATCTATTGGCTGTGCCGCATCCTGTGGCCCTCAAGCATTGTCGGCCGAGAGCAAAGAAACATTATTTTAACAATTAAAGTAAAATAACAAGAGGGAAGCCTACTGATTTGTTAAAAGTGGTTGTTGAAGCAAAAGAAAGATACACAACTTTGGGAAATGCTTGAACGGAAGTCCTGGAAGGTATAAAAATCATTGTTATCAAAGACAGTATATCGTTTGTGTTAGGTTTTGTTTGGGCACACAGAAAATCATTGCGACACTTATTATACTCCCCAAGAAAATGCAATGTTATACCCTGCATTACAATAAACCCTTCCTCCATTCCGAATCATTTCTACTTTCCCTCCTTTTAGCCAACATAAACATTATTTTCCTCCCCACGAGCCAAACTGCCAAACAAAAGCCCAGCATCGTAGTCTTCAACATTCCATCACCAATCAAACTGCCTCATTCCTCTTTCCCTGCCTCGTTTTAGATTTCTCCCAGCAACTAGTTCTCCTTCCCCGCCATCCCTAATTACTTCCTCGTTTCTTCTCCCTCCCTATACTTTACTATTCCCTTTCTTCGCCACATCAAGTTCCCAAATATACTCCAATCTGTGCCTATCATCCTACCTTTCAATCACATGATTTTCAACAGACTCCCGCGTACACACACGAGATGTCTACCCTTGGAAAATATTCACCAACTACGTGGACACATCAGTTTCGACATTCAAACCTAAGACACGAGCATAACACAAAATCCTTCGTAGCTTTTTCCTGAAAGACGCAAGTCAATTCACAAGCTCTTGTTATTTGCTAATGCAGACCCATCTGATGAACACGTATTCAATAATTAATGCCCGTAATTTCACACAAAACCTATGTAAGGAAGTCTAAGCACCTCAATATGCTCTCTAACGTAGTTGCCAATTGAGATACATACCTGAAATCCGTGAGAATATAATGCATAAATACGAATACTAAAAGCTCTAGAGAAATCACGTATTCCCATGTAATTTACTTTAATTTGAAAAATCTTAATATTTTTGGCAAATGCAAGTCACAGCACTAATTAGGAGTGGGAAGAGCTCAGCTTTTGAGGACAGTTTCATCACAGACTGGCGTTGTTGGCCTAGGGTTGGAGCATCTGGCAATCGGATATAGTCCGCGGGGGAGGGGGGGACTCGCCGCGGCCTCCTAGCAAGGGCAGGAAGACACGAGGGAGACACGCTCTGAAGACGCCCTAGCACACGAAACTAACACTGTGCCGACCTCCAGCCCCACGCACTATCCGAATATATCCACTTCATTAACATGGAAATAATTTAGACTCCCGCGATAATCGTTCAAAACAGTCTCTGGGATGCTACACCAACCTACATGCACTACAAAACAGAAACAAGATTCCAACACTGACACTGATAATAATCAATGAGCCAATGACCATAGAGATTGTTGACATCTCAAAGACATTCTCATTTTTTTATTCCCCAAACAAACTGCAAGCCCTTCATATCCTTGAGCTATCAGTGTTATTGAGTGCAAAACAAAAATGATCGTATTTATTAGAACTTTCAACCAACAAGAAGATAAAACCAGAAAGTACAATTTGAAATCACATCTCCCGTATTTTTCTCATATTGTGTAAAAGAAAATCAAGCATTCAACTTTAAATGGCACATGTTTAGGTAGAAGCGAGAGAAAATAAAAAATGCATTAGGAAGTAAATGTGATGAGAGCGATTCCTTGTTTGCCTCACATCATCATCTTGAGGGAAGTTAGTCGGGCCTTAAGACATTTAAGCAGGTGAGACAATTAACCTGAAATTACGTCGAAGACTCCCGGGATTCACCATTGCAGCGCACATCTTAACAGTTCGCAGTGGACCAAGTAGAAGAACCACGGCAACGATTTCAGAGTGTAAAAATCATTCGTCTTGACCAGGATTGTTGCTCTGTGTGCATATTAGTCGAAGGACCCCGTTAAAAGTTACTGCTGCGGCATCTCCCGCAGTTTCTTGGAATTAGAAGATCCATAGTCTGCAGCACAACACCACATCAGGAAGTACACTGAATGTAGGGATGTTTAGACACCAAGATGGTGGCTCTAGCCCTACCAACCGCAATGCTAGGCCAAAACGTTGGTTACTTTCTTGACAGCCCTCGTACGTTGTTAACACGTCATAATGTACATGCGACGATCCGGAGTTGCTGACTCAATCAGTAATAAGACCGACCAACTAGCCGAGATAACGTCATCCCTCATATATGCCATTTGAAACTTTCTCAAACTGATTACTTCTCAAAAATTACAGAGGTGTGGAAAACCCTGACGCTAAGACTGCGCGACGGTGAGCAGCATAAGATGACCCAAGACATAAATCCCCTCCGTGGTCAGCGAATACAAGCGCCCACGATCGCAACGAATCCAACGCGTGAGGAAGGACGGGGGCGGCAGGGCGGGCGGGTAGGAATCGGTCGGGGAGGGGTGTTGTTTATTCGGGGGGAGGGGGAGTTCGGGAGGCGGGAATGAGAAGAGGGCGGGGCGCGCACCGGAGGCAGAGGAATGGAGATGGATGCCGGAGGAGGCGAGCGGATACGAGATTTACAGTTTGGGAGAGGACGGGGGGCCGTTTTGGGGCGCGGGAGGGACAGGCGGGGAAGAGGAATGAGAGGTGGGCAAAGGGGGTTGAGAGGGGGTTAGGGGTCGGTAGGGTCAGAAGACGCATCGGAGGGCCTTGTTGCGGTGCGGAAGAGGTGTGGGGACCTCCGGGGGCACGACGGTGTGACTCGGGGGCGCTGCCCCCTGGACGTGTGAGGGGCGGCCGCCCGTGATGCACACCCTCGTTTCCACGGCAACACTTCGGTAACGGGGTGAACCTCAAGACTTTCCCATTGCCTGCCGGCCGACTCTCGCAACGCACACACACAAAGAGTCCCAACTTCTCCCAATAGTCGACCGCTTCCAACCTTTAACCCCTTCCCCGTGCCCTCCAAACTCCCTGCTCGCCTCCGGACCACGTTTACTCTCCATGCGTGTAATGGGAAAAGCGTCGCCCGAAACTGCTTCCGCTGGTGTTGAGGCGGGGGCGAAGGGGGGACGGGGCGAAGGGGGGGCGAGACGAGGGGCGGTTAAGCGTTTGTTTGTCCCTCCCATCCATTGGAAAAACCAAATCGCCTCGTTGCTACTCCCAGCAGATGATATAATGTCATGCCAACAGGAATCATCGCACACGCGGAAAGCGTCACAGGAGCGCACCTCCTTACCACCGCAACTCATATGCTGCCAACTTATATTGACAAGCGCCAGAGGCGAGGTAGAAACGGGAAGGAATTGTGGTGTTAAGCACAACAAAAAAGTAGGAGAGTGGCGAAAAAAAGGATAAAACGTATTTTTAAAGAAGTGGACTTTACTTTAAATCTTAATTAATAAAACCAAAACATCCACAACTACGAGGGTCATCCGGAAAGTAGTACCCGTTCGTGAAATAAAAAGACAAAAGTAAATATTAACAAACATAAAAAATTTTATTTGAAAGAGGATACTTTAAACTACTTCTCAACATAATCTCCAAGCAAATTAAGGCATTTGTCATAACGTGTGACAAGTTTCTGTATTCCTGCTGCATAGTCCTTCGCCGCCAGCTCATTGAGATACGCGAGGGACCCATCTTGCACAAATTTTTGCATAATGCAGATGGTGTTTAACAATTTCATGAACAATTGTTCGAGAAACATTGGGAAAATGCTCACAGATGTCATCAATTGTGACGCGCCGATCGTTCCTCACGAATTCGTCAACTGAGCTCACCAGTTGGTCTGTAATGACAGACGGTCTCCCCGAACGCTCATCGTCGTGTGTGTTCCCCCTCCGCATGTTGAAGTTGCGACACCACCGCCGAACAGACGACTCGTCCATTACATTGTCTCCATACACCTCCTTTAATTGGCGATGAATATCACATGGGCGAACGTTTCTTGCATTGAGGAATTTAATCACTGCCCTCACTTCACAACTGGCGGCGTTCTCAATTTTTTTAAACATTGTAAACAATCACAGAAACAACACAGGCAATGCTAGCGTCACGCAACTTGGCTCAGAGAAGGCAGACAAGCCACTGAAGCTATCTGACCTCGTCCAGCGGCTACTCGCGTCGTCAGCACTTCATGCGGCACGAACGGGTACTACTTTCCGGATGACCCTCGTATAACAGTAATTTCAATTGAATTATCATAAGGAGTCACTAAGGAGTAATGAGGGAGTGTGATAGGGAACAGAAGGGCTGTTACAAGTCAACCCTCGGATTGATCACGCGTGATTATAAAGCTTTGAGGAGAGCAAACCTACATTTGATCACGGGCTTATCAATCTGAATTGTAGCGGCTCTTCAAACTAACCCGTTCCCTGCCAGGACCCCACCATTCCCTTATTGCACCTTACACTGACAAATGCCATTAATTACATCTCGCAAACCTTCCTTGACCTCCCCCTGTGGCCATCACCCCCTGAGTTTCACTCAAGTATGGTCTTAGGTAAGCTATTGCGCATCAGGTTGCGCCCAATAGATTTCTGAAGACTGCGAATGAAGGACACAGGCGAAGAAATACCGAGGAAGGCTAGACCATAAAGAGGAGCTCATGGAAGATTCCAGTGTTAGCGGCTACGATAAAATAAAGCTTGCGACAAATCTCCGGAGAGGAGCAGCTTAGGGTTGCGGAAAATACGATTTCATCCGGAAAGTAGTACCCGTTCGTGCCGCATGAAGTGCTGACGACGCGAGTAGCCGCTGGACGAGGTCAGATAGCTTCAGTGGCTTGTCTGCCTTCTCTGAGCCAAGTTGCGTGACGCTAGCATTGCCTGTGTTGTTTCTGTGATTGTTTACAATGTTTAAAAAAATTGAGAACGCCGCCAGTTGTGAAGTGAGGGCAGTGATTAAATTCCTCAATGCAAGAAACGTTCGCCCATGTGATATTCATCGCCAATTAAAGGAGGTGTATGGAGACAATGTAATGGACGAGTCGTCTGTTCGGCGGTGGTGTCGCAACTTCAACATGGGGAGGGGGAACACACACGACGATGAGCGTTCGGAGAGACCGTCTGTCATTACAGACCAACTGGTGAGCTCAGTTGACGAATTCGTGAGGAACGATCGGCGCGTCACAATTGATGACATCTGTGAGCATTTTCCCAATGTTTCTCGAACAATTGTTCATGAAATTGTTAAACACCATCTGCATTATGCAAAAATTTGTGCAAGATGGGTCCCTCGCGTATCTCAATGAGCTGGCGGCGAAGGACTATGCAGCAGGAATACAGAAACTTGTCACACGTTATGACAAATGCCTTAATTTGCTTGGAGATTATGTTGAGAAGTAGTTTAAAGTATCCTCTTTCAAATAAAATTTTTTATGTTTGTTAATATTTACTTTTGTCTTTATTTCACGAACGGGTACTACTTTCCGGATGACCCTCGTAGTAATGAAAAAGTTCTGTCTGCAGAAAGATAAATTCATTCCATTTACTGTGAAAAAATATTTTAAATTGTTCGAAAAATATAATCTACGTTATGTATGGGTACTACTTACGTATATTGGATATCCACTTTTCATTTGTTTATTACCAACTTCTTAGGGTACGACTGTGTTACGATGGAAGAGCAGGAGGCAATGAGAACGTGTGCTTAATCGGTTGCTTTGGTACATGACAGCGGATTCAAGGCATTGCCAGTCCTGCCCTCCTCTTGCCTTTGCCAGGGAGGCAAACGAACGAACGAATTATCGCGAGCACAATAATGCTGCGAGTCATGCCTCCACTCCCTAACCTCCAACGACTAGGCACTCACTTCAAGGCGTTCCCGGGAAAAGAAGAGAAAAGTTCCCTTGCCAAAAACCTCACCGGTCGCCTTCGCCGCAGTTGCAACGAGTTGCAGTATATATTTTCCTCTCGTCCTCGTCCGCAATAAAACCAAAGATCGGCAAGTTGCGGGAAGCGAGCCGTTGAACCGCGCGGGGAAGGTTGAACTCACCGAAGGTAAAGTTTAAATAAACCTTCTCTTTTGCTACGGGGCTCTTTGTTGCCCCCTTCTCCGCATACCATTCCTCTCTCCCTCTCAAGAGTTTATTATCGAGGGGGGAATCTCGCACCTTTCTCCTCCCTCCCACCACCCCACTTCTCACCCTCTCTCCGCCCCGCCGTCTCTCCTTTTTACCTTTTCAAAAAAATCCCAAACGGTGATTTCTTTTAAACATTTCGGTTCGTAAAGGACGCACAATCCGGCTCCACACTCGCAATCGTCTCCGGAAGGGAGCGATCCGGATTTTTTTTTAATTACATCCATTTACAACGCCGACTCGTCTCGTCGCAGCGGGACGACGATAAGATGTAAGTGAACGCTCCAGAAGAAAGGGACGATTTCCTTCGAGGAAAGGGGAGTCCCTTTTCTTTAGCGAGAGAAAGCGAACGGGAGAGAAACATTTTTTTCCGTCCTACTGGCAATTTGATGCCATTAATTTTCTCCATTCGGAGGAAGATATTATTCCCTCTATTCTTCCCGGATCCGCTGCCACGACGCGTACGGCCACTTAGTGTGCATACTCTTCCATCGCAAAGACTCGAAAAGTTCAAGACGGTAATGGCATTAATGGACAACCGGATTGGATTCCTTCGGAGGGCGAGGTTGTTAATCCCACCCCGGCAGAGACGGCAAGGTCCATAGACTATTAAGCGGAGCGAGAGGTGACCTGCATGGGGCACATCATAATATTTAATCTAAATTAACTTTAAAATAATTGCTATCAATACAAGGGCCTCTCGCAGGAACTTCTTGTCATAAAGTGGTAGCTACCATTACGGGGAAGGAAGATGGACCAACGCTCACTCCCTGATGCACCCTTCCATTATTTGCGTTTTTCTTTCATTGCACGAGTAATACGCAGCGAGCGGAATTTTGATTTTTTGGGTGAGATTTCAAAACGCAGTGACGCCTCCATATTTGAATGCCATGGAGGTTCGTGCGCAACACAGGAGTAATTAATTTTAAAAGTCGTTCGCCGACGGTTGAGTTTCTATTGGGGATAAATAACTTTTTTTAACGTATAAAATTTAATTTCATACCAAGGTCAATTACGGTCTTATGTTATCTTTTTCTCAAATCACGAAACCAAGCCGAGAGGAACATTGATTGTGGGAAAATGTTTTTCAGTAGGATAAAAAAAGGAATAATCACGCATATAAAGTGGAATCCCACAGGATTCATATCAAAGGTAGACAGAAAAAATTCGGTAATCGACATGATAATTAAACGCTTTTTATGGTCCCATCCGTCTGCATTGACAAGGAAGGTCATTAATTCGTAATATTGGGGACAAAATTGTACATACATCCGGATATCCCTTAATATTTTTTCATTTATCATATACAGATCAGCTTTGTGTAAAGTAAACAATTCCATCTATTCGGAGAGAAAATTGCATCGACTATAGGCAAGAGAGTGCAGAATCCTTTATGCCTTTAAAAATGTAAACCTACCTTTCAAATCTCGCAAAGTTCCCATTAAAAAAATATCTCTCACAAAATTTCCAATTTTGCATCACTTTAAGGGCCCGCTCTAATAATTAAATTACATAATCAAAGAGTACGAAAAGATAATATTTATTACAAAAAATTAAAGCTTAAGGGAAAATTTAGGTAAAAACATTAGTCCCACGTTCAAATTTGTTCTTCTTCAAAGTCTATTCTGAAAGAACGATCGACTAATGGGGGCAAAGAGCGAATTTCTTCGCATGGATAATGCGCTTTCGACAATGATTTCATTTACCATTAGAATCAAAGAAAGAAGTAATATTTTATTATTTATAAAGTAATCTACCAGTTAAGGTAGGTTTTGGATGGACAAAACTACCAAATAAATATTTTGCGATTCCTAACAAAAAACAAACCAGCAACCTCCTTTACATCATGTCCCTCTTCATCTCTCTGAGTACTTTCTTCCTCCCTTCACCCCTTCCAACATCCCTATCCTGTTCCTGTCCTTTCCTCGTTTGCTTAACATTCTCCCCTCTATTACAATCTTCAGCATCCCACTGTCAGTCAATATGCCCTTCATCCATATTTCCTGCCTCCATAGGATTTCTCCCAACAAACCCCTCTCTTCGCCCACCATACCAAGTACTTCCTCATTTGTTTTCTTCTCTGTCCATTTCACCTTCTCCAGTCTTCTCCACACCCACATTTCAAAAGCCTTCAGTCTACGTCTATCCTACTGCTTCAATGACCACGTTTCCATGCCGTAAATAGCTACGCTCCATATCAAAGTTTTTACGAGTCTTTTCTTAATATCCTTACTCAACGTCCCAGGCATCAACTCCCTCCTCCTTGTAAAAGCCTCTTTGTCTAGCGTAATTCTTCTCCTTACATCCCTACTACTTTGACCGTGTGGATCCAAAACACGTCCGAGATACTGCTGACTAGATGACTAACCCCTCTCTCTTGCAGAATTCAATCGCTTTCTTCCCGCGGCCATTCCTTTCACCTAAACCGTAGTCCCCCACCTCGTCACCATCTCTTCCTTCGCCTACCGCCGCATTCCAATCACCCTTCACTATCAAATGTTAGCAGCAACACAGTTAATTGTATCTTCTAACTGATGGTATACTCTATCGACTTCTTCTGCCTTACGATTTTCTTGGTAGTACGTATAATGTACAATCACCAAGATCGTCAGTTTTGCTTATATTTCTACTTGTTATATTCTATCCGTTGTTTGCTCTTGGTTGACAACGCTTCTTCCTACCTCTTTATTCAATATTATGGCAACCCCTCGTTGGCTCTCATCCCCTCTGCTGTCTATTACTCTATAACTATCACTCCAGTAATCCCCGCTATCTTTCCATATCACCTCGCATAGATCTGATAAATATATGTTTCCTCATTCCATCTGTCGCTTAATATCCTCTAATTTTCCTGTTCCCAACATTCTCCTAACATTCCTAAAGTTCCTATTCTAACTAATTTAGTCTTCTTCTCTGCCTTCTGTCCAACTGCTGTCGGTTTTCTTTTGCTTGGGAAAGAAGTAATATTTTGCCATATTTTTAGAGGCGAACCTAAAAATACTTCGTTTTTCGGAATCGAGACCTTCGAAGGCGTATTTTACGCCTCAGTCCTAGCGAAATAAGTTCGAGGTCCGAAATAAGAAGCATTTGAACAAGAGCAGAAAATTAAAGGTATAATCCGCTATTATTTTAGATTATGTATTTCTGAAAGCTTCTTCATAAAAATGAATAATACAATTTTTTAGAACACAACACATTTTACGAAAATCACTGCTGCTGGGTACTTTTTGATATTCATTTTTCCTGGGCCCCAAAGCAAAGAAAACCTCTTCTCTCGAGCGATCTTCCATCACTACAAGCAGACGTAAGCGAACGCGTTTCCATTTACATTAGCTTTCGTTGACACAGTAGTGGAATCAAATCAATGAAATGTGTATCACACATGCACATATACAATGCACAGTAAGCATACGTTTTTTGGCATTCTACCGGCAAGGTTAGGCTTTACATAGACACAACCTGCACAACATCTCGTACCCAAAAACACGACTCGACATCTAGCATTACAACAAGATCCTCTTCAACTTAACATGCTTCCTTCCTACCTTCATTCCGTCCAACTCCCTACCCTTTTCCTTCCCTTTCCTCGTTCGCCAAACGTTCTCCCCTCTATCACAGTCTTCTACATCCCATCGCCAATCAAAACTCTCTAAATCCATCTTTCCTACCTCTTTTTGATTTCCTCCAACAATCCTCTCTCCTCCCCTACCATGCCTGGCACTTTCTCATGTGTTTTCCTTTCCTTCCACTTCGGGAAACAACCTCAATTTTTTATTCCCAAAATATTTAGGATGGACACCATAATGGAAGGCTTCTTAAATGTGGGTGTGGAGAAGGATGGAAAAGGTGGACATGAGCAATCTAACAACATTTTCAAAAAGTTTTTTGAAATATTAATTCTGAGAATTAATATAATATTATAATCACTTTTCACTGAAGTTTCGCATCAAATCCAAAGTGAGAGTGTTCAAAATCCAGATCAAAATTTAAGCAGACAGCCAACGGTTCTATTAAGCTTGGGAATCCTCGAGGAGAGACTGCCGAGAATTCTCTCAAGAGGCCTTTCCGTATTGATGTTGCGAGAGGTCTCGTTTTAGACGCTCTAAGTCTGGGTTCATTAAGAGCCGTACCCGCGGATCAAATTAAATAGAGCCAGGAGGAAACACATCATCCACGATCCCGTGGGAGTTTTACCTCCGTCAAAACGGAGCGCCCTGACCAAGAGCTTAATTCGGTCGCCTAATCAGCAGCAACACGCGGCTAGCCCGACGGAAGCCATCCCACGCCACAGGCTCCCACATCTACTACATCCTGGAAATAACAAGTGAAACGAGAGGCGCTAAACGGATTTGCCTCCTTCCCTGCGACGCTAAGCCGAAAGATATGCATAGGATATCGCCGAACTTCAGCGCTCCTAAATTTTTTGTCTTACATTATATGATAATTAATAGTAGTCAACCGCAAAGGTTGTTTCTCAATGGACACCAAGCCCAAATGCGGCTGCACTTCTAATCCTCGCCGAGGAGAGAGCATCAGACACCGTAACGCCCTGCAATGCCACACGAGCCATTCTTCAACTCCTACCTCCCTCGACTCCGTCCAAAAAACTCAACCTTCCCCTGACTCACTCACCCAGTATTTTCTCCACAGTTAAAGAACATTCCCCTGCCACTCAATACGCTTATCACCCACTTTTCCTAGCTTCTACTATTTTCTTACGGCCCTTCCCTCCACGCCTAGTACTTCTTCAATTGTTTCGTTTCCCACCTTTCCGCTCTTCAAATCCTCTCCCAATCCCACTAAAAAGCCTGCCACTTACGTTTATCTCATCGACCGAGTTTCCGGGCCATGTCATTACGAAACCTATTACTAATGAAGCCAACCACTTGTTATTATCTTGTCGACCAAGTTTCCTAGCCGTACCATTTCGAAAGCTTTCATATGCCTTGGAAGGTGAGGTCTTCTTCTGGTCCAAATTCGGGGAGGAAAGACCGAATTTCTGTTTGGAAAGTTGGTGTCGGGTTGTCGGTGAGGGAAGTATAGGAAGATATATCATTAAGGTGACCCGGGGCTTTGGATATGTAATCTTTGGTGTTTAGAATCACTACTGAGGAGCCTCGGTCGGCGGTTGCGACAACGATGTTGAGGTTTTACTGTAGGGTATTTGGGGCATGACGTTCATTATCTATTTCATTTCGGTTTTATTGTGCCGTACTAATGTTACATTGCTCTAAACAGGGTATTGCTCAGGATATATTGCTCTCTTGTTATATTACATTGCTGTACACAGGATGGGGCATAATGGACTCCCTAGTTTCAAAAAATCATTGAAGAGCGCGCAAGTGAGTCAGCGCAGTGGAAATAGTGGCGTTAGCTGGGGAAACGACGCCATTTTTAGTAGTCACCATGCAGTGGTCTGGTGAAAATCGAGGCTATGTCGTAGGAACGTTCTTTAAGAACAATGATTGTGTGGTGGCGACGCAGTGGCGCTGTGGTCTAGGGATGAAGCGCATTTTCACCTCTCCGGCTCAGTAAATAATCAACATTTTCGCTACAGGACAACCCTCGCGAACTTCACCCAAGACCTCTTCATAGCCCTAAAGTGACAGTTTGGTGCGCTGTAACCTTCATGGGAATTAGTGAGCCTTACTTTTTTGAATCTCGAGGTTCAACGGCTACTGTGAACCCTGTGCGCTATTGTGAGATGCTGGAGAACTTTTTACTCCCCAAAATGGAAGAGAATGGCGAGGAATATGATACATAAGCATTCCTGAGACTCCCTTCTGGGGTGTTCATTGTAGTCGAGAGTTGCGAATGTCGGGAGATAAAAAAAATTGAAGTCGTCCCAGCTAAGGAGAGAGCGTGGTTGGTGACTGAAGAAAACCCATCTAAGAACTGAAAAATACATATGATGGGCAACATTCCAATGAAAGGCGATAAATAGGAGAACCCCTGCAAGCGATGCTCTGACTCGAAAAGGGAGTTCGCCGTCAAATGGCGTTCACGACGGAGCTCGAATGGGCGCTTCCGGTGCCCCCGCCGAGGCCAACCGACCCAACCCGACCTCCCCCTTCCGTGACGCGGAAGTGCATCGCGCACGCAGTGCACGTCGCCGTCCCTCACATTCCAAGGACACCCGGGGGGGGGGGGACGTGACTGCGGCCTGGAAGGAGCTCCCCCTGGAATCCCCTGCGACACTGGAATGGCATCCCGACGGATCTAGGGACGGACATTCCGTTCGCACCCGTCGTCGTCCGCGACACTCGCCCTCGCACCCACGAGACATTCTCGCGAAGTCACCACCCACCAACACCCCTGCACCCAGAAATGCCGTCCACCGAATTTACCGAGCAATCTTACTGGAGAGAAGAATGATGATCACCTATCTTTCCACCCTGGCCCTTGTGAATATTTCGTTAACTTCAAACCATCTTCATGTCATGCCAAATTGGTTGTAACCTTCCTTTTCATTCAGGCCTTAACGCCTCCCTCATTCCCATAAGTTTAGCACATTCCCCTCTGGGACCCCTTTTTACAGTTATCGCCTCCGTCCATGTTTTTGCCTTCTAGGGTCTTCCCCTACAATGAACTCCTTTTTTACCTCACCTCTTTTTTGCTTGACTTCCCTTTCACCCTTGTCGTTTTCAATGCTTCTCTAACCAACAGTATTCCAAGAACTATTAAACCACGATCCTCATCTGTTCTGTAACAACCGAGTTGATTGGCCACACAACGCCATGACAGTATTCACTGATTTTATTTATATGGATTTCATTAGCACGTGGGAATTTCATAGTACGTATGGCCTGCATGGAAGTCCCCTAATGAGTGAAATACATCGAGAGATAGTAATTATTTTAGGACATTTAAAAATAGCCAAGAGGGAATCGGTCATATTCATTTCGGGAACAATATATTACTTAACTCTTTATTTAATTGCTGTACTAGAGGTATTTATACTATATATAATTTAAACTCTTGATCCATAAGATATAGTAATAATTGGAAACATTTTAGAAATTTTGATTGTTTGAAACCCAAATGAATATACTTACGAAAGTAATTCAGAAACCAATTTACAAGACACGATTGGAAGGAAGGGGACATTATTTACGATTTACAGTTTTTTATGTGTCATACCCTGGGATCCCGTGTTCAATTTCTCGGTTTTCAGCGCATTATTTGTCTTAGCTAGAGTCGACCAGGGTTCCATCACTTACGGCCAAAAGTGTCACCTCTCCACGCCTGTAAACGGCAAAAGGGTTCGATTGGCGACGGGTTTTCTCATTTCTTCAATCTGGACAGGGTATTCGATCTTCGCTCCCGATGATCGCCCTAAATGTTCTCCCATAATTCCCAACAAATATACATTATTTCATGCGGTTGTGGGTTGACTTAATATTCGTGATCTAATGGTAATTTCTCAAGCGAGGAATTGATCTCCCCAACTAGACTTTACAAATGAGGAGATGCTGGGCATAGTGAGAGAGGAGAGGGGGATTGTCTTCCTTCTGAATTAACAGCATTTGGCCTCCCGTCGCAAGCCTTCGACATTTAACTCGGTATTACGGTAATTCTTCATTCCACTCTTTTTTCCGTTATTGGTTTCCTCCAAGGATTTCCTCTCAATGTCTGATTCTTTCAATCATTTAGCAATGGTCTTCTCTATTCATCCCTTATCCTCCATTCATTTTCCTAACCACACATCCTACGAACTCATGTCAAAAAAATATCATACTCTTAAAGTTGGACTCGTTTTTTCCCTACTTTTTTGCTAGAGTAGCTGACATCGATTCCATTTTCATTTTGATTTATTTTAGCTCGATTGTATTTTAATACTGGCCTTGTTGATATAATGCAATAGATCATTTCAATGATTACCTTCAAGCTAGCACTTAAACGTTTCGTAGGACTGCTAATACACTGCTCTTCTGGCACTTTGGCGAGGAAAGGTATCCTGAATTTTTAAGGTGGGGGAAGAGAGGACTAATGTTGCGAGAAATCGAAAGGAGGCAGGAAAGATGGATTCAGCAAGTTTGAATTGACCATGGGATGTTAAGGACTGTGATAGAAGGGAGGACGTTGGGCAAATGAAGAAGTGACAGGAGCAGGATAGGGATGTTGGATGGAATGTGAGTAAGAGGTATACAGAATTGTAAGGGGACTTACTGTAGCGTCCATTTCAGGCTGTTTTTTATTAGGAGAAATCGTACAGGCTTCGCCCATCCAAAATATACCTTAACCGGTAGAATACCAAATATAAAAAAACCATACTTTGAGAATCTTCCTTTGTTGCAGGAAATTGTTTTTGCCCAAGGTTTGCGGGACTAGAAAGAGATTTTGCGGATGGATTGAAGAGGCGCGGCAGGGGGATAAAGACTTCTGCAGCCATAAGCGCGCCGTTTCCTGCGGTTGGATCTCTCGGGGAGGGTGCGGATTTGGATGAAGGGAGGGGCGATCCGATTTTGTCGTCGGAGGGATCGGCTCACTTCTTCCTCGGCCGGCGCCTGGGGCCCTGCAGTTAAGAGGCCCGCGGTCGCTTAAGCACTGTACGAATACTCTCTCTCTCTCTCTCAAGCGTGGACCGGAATACCACCCCAAAAAGTCAACTTACCAATCTCGGCCTCTGTTCGTGTTATTTTTCGCAAAAGGACGTCCGCCAGTACTCAGGGGTGTCCAAAGTATTTAGTGTTCAAGTATAGAGTATACCTGTGATAAAAAAAATCCAAATTAATGTGCATACGTTTAGAGCGGGTTTAACTCGCGATTCGGATTACCAATAGGGCACGAGCCTACTCCAAATTGGTAAGCTTGAATGCACGCGGAGATGGAATCTAGGAACGGCACAGATCGCTCGGTAAAGGTAGTATGGGCGAACTATAGTAGATTGGGATTGTGCCCATGACTCGGGACTGCGAGTGGCACGGATGCCTCTGTCATCTCGAGGGGTTTCGGAGAAGGCTCTGGGAAAAGAGCGAAGGCGAGGGGAAGGGTGTCTGCGGCTAGGGAATGAAATGGGATGCCGATGGCGCATCACGCGTCGAAAAATGTCCTCGACTCTCATGATTCCCGTCATGCTCGAACCCTCCCTCGAGGGCGCAGCGTCCGACCCCCCTCCACACCCACCCTTCCGTCGCCCCTGTTGTTCCGGGGGAAGGTGGGGGGATTGGAGCGGACGAGACGGCTCCAGGAGCGGTGAGTAATTGGTGGCGATGAGAGATCGCAGGCGGCCGCCGTTTCGAGTGGGTCACGCCGGTCATCCGCGACTGAGTTGCCCCCCGGGCTGCGAGCCATTAAGGCCGAGAGTGCTCCAGACCGCGTGTTCGGGAAAACACGATCCTTCCTGCGAACGCGGGACACACACACGGGACAAGTCCATTCCCGAAGGGTTCGGAGGGATTTTCAAGCCGATGTGGGTTCGGAAGCAGGATTTTTGACCCAAGTGGTAGCTCCGATATCAAAATTCTTACTAATTTTTTCTTTACATATTTATAAATTTAAAAATGAACGCTGCGTTGCACAGTTCTGACACTTGGTCGTAGAGGGAAGAGGCTATTATGAAGCTAAATATTGGGAAGGCTTATGAAATGGACGTGCGGAGAAATAATAAAATGGTCGAAAAGACAAATAAAAACGTACTAAGATGGGTAGGGGAGGAGAGCAGTTATTTCAAAAAAGTTAACGGAAAGCAGGGAATGTGAATTTAAGACACGCTGAGTGACAATTGCATTTGGAACACCGCGACACATGGGAGAAGGCTGAGTGAAATAAATTGCTGTAGGGTTGAAAATAATCGACATTTTGGACTGAATTGCGCAATGTGCTTACGGAGTGATAAAAAGTGCTATTCGCTGTAATCAGTAAAAAACCACGGAATTGATAAAAATTGATATATCTAAAACCTAACATTCGCCGATAAACTACCACCATTATGTGCGAGAACAAATGGTCTTTGCATTTAGTATTCTTCCACATCATACCTTTCCGAACTCATGTTTTTATGGTTAGAGCAATTATCAAAAAATTATATCCTTTACTATCTATATGTTATCTAATTTATACAAAAAATAACATCATTTACGATTTTTTCCATGCGCATTCCCTTTCAACGTCGTTTAGCTAAAACTCAATCCCATTACGGTATTTGGAACCAGGATTTCTCGCTCCTGGTATCATGGATGGCCTGATATTCATGGGTACCACATTCGCCCACACCATAATATGATGCCACATGACGTTCACGAGTCCATTGCCATAAATATTTCGCTTTACTAAAGGACGACGCTTGAGAATGCCCCCGGAGTTTCGCAACTCATTATTTTTCATTCGAGTGTCTTCGCTCCCGCGGGATCCGTACTGCGAGGGTGAGAGGTTGAATTGCAGGGGGGTCGAGGGAAGTGGTCCACGCTCATCCCCGACCACGGACACGGATGACGCGACGAGACCTCGGCCGGCGTCCGCAAACGAGGGTTAAAGCACTGGAAATCGCCACTGCGGAATTTTTCATCCCCTCCTGAATCGGTAGCGAATTTTAATTAGCTAAATATATGCCACGGAACATACAAGTACTGCACTAGTAGTAAACATAAATTCACATTAGAAAAACCCAACGAAAAATAACGCTGCATCGGAGCTCATCCTGAATCACATATCTTAGCATTTCTGTACATTTGAAATTTCAATAAATATAATATGTTACTATTCCATCAACAAGATGTTATAATTTAAAACTTTTACACTCAAAAGGCTCCATTTATTTTTATATCACCCATTATGATAGCTGAGGGTCAAAATAAAAGCTAAACCAAAACTAAATAAAAATCAAATATCGGTAAATACATATATTTTAATGGATCCAAACTTTAATAATGAAATAAAAATTGAGTATCCAAAGAAATATTCGCCAAGTTTATATTTGATGTGCTTCGGAGGTCATAAACGCTAAATCCCTGGCCAGCCATAACTAAGAGACAATTATGTATGATTTAAGTAAGGCTGGTTTCCTCGGATAATATCATCTGCCTATCCGCCAATATTCCATCTTAGGGCAAGTATTTACAATGTGTGGGCGTTTTATTTAAGGATTCTTAGCGTCCCAAAATGAGGGGTGTGGTCTTATATTAATCAGGTTTCAGGGATCAAAAAGCGAGGAACCAGCAAGACAAGATGCTTCCAAGCAGGACACAACGTAAGACAAGCGCTCAAGTAACGACTTTGCGGAGGGTTGCGAGAGCCCGAGAGTAAACCGATTCATCAGAATTTCTTGAGCAGAGTTAAAAAAATGAAGCAATGACCTAATAGGGAAATATTCGTACGCCACGTCTTACATATCTCACACAAATACTCCAATATCCTTCATTCAGCGGTAGTCTGCGTGCAATTCGTGTCCACGTCACTAATGAGACACCTAAAATAATATACAGAGCCAGTTCTCAACAAATTCAATACTAATTACGACTAGAATTTCAGAGTGTAACAATCATTCGCCTTTAATTCATTTCGGCGCAGATCAGAGTATGACTATATTAAGAAACTGTCACAGCATTTTCCGAAGTTCGTTTTATTCGACCAATTCCAAGATGACAGAGGTGATTACGCACTCTGTGCACACACTCAGCCGCTTGTACCGGTTAAACTAGGAATAGGCTCAAAGCTAATATATTAAAACAATATATATATCCCTCCCCGGACTACAACCTTGACGTGGTGGAAGGGCTTGTGCGTTCCGATGACCCCTAGAGCTGTGCTGGCGGGAGTAATAATTATTGCTCCTGGTAGGGTCACCCATGCCAGATAGGTCGAAGGTTAGGAGCCAGACGAAAGGTAGTCCACGCAGCGTCTGTTCCTCAGTGAGGCGGCTGCAATGGTGTCTGACCCCAGTGGGGCGGCCAGTAAGTGATGGTGTCACGTTAAAAACACTATTGAGGAAGGCAAAGGGAAACCACCTCAATTATCATTCCCTAGAAAAATATGATGGACAATAGAGATATTTTGAGTCCTGGCAACCACGGGGCTCGGCCCAATCGGCCGTGTGTCGTGCCCGGCAGCGGGGGAGGCAAGGCTTCCGCGGTCGTCATCCCACGAAACCCTTGCAAGGGAAAACCAGCAGCAGCAGGACAGAAGACGCAGGAGAAGAAGACAAAATTAGTTAGAATAGGAACGTGGAATGTTAGGACAATGATGAGGACAGGGAAATTGGAGAATGTTAAGCGAGAGATGGAAAGGGGAAATATAGATATTTTAGGTCTATGCGAGGTGAGATGGAAAGATAGCGGGGATTACTGGAGTGATAAGTATAGAATAATATACAGCGGCGGGGACGAGAGCCAACGAGGGGTTGCCATAGTATTAAATGAAGAGGTAGGAAGAAGCGTAGTCAACATAGAGCAGGTAACGGATAGAATACTACTAGTGGAGATAAAAGCAGAACCGACGAACTTAGTTATTATTCAGGTATACATGCCACCGAGCAACCATAAGGAAGAAGAGGTCGATAGGATATACGATCAGTTAGAGAACATGATCGCGTGTGTTCCTGCAGGGAAACATTTGATAGTGATGGGGGATTGGAATGCGACGGTAGGTGAAGGAAGAGATGGTGATGAGGTGGGGGACTACGGTTTAGGCACGAGGAATGACCGCGGGGAGAAAGCAGTTGAGTTCTGCAGGAGACAGGGGTTAGTCATCACCAACACGTGGTTTAGACACCACAAAAGACGCAGGTATACATGGAAAATGCCAGGTGACTCAGGAAGATATCAGCTAGATTATATCCTGGTTAGACACAGGTTTAGGAATAGTGTGATAAATTCCCACAGCTTCCCGGGAGCGGATGCGGACTCAGACCACAATTTAGTTGTTATGAAATGTAGCGTACGTTTCAGAAAGATAAGGCAGGGGCGGCGAGTTAGAAAATGGAATGTAGAAGCATTAAATGGGTTGAAAAGGAAGGAATACAAACAGGCGGTGGAGAAAATCAAGGAGGATGGTAAAGAGCTAAGTACTATCGAAGAAAAATGGGAAATGATCAAGAAGGGGTTTTCTAAAGCCGCAAAAGACACTATTGGAACCGTTAACGCTAAAAGGACTAGGAAACCATGGATCACGGATGAGATGATTACAAAGATGGATGAGCGGCGAAAATGGAAGAATGTAAATACAGAGTTAGGCAAAATGAAGTACAAAGAATTAAACAATAAATTGAGGCGGGCAACAAATAAAGCAAAAGAAGCCTGGTGGAAGACGCAGTGCGAGGATATGGAGAGTCTCCAGAGGAAGGGTGAAATCGGTGCGCTGTACAGCAAAGTTAAATCGTTATCGGGAAGTAAGAAAGGAAGAGATATGCTAACAGTTAGAGATAGGGCGGGTAAGGTAATAGTTGACGCAGGAAAGATCCAAGAGAGATGGAAGGAGTATATAGAAGAACTGTATGGTAAAGAACTCAGACCAAAAAAGTTAGACATTGAAAAAGAAAATGACGTAGAGGAGGACAGCTTAGGTCCAGGCATACTAGACCGTGAGATAGAAAGGGCATTAAGGGAGATGAAACTAAATAAGGCCGTGGGGGTAGATAACATTCCCGTGGAACTTTTAAAATGCTTAGGAAAATGTGGGAGGAAGAGGCTATATGGGCTGATCCGTAGTATTTATGAGGAGGGAATCTGGCCGGAAGACTTTGTGAGATCAGTTTTAGTTCCTATTCCGAAAAAGGTAAAGGCCACGTCATGTGAGGACTATAGGACAATTAGTTTGATATCCCACGCAGCTAAAGTTGTTCTCAGGATCATAAACAAAAGGATAGAGAGTAGGGCAAATGATTACTTAGGGGATGATCAGTTTGGGTTTAGGAAGGGGAGAGGTACGCGTGATGCCATTGCAGTAATGAGATTATTAATCGAGAGGAATTTAGAACACAACCAGGAGGTATTTGCCTGTTTCGTAGATTTCGAAAAAGCGTTTGATAGAGTGAATTGGGAAAAACTAATGAGTATATTGCAGAAAATAGGAATAGATTGGAGGGAAAGGAGGCTAATCCGCAACCTGTACATGTCTCAGACTGCTCAGGTGCGGGTGGGAAATGGGGAGTCAGAATGGGCAGTGTTAGGAAGGGGTGTAAGGCAAGGTTGCCCATTATCACCGTTGCTGTTCAACCTGTATGCAGAGGAAATGATCAAAGAGGCATGGGAAGGACTCGAGGTAGGAATGAAAGTGGGCGGGGAATTCGTAAAATCAGTTAGGTTTGCTGATGACCAAGCTTTAGTTTGTCAGTCAGCCAAGGGGCTGCAAGCATTGCTGAGTAAATTGGAAATTCAGAGCGACAGGTATGGGATGAGAATCAATATTAATAAAACAAAGGTTATGCGATTTTCTAGAAAGAAAAAGGCCAAGCTTAACATTAAAATAGGAGGGCAAAAACTAGAGCAGGTAGAGCAGTTTACGTATCTCGGTAGTGTTTTGGACCAACACGGTCAAAGTAGTAGGGACGTAAGGAGAAGAATTGCGCTAGGCAAAGAGGCTTTCACAAGGAGGAGGGAGTTGATGACAGGGACTTTGAGTAAGGATGTTAAGAAAAGACTCGTAAAAACTTTGATATGGAGCGTAGCTATGTACGGCGCGGAAACGTGGTCATTGAAGCAGGAGGATAGACGTAGATTGGAGGCTTTTGAAATGTGGGTGTGGAGAAGAATGGAGAAGGTGAAATGGACAGAGAAGAAAACAAATGAGGAAGTACTTGGTATGGTGGGCGAAGAGAGGGGTTTGTTGGGAGCAATCCTATGGAGGCAGGAAAAGTGGATGAAGGGGGTGTTGACCGGCAGTGGGATGTTGAAGACTGTGATAGAGGGTAGAATGTTGGGCAAAAGAGGAAAGGGAAGGAACAGGATAGGGATGCTGGACGGGATGAAGGGAGGAAGGAAGTACTCAGAGATGAAGAGGGACCTGATATAGAGTAGGATGATGGATTTTTTTGTTTTGTTAGGAATAATAAAATGCCTGTTTGGTAGTTGTGTCCATCCAAAAACCTACCTTACGGCGGGAAACACGGGGGCACATAACCACACCTGCGCAGGGGGCGCGGGCAGACGCGAGCCCCGCGGACACGAGTGTCGCGGGCCGATGCTGGTTTGGGGGCGGGGGGTGTGAAGGAAGGTGCGCCCGGGAAATTTCACCCTCGGGGTATAAAAAATAAAGGCGCCTGGAACGCAAGCACGGGCGATAACGAGGTTGAATTGAGGAGCCCCAGGAGACTACACGGTGGATTAGAACGCAAAGTTATTGTTCAATGCGAAACTAGAAATCGACAAATGAATTAACTAAATATCAACAGTGCAGTTTCTGGGGAGATGACTAAAACATTTTGGCTGTATCAATGTATAGTTAAATTAAATCCCAAAGCCTTATTAAAAGAAGAAGGCGAATATTTTAATAATTCAGAAGGTTAATCAATACTTGATTTGGAAGATATTATATTTTATAGGGACATATTTATAGTGATTTCCAAGAAGGACAGAATTGATACTTTCTTTTTACCCCTTCTCCTACCGTCAGACACATCTCTAAATTCTTTCATGAGTATAAAAAAAATTCTCCGTAAAAACAAAATCAAAGTAGGCGAAACTAAAAAATTAATCCACTGCATAAGAGGAGAGAAAGGTGGGCGTTGTTTCTTCCCTTCCAAAAACATATTGATGCAATTTTTTCCCTTCGATTAAATTCCAATTTCCCCCCATGCGGTCCGTCTTGCTCTCGAAAATATTGCATGCATGTTAATTTATAATTAAATTTCCATGAGCTATGAAAGAGTGTGCAAGGCGAATGAAACGTAGCAGCCACCTTCGGTCATTGGGAAAAGTGTGGGCACTGCGCGGTGTGGAGCAACTAATCCACATTTTAAAGTTTTTCCTGCTGCAGCTGCATGTTGTTCCTCCTGCGGTCCAGGAATCAGCGGGTTATGTGGTTATGGCAATTACATACATGGATGATTAATCGCGAATTGCTCTAAATAAGCCGTGAGTACACCTCAAATCACTCTTCAACCGAAAAACGATAAAATATAAGAGTTCTTTTTTTACATTTACGAGAACAATCGCTGCAACAGTCAACCGTATTGAAAAAAAATTCAGACAAAACAAGAGGAATTAAAATTTTCATCGATTTAATTACAAATTACAACACAGAGCAAGATGATGATTCTAGTGAACTGTTTCCTCGTTCATCTTACGGACGCTAAATACCAGGACAGATATGCTGGCATGCAAGCTGAGTCCAAAACAATCGTCACTATTGCCCCTTTTATATAGTATTATTATTATTAGGTAATCTACCGGTTAAGGTAGGTTTTATACAGTAATATTTAGTGAAATCAGTTCCTATACCATCCAAAAACTTGCAATGAATGTTTTTCCTCACAGTTCATCAGAGGCAGCTGGTCAAGTTTCACGCTGATCTTGACTGATGTTATTCTAGCAAATACTAAACAAATATTAACAAAATTATGAAGTTATACAACGTTTATCCGTCGAAAGGGATGGACAAGATTTTATATGAAAATGAAACAAATTTATGAATTGAGTGGCCGACAGGGAACTTACGTTTGTTCACCATTATCAGGTAGTCGCGCAATTATTTTCGGGAAGATCACAGTGATAAGTTGAACCATTACATTTCCGCAAAGCACACAATCCCCTTATTTATATCACGTTTTTTTGATGGCCGCCTACAGACCGAGCGGATGAAGTTAGAATGATCCGACCTTTCTGATGATACTCGGCACAATCGTTACCAATACCGCAAATTGATCAAGCAAGAGCAAGGGGGTGGGCTATGCTCACATGCTATTACTTTATGTGTGGACAACTCGATTTCGACGAAATAAACCATCGCATACGCAACATTTTGAGCATTTTTGCAAAATATCCAAGAGGACACGCTACTTCGGATCACATAAACTTGGAATGGAATTAACTTTAGTATTCTCTTGGACTATTCCGACTGAACAAACAAAAGACTTAAAATATAAGAACTGAGGGAATTTAAAAAAAAAGAACACGACTGAACCATTAGATAACAAATATAACTTAGTAAAGAGCAGTGATATTGATGCATGCTTCAATATTAAGGAAAATACTCTTAACTAAAATATCATACTATTGATATTTAAACTTTTCCACTCAACGGCCACCAACATAAACCTTGATTTAATTTTTCGAACGGATGAAAAGACGCTAAGGCCTCCCCATTTTCTTTTGTTCAATCATGTATTTTGTCCGTCAACCATAGAGCACGCGGGAAGGTCCATAGTGGTTAAGGATATCTATCAATTGAGAAAAATATTTGATAGTTTAGAATAAATCGAGCTTGAAAAAAATAGGATGATTGAGTCAAGAGGGGAAATATCCTATTGGAAACGATCCAGATCAATAGTCTTGAAGTTACGATAAGAGACTGAATCCGTAGAACTTCAAGATACATTAAACTAATTTAAGATATATAAAAGGTCATGGGCGTAAAGAAAGGGTATCGGTGAGTGAGAATATGACTGGAATCTATTCCAATTGTTAACGATACATAAGTCTAACATCAACTGGTCACCGTATGGTGATTGGCTTAGAGTGGCACCTTAGGAGAGCATTTGAAATTTAAAAAAATTCCGTTATATCATAGCTCTCACACCTATTTCTTGACAATTCCACATTAAAATCATCCAAAGTAACAATAGCTTTATTTCGAACTTAATTTCAAAAGGAAACATTCAAAATCAGTGTTGTGAAAATTTTAGGGAAGGCGATACACAACAGATAATAATGCATTAGAAATTTATTTTCCAAAGACTTGCAAGATCATAAATACAGGTCGGGAGCAATAGACAGAGACGGATGTAGTTAGCACAGAGAAATTAATGAGACGGAAGAAAAAGATACCAAACACCACCTCCAATTTCAGCAACCCCAGGTTTAAGTCGATGAGATGTCGTATCAAATGAAACAAACTGATAATATCACAAGAATTAAACAGGAACTATATTCATGAACAAGACAAAATAAAGACTGGTTAATAACAAGGAAAATACGGGTTTAATCCCTCGAAAATCCAATTGCAACGCCAAAATTTCCTCTAAATTTTGCAAATTCTCCCTTTCAATCGATTAAGTGGAATCCCCACATAGCACGATTGAAGTTAACTGACCAAATTTTTCCTATCCTAAATTTCTTGAGAGCATTGTCAATGAAATCAGCAGACTGAGTGATCTCAGCCATGGAATCCGCCGCCGCCAAAATGTGACGGTTGTGATGTATGGGAGCGCTGATCTTCACGCATCACATGCAGTCCTTCCATTAAACCCTTGAGTTCAGAGCAAATAGGGTATGTCGTTGATGCACTTAGAGATACACTTAGCTCGATAGGAGAGTCATCACTTCTAAATGATCGGATCTTCATTTTACACTTGACAGTGCTCCATTATCTTCAAGAATCCTCGGAGGAGACTAACGGACAAGTAAGATGGTACAGATTCTTGCATGGATCGCAAGAAAGGCCACAATTAAGGCAGATGTACTGCAATAAGCAATACAATATCAAATGCAGGAAGAGAACTCAACAGTACATCTCGACTCCTAGCTCACGAATATCTGATTGCTCAGTTATCAGTGTAATTACGAGGGTACGCTGAAAACTATGGCACCCACGTATGAAGATCACATTCAAAATGACCTTCAGAAGCACTCCTGGTGATATGAGGAAGTAACATTCCCCCTCAACACGCATGAGCAGGTTTGAGGTCGTTACATTCATCCAGTGTATTTTGAGAAGTGGAACTATGGAGACGTGTTCTAGTGCTATGTCAACGCGAGTTAAACAGCGTGCTCTTATCGATTTTTTGCCTTCACCTCATCGTCCGAGGTGAAATGATTACCCTTGAGGTGTCTCTTGACTTAAAAACAAATAAAAATCACAAGGCGCAAGATCAGGGGAATAAGGAGGGTTTTGTTTGTTCTCGTCTGTAGGACGGCGTGGCACCCATCGTGCACAGATCTTACGCTATCCCAATTGTTCAATAATGAAGCCGACACGTTCCTTGGATATTCCAATATGTTTGCGATACGCTTTTGAGTTATTCGCCGGTCATTTTGAATCAAATCTTCGACGAGTTTGCGATGTTTATCGTATGTACAAGTGAACGGACGTCCGCTGCGTATTTCATCAACAATTATGCCTTTTTTTGGCTCGCAACCACGAAATTTTACTACCCATTTACAGTAGACCTGTCAAGAAGCATCGTCACCACAAACAGCCTTTAAACGACGATGAATCTCAGTAGGAGTCATTTTTTCAGCAGTTAAAAATTCGATAATAGCACGCTGTTTAACTTGTGTTGACATAGCACTAGGGCACGCCTCCATACTTCCGCTTCTCAAAAGATACTGGCTGAATGTAACGACCTCACATTTGCGAATGCGTGTGGAGGTGGAATGTTACTTCCACATATCATCAGGAGTGCTTTTGAAGGTCATTTTGTTTGTGGTCTACAAGCATGTGTGCATTAGCTTTCAGCCTAATCTCGCATGTACAGGGTATGTTATATTAATGGTGCAGCAAATTAAATGATTGAATGAACAAATGAAATGCAGAAAATTAAGTGAACCCAGGCTGTCGGGCAAAATAAATACAGCACAAAAGGAACAGGAAAGGAAGCAAGAGTGAAATAGAAGGCATTACTCAGGATGTTTATTCAAACCAGATGAATGGGTTGTTCACACCATGCATGAGTGGGTTAGTTCTGATGACATCGATTCACAACGAAATACCTCTCATCGTCGTCGGCGGCGGCAAAACATGCACGTCACGGATTTCCTGAAGCCGAAATGAAAAAAACCCACAGTTTCCACTGTTCGCTCGGGAGACGATGGCTTACGCGTCACATTTCATTATTAGAAAGCCTCCTAAACCCCACGGGACGCGAGAAGACATGAAAGCCTCGGCACGAACAGAAAAACACATATTTCTTTTCCCGCACGGAACTAATACATCTATATCCATCAACCTGTCCCTGCAAAATGAATACACTTTCACAACACTTCTTTCAGTTCAACCTCTTCGGGGCATCCGGTCGCTTAAATGGCCTCATCCATCAAAATTTAACATTCAAAAGGGAACTCTCCCCGGGGGGGGGGGGAGCACCCATGGTGACTGGTGCACGGAATGGCAAGGAGGAAACCCGGCCCCCCTCTCATTCGAACGAGAGACGGCAAGTCTCAACTCGAGGGAAGAAACCTCTACGCCCGTGGAATAATCCGCGGCGGAGAAGTGGATCGACGCGGGGAAGTTCCCCACCATTCCCGCGAGGTACTTCGCGCCACCACAGCGAAAGGACGAGAGAACTGGAATCAGGACTTGGCGAGTGCACTAAGGAGGCTGAAATAAAAATGGAGGTGGATTTCTTCAAACTAAAGCCCAACGCGGGTACGGCTCCCAAAGACGACCTTCGACCTCCGCTAATATCTAATTTAAAACTACTCCCAGACGTTCCCTGCTTGGGAAGAACTGTTTCGATTGCCCACATTTCTGGGGCGCAATCCATCGAATGGTGGAATTTTGTTGAATTTTTATTTTCATCCCTCTTTCCGAACGGCGCCGAAATACCTGGAAGAGGATGGATGGCTTTGTTTTTTATCCTCTAAGTTCGATCCACAAGTAACTTCACCTTCAGTGCGAAACCGCTGAGTCGAGCGGGGCCGGCCGCGGGGTTATGTTATGTACGCGGGGCATGCAAAGCCCCATTAAAATGGCTCTTACGTCAAGAAACGGGGAGGGACAGAGAATCGACGGGAGTAAGAGGAGGAACGAAATCCGATAGGAGGCGAAGGGAGAATAGAAGACGGAATATATACATATGCGCAATCCATTTCAGCCCATGAGCCCTCCCTCCTCTCACAGAAATGGGAATAATCCTTATGATCATCAACGCGAGCTCTCAGTATTGATACACTTGTCCTCGGTTCCCGTTCGGCTTTGCTCTTCCCACCAATTACTTCCACTCACGTTAGGTCATACCACTAGAGCCAACCACCAACATTTTCACCCGCCTTGACCTTCGCCTTCACTCGTATAATCATTCCCAACTTTTTAGTCTTTCCTCTCTTCGCGGGGAGACGATATGGCTTGCGGCTCTTCGAAAAATGCCGCAGACCAAGGCTGCGAAAGAAGAAGTGGGCGACGGGCACTTAAACTTAATGCAAATTGGTTTCGTGGTAGAGTTTTATGGAGCACGGTAAGTGATGGAGTAAAGGGGAGCGTTCGAGAACAATCTTTCCTTTCCAGCAAGAAGAGGTTAGTGCTGGTGAAGGGGAAAACCGCCTCCAACCCCCGACCTAAGGTCCCGTATTCGAAACCCTATCATGGTCTCACCTTACAATGGTCAACCAGTGCCACACCTGAGTTCACCTCAACTGAATCAATAATAATGATATTGTCGATCGATGCGTTTTGAATGCAACAATATCCATAGTTGTCGCATTTAATACCGCGCGACATTTGGCGTGATCAGCTGAGGAAACCTGTTAACTATAGGAGTGTGATTATATTGAACTCGATTTCTATCAGGAACCTCGGTATGGAAGGAAAGTTAAGCAGAGCATACACACAGGGTTTAAATAGAATGGAACTTGGTTGATCTGCTTTGACCTGCATTATGTAACCCCCCCCCCTCCTTATGCAAGTAAATTATCGATCACGACAAATTCAATACTCGGATAAAGTAACCACCTCTATTCGCCATTAGATTGAATTTGATTTTTTTCTTACTTTTAGCCTAAACACAACCTTGTCTTGTATAGAATAATACCGGTACGTGAGGATTGCTTGCGATGGAAAAGAGAAAAGGAGAGATGTGGTGAAAAATGACAGAGCAAAATGCATTGACAAGTGTAAAATAATTGTGCCACGCTGATATGGTCTTGTTGACAGAGTAGACGATATTTACATTACATAACATTGAATGCCAGGGACGGCGGCGAAAGAAATACACCCAAAAAAGGGTATTATCGAAGAAGGCAGTGAGACTGTGAAGTTTCTTTCGAAATGCAAAACCAGGATTTATCTGAAGGAGACTATCCCGAAAGGGAAAAGTGTGAGGGTGCACATACAGGTATATATAGGTAGGGGAAATAGAGTCTGCCAAGCAATCAGATGCCTCTTACTATTTATAATGTACCACGAGGGATGAATAATTAAAAATTGATCACGTGATTAGCATTTCATAAAATTTAAATCTTATTAAATACCACGAATTTATTTAACAATGGTAATCCAAATACTTATATAAATACGTAGATTCACCGCTGCTATTATCGCAAGCATGTGGATTAAGGTACAGAAGGGTTTGGCATATATCGAATTCCAAAATTACGTTAATCTGGTATTTGATTCCGTAAAAAGCGAACTATTACGAGTCAACTCCAGGGTTGAATTCCGGTGGGCTTAGTGCACCACCAAAACGACCGGTCGATCTCGGATAAATCGAGACGTATTTCATCGAGGATCCAAGAACGACGTCACAATCGACTGACGCCACGCCCTGCACTGGCCTGCGTGATGATGTGCGAAGCCACATTGAGGAATCAGAGAAGGAAAGGGGCGGGGTATCGAGTAGTGAGTATTAGATGGGTTGGATCCAGGTTATGCAGGCAAGTTGAAACTCGCGGAGTTTTAAGAGAGATAGAAAAACGAAAGAGGGGGGAAGTAGAGGAAACGTGACCGCGCGAAGGACAACCCATTGCCGGTTGTCGGTCATCATGCGATAAATTCGCAAACTTCCAATGAAGAGGAAATGGTGAGAGGCCTCCTAAATACACACAAACAAATGGTATCACAAAAGGAGTAGTCAACTGTTGGACTGGTCCACGGGATGAGAGAGAAGAGAGGAGGAAGAACGAACAGCGACCGAGAAACTAACAGAATTTGAAGTTGGAAAAAAGTATGGCAAGTAATCACAACCGGAAATCCAGTCGATGAAGCGAAATTGCTTTTGGAAAACCCCTTCCCTCCCTCCCACCCTCGCTTCTCTATTTGACATATACAAGTTGTCGAAGGCTTTCCATTATTTAAAGAGCCAACAATTCAGTGACATCAAACTTCAGAAAAAATCGCAATCCGTTTTCCAAACAACCGAATGCAAAAAAATAGTTAGCCGATTTTCAAGTTTTAAAAAAGTGTATCATGGTTTTCGACGGAGTTATCTGCATATAGAGATAAATTCTGCAAATCAATAAGAGTGGTGAAGAAGAGAATAGTTTTATTTTTCCTCCGTGATTTGTACACACTTGAGATGTCTCATTTAGGCACGGGGACTGCAAACATACATCAGAAATGGCACAAATGCAAGTGAGAAACTATTTTCACTTGAAAGGATGTGGTTTTTGGATAGTTTCGGAAAAAGAGAGAAAGATGGCGAAGCAAGGACGACAAATAGAAAATTGAGGAAACAAACAAATTCATGAAAGGAAAATGAGGCCCAAGTTTCGTAATTAAATAAACTATTATTTCAACATTTTAAGAGGAGATGACAGAAAACATTCTATTACTGATCAATGAAAGGTATTCACCCCCGACTGTCCGGCAGGAATATCTATCCCCGTGAATTCTGCGCGCCGCTTGGTTTTAGAAGGAGATATTAGTCGTTGAATTCCAACGAAATGACTGGAGTATAATATCATGACAAAATTCGATGCAGTTTGCTACGATGAGTAACACATGAATTTGCAATTTTTCCATTTGCATTTCTAGTTTGAAACTGACCCAAACAACAGGATTTTTCACAAACAATCAATGACACCTTTACAATAATTTGAAAGAGAGTAAAAATAAGAGATAAAGCATTAAATTCTGTTTGGTTACTTGGAGGAAATGCGAGAGAGCTGAAGTTCAAAAACGGAGGAAGTTTGTGCAAGAGAGATATGTAGAAATACATTTGGAGCGGAGGAATGTAGTTTACTCTGCCTACGATCACACTGAGGCGCTGAGATGACTCGAACGAACGGGCGAAATTGGAAACAACTCCCAAAGACGGATGAGTCGGCACATCCACCCCGAGATCAACGGAAAGCTTCTTTGAAGTTCTTCAGTTTATCGGATAAATTCGCGTAATCACCCCGGGAGTCCCTTCCCAAAGTACACACCTGTTATTGGGTTAGTCCGGTGGCTAACGAACAGGTCTCCCACCGTTAGGCCCCGGGTTCAAATCCTGGAGACAACAAATATTTTTCAGTGGTACCCGATCCATACTTGAGGTGCTTTGTTGAGAGAAATTTGAGTGAGTACGCCGTCCGTCGGATGGGACGTTTAACTACGGACCCCTTGTCGGCTTTCGACCGGAGTAGGCTAATGCCGACGCCGGGTTTCTCTCCACCCTTCCTTTCCCATTCATCCCTTATGGCGCTAATGCCCTCAGCTGTCGGTTGTCTCCCACAAAAACTACTACTACTTATTCTATTAAACACACACTCTCTATTCGGAGAATGAACCTTCTGTGAAAATCATTTTCTCGGACATCAGATTTGCATGGGAAACAATAGGCAGCCCAGAGAAAGTAACTGCCCCGCAAGCCCAGATGTTATACTCCACGTTCCACCCGACTTAGTTCTAGCTGAGCTATGCTATCACCTACCAAAGGCAACCTTCGGGTTGATAACTGTGGTTATATAATTTTCATTCACTCAAATACCCGTTGGGTACGGAGTGAGACAGGGATATTCATTATCACCAGTGCTGTACAGCGTATAAGTAGACGAAATGGTGAGAAATGCATGAGAAGAACTGGAGATAGGAATAAAAGTCGGAGGGGAAATCATAAAGTCATTTAGGTTTGCGTATGATCAAATTATAGTTTGCCAGTCAGCCAAGGGATTGCAAACTCTGCTGAGCACACGAAAAAGTCAGTGCGATAGGTATGGGATGATAATAAATGTAAATAAAACAAGTTATGCGTTTCTCGAGGAAAAAGAAAAGCTAACGTAAATGCAAAAATGTGGAAGACAAAAACCAAAGCAGGTGGAACAGTTTATCTATCTTGACATGTTTTGAAAAAAATGGCTCAAGTAGTAAGGGTAGGAGGGACGTAAGGAGAAGAATTGCGCTAGGCAAAGAGGCTTTCACAAGGCGGAGGGAGTTGATGACAGGGACGTTGAGTAAGGATGTTAAGAAAATACTGGTTAAAACTTTGATGTGGAGCATAGTTTTGTACTGCGCGGAAACACGGTAATTGAAGCAGAATGATAAAAGTAGATTAGAGCCATTTAGAAATGCGGGTATGGAGAAGGATGGAAAAGGAGAAGTGCACAGAAAAAAACAAGCGAGAAAGTGCTAGGTACGAGTATGGTGGATGAGGATAGGGGATTGCTGGCAAACATTCAAAGGAGGCCTCCCTTTCCCAAGCGAGGAAGGAGCGGGAGGAATATTCCTCCCTCTATCACAGCATAGGAATATTGGACGAAATTAAGGGAAAAAGGAACTGTGCGGAAGTAAAGAGGGGCTTATTGAATGCAGTAAAATAATGTTTTGACAAGCCGTTTCCTATTTTTGGCGAGGCCAATACTTTCAACAAATGATGGATAACCTGCAAAGTTCAACGATAGCAAAACAAACTCTCATAGTTAAATGAGAATTTCGTCTCTATGATCTGCGAGAATACTCTGCTGCTTATACTCCTGCTTCACAACAATTCCAGGACAACGTCTTGACCTCGAAGAATTAAAAAATTTTAACCGCCCAAGGTAAACAGGTGTCTTTGTCGTTGCTATCCATCGCCACCCTATTTCCTCGGTCGAGTGGAAAAGCCACTTGCATCTCTCTCCGCTTTTCTCTGCAATCAGGGCAGCGTTAAAGAGATTTCGTAATCAGATACTCACTGCTACTTGTGGACAAAATCTTCTCCCCCAGTGCTTCCCATTCGCCTCCCCTCCACGGCGGCGATTTCGTCACGGAAACACCGGCGTGAAGGCTTCGCGGAGGACGAGGAGACGACACATTGCAAAAAGACTAAAAAATAGAGTGAGAGAGTTCACTTGGATTTGGTGGGACCACGAAGAGAAGTGAGGTGAGACGGCAGGAGCTTCAAGGAAGCCGCTAAAGGTCTGTCTCCTCGAGACCCCGCTCAGATGCCGTGTCCCCATTACGGGCACCGCCCTCTCGGTGAGCAGCGAAATACCACGCAGAAAAGCAATGCGTCGTCTCAAAGGCGCGTAAACCGGGGGCTGGGCGGTACCCGGTGCAGGGGGGTAGTCGGCTCGGTTTTCCTCTTCGTCGAAGGCATGCATTTTTTTCAGGGTCCAATGGAAACCTCGACCTTGTAATAAGAAAATTGAAGAGTGGTTCGAATCTAAAAGCCACCCTCTCACCGAGTCCCTTCTCCTTCTCACGAAAACGATTCTTTTATCAAAGTGATAGAGGCCTCATCATTTAAATACACGGTTGGTATAAAAAATATCGGGAAACGTTTCGGAAAGGTACGAGGGTAGGCTGAAAACTACTGCACACATGCTTGTAGACCACAGACAAAATGACCTTCAGAAGCACTCCTGGTGGCATGTGGAAGTAACATTCCTCCTTAACACGCATGCTCAGTTTTGAGGTCGTTATATTCATCCAGTGTATTTTGAGAAGCGGAAGTATGGAGACGTGTTCTAGTGCTATGCCAACGCGAGTTATCCCAATTGCTAACAGCATGCTGTTATCGAATTTTTAACTGCTGGAAAAGTGACTCCGACTGAGATTCATCGTCGTTTAAAGGTTGTTTATGGTGACTATGCTGTTGATAGGTCTAATGTAAATCGATGGGTAGTAAAATTTCGCGGTTGCGAGCCAGGAAAAGGCATAATTGTTGATGAAACACGCAGCGGACGTCAGATCACTTCTACAGATGATAAACATCGCGAACTCGTCGAAACTTTGATTCAAAACGACCGGCGAATTACTCAAAAGCGTATAGCAAACCATATTGGAATATCCAAGGAAAGTGTCGGCTTCATTATTGAACAATTGGGATAGCGTATGATCTGCGCACGATGGGTGCCACGCCGTCCCACAGAGGAGAACAAAGGAAACCCTCCTTATTCCCCCGATCTTGCGCCTTGCAATTTTTATTTTTTTCCTCCACTCAAGAAACACCTCAATGGTAATCATTACACCTCGGACGATGGGGTGAAGATGAAGGGCAAAGGCTCGTAGATTTATTTCGGATACTGCTACAATGCCTCAAATTTCTTCAAAGTACATCCCTTGAGCGCCGATACACTTATGCCAGCGGCTTTTCCACGACTGAAAGGTTCCCTGGTAGTCGGATTACGCAAGGTCCTTAGTGGCACGCGAGCAAGTTTCTTTGACGGCCCTTAGGGTCCCATTATGGTGTCCTTTGAGGGAGGATTTAACTCATAGGAATAGGAAATAATCTGCTTATGCCAAGTCGGGAATCGTCGCGAGGTCGTTGCAGAAGGTCTTCGCAAGCAGACACTCGACTCTGCTCTTTGTCGTCCGTCTAAAGACCTTCGGGACAAGTTTAGCGCAGTTCTTTCGCATTGCCAAATTTAAAGTGATAATGAGGTGCACTGTCATCTTACAATGCGAATACGATCTGCGATCATGCGCACACTTAACCAAATGTCTGGATTCAGCACTTCACGCACACGCCAGGAAAATATTTTTACCGATACTTTCTATGCAAGCCTTGTCAGCTGCTGTTTAAGAGGAAAGCTATTTTCTACTCCAAAAAATGCCTCGAAATACTAAACGAACTGTAATCAGGGACTTAGCAATCTTGTTTCCTCTATCTATCCTTTGCTCTACCACAAGACGAATACCTAAAGCGATGATCAATACCACTTGAAAAACTAAGGAAAAATTTCCTTGCAGTGGGAAAATCTCGAGGAATCCTAAATTCTTTCACCTCTGCAGCTTCTACCTGCCTGATGAGCAATGAATTTCGCATCAGCACGGGAATGATGTCCCGATAAAAACGCTTTACTCCATAACTGGAAGGCTCACGGTTTTGTCACCCACGATAACACAGTGCTCAGGCAGAAGTATGCAATGTCAATATTTTGACGCAATTAGCTCTATCGGTGTAAAATGAGTGCACCGTTATCATAATTTCTGGAAAAATCTGCGAATAAAATTATTTTTTTAGGTAAAAATGAGTGTGACGCAGTAGACTCGCACAGTACTCGGCCCAGCAGTCGCCGCAAACGCGGGAGTCGCCACGGAGAGGTGGAGACGGTGAAGGGGGGGGGGGGCATTCAGGAGGCTGTAAAAAGAGGAGGAAAACTCGCCAAAGGGTGTCCTCGGTACATTTTCAGGAGGGGAGTGATTCGGAAAGAAAAATAAACAAGGCTTCGGCGGGACAGCGGAGACGATGCACTCGGAAGGCGGAAGGAGTAACTTTTCGGTCGATTTAAAGCAGGTTTGGAGCGAGAAACTTAATACGCACTCCCTCTCCCTTTGTCCCGCCACCTCTGATCTCTCCCTACCCGAATGGGTTGGAAGGGGCTCCGGGCAAGTCGGGCGGCAGTCACCCGCGCCGCGCATGACACGCAGGCATTGCGGTGAACGCCTTACGGTGTTAAGCGAACGAACCCTATGTGCTAAGCCCCAGTACTCAAGACGTCGGGGACGATAAGATGCGAAATAATTAACGCGAATTACACTTTGACCCAACGACTACGCCGCTGATATCTTTAGTGCCTAACGATTTTCCAAAACTGTTCCATTGATCATTCTCTGTTTCGCGAAGGTTTTGCCGCGATTGTTACCAATTATGAGAATGTCCACGGCCCACACGAAAAAACCCATCGCCAATCAAAATGCTCTGCATACATCTTTCCTGCTCCGTCATGATTTCTCCCAACATTCCCCTCTCATCCCCCCCGCCATACCAAGCACTTCCCCGTTTGATTTGCCTTCTGTCCACCTCATTTTTTCCATCCCTCTCCATACCTACATTTCAAAAGCTTCCAATCCATGCCTATTAATATGTACTAATTGTACTTGAAGTGCCTAAATTCTAATGTTCTGTGTATTCTGTAAATGGTTACGTGTATAATTTCAAATGTATTATTATGTATTTATTGGATACTTGACAGTTTATGTAAATAAGGGCTCAAAAATCTTATATCGAATAACTTAGGCGATTGAAGGCAAAAGGGAAATTTACAAGGGCCGTTCAATAATTACCCGTGTTAGAAATGAAGAAACCATTTTTTCAAAAACCTTTTTTTTTATTTATCAACGTAGTTCCATTTTAGAAAGATACACTTCTCCCAACGTTCCGGTCATTTTTTTAATCCCTCCAAAAAATTGAATATGTCGAACTCTCCAAAATACATAGTTATGCAACACTGCTATACAGGTATGTATGTTAGCATGAATAAACAAGGAAGGGTTAGTTAGGATGTGACTACTACCACAACCGTTAAAAAAATAAAAAAATCCATGCCTATCTTTCTGCTTCAATGACCATGTTTCCGCGCCGTACATAACCCCGGTACGTATCAACCAACGTTTTGACTAGCCCAGTAGACTAGCTTTCTTAACATCCTTACTCGTCCCTATCATCAACTCCCTCCTCCTGGTGAAAGCTTCTTTACCTAACATAATTCTTCTCCTTATGTCTGCATTACTTTGACCATTCTGGTCCACAGACACAGAGGAACATATGCAAGTTTATTTTCACACGTATTATAATGCATGGCATGGAGTAAATAAATTTCTTTCACATTCATGAGAATGAGGGAAGACATTAATAAACTATAAACGAAATCAACCCATAACTCTAGATTCTCAATTACACAAACTAAATTTAGATTATGAATTTAGAGAATCATCAAATAAGATATCTTGGTGCGGCACATTCACGTTTATACTATATGCATTTGTTGAAAGAGAGGTTTCACTGAGACACACTCACGTACATAGCACACGATGCCATACAAATGGAGCGAGCCAAATTAAAAAGCCTTGCGCGAGAGGAGACCAAGGATATTCAATATAACTCTATAATAGCCAGCAGGAAAATAAACCTGATATAAAAGAATACTTTCCGTTGCTAGATAAGATGATAAAAATCTCTTACCGTTAGGAAAAAAATATATATTGAATTTTTAAGCGAATAACTTTTGAAAAGTTACACATATAATATTATCACAACTTTGACTTGGGAAACCAATCAATAACATCTATCTTAATTCTAAGAGATAATTCAAATAGGTAGCAGGTATTGAATCAATTTATATGTAAGTATTTTGCCTGTTTTACAGGCTTCAGAAATAATTGCATGCAATTAGATTAAACTCCAAGTATTTCATAGATTCCGATTATTGGATTTCAACTTTTAGTCTGAATTTGTCTTTTTGCATGAATGCATACGCCACTGTGGGTGTAGGTTTGCATGGATGTGTTGATTTTGCATGCGGTTTTGTTCCCTTTTACTGGTGGTGACCTAACACTCCCCGCCACACGCCCTAGCGGTGGCTTGCAGGGTGTTATGTAGAAGTTAGATGTAAACCGAAAATTTGAAGTGCACTCACATAAAAGGTAATACATGATTTACGATAAATATACAAGGAAACATGGATGTTTGATGCCTGACAGGCTGCATTATCCAAAATATGCTAAGATAATGAATAGCCTTTTTAAGAAATTAATTGATACGTTCTTTAAATTTATTTTACGACTTTAAACGGGCGAGATTGAGACTTCACAGTCCCTCATTCCGCCTAACCCTTATACATTACCATAAAGACAATCAAAAACATCCTTGTCCTAGGTAAAGAAATAACCCGCCAATCCAGAGATGGCAGGACTCGAACTTTCCCGCACTTCTGGATTGGCAGGCCAGGGGGTTACCCTACCGTTACCGGGGCTGGCAAAATTACATGTACACAATAATAATAGTCCTAACCCATTGCGCAATTTTATTGACGCACGCTAACAATTGCGCGCTGTGCCCATCAAGACTCCCATTTTCCATTTAATATTTCGGTAAAAACAACTTGACAGCTAACAATTTCATTGCGCGATTTCCTCTTAAAAATTATGTTAACTGAAAAAAGTTTGTTTTTTTGGGGAATAAGCAGCCTGCTGGAGTTATCCTTCATATATATAGCATTTCGCTAACCGAGAAATAAGCAAAATCGATGTGAAGGATAAATATAACGTTGTTCTGAAAAAAATATTTTTGAAGAAAAGAAGGAATAGGGTTGATTTAACTACTCGAAGTACTTGCAACAGCTCCCGCTAGAAAAAAAATAGCAACGCAATATATTTTCGGCTAAATTACTCGATTTTAATTCCCAGGTTTCTTTGCTTCATGGCTTCCAAAATGCCTTCTCCCATTCCTCCTCTTTGGATATTACCAAATACCCTTTCAACTTCTCTCGCCCCACACTCGCATGGCTACAAATGCGTAAGTACAGCAAATTTGCATAGCAAAGCAACGCGGGTCCATTGCCGATGAAAAAGTGACATTTAACATTGATACACGTCGACTCTTTTATAAGGGGAGCCGCCGTTGGTCCATTCTCTTTTTCCGAGTGACGCTCAAACGCTATAGAAATAAAAAGGAGTCGGGTAACTCGAAACCGGCGATTTTCATCACAGCGATTCAATGTCACTGCAATAAAGCGACGGCTAATTCGTGGAGATTATTCATGCGTGATAGGTGACAAACCGTGTTTCGCGCGAAAAGAAATGAACAAGGAGACGGGAAGGAAAATAATAATAATAAAAAACGAGTTTTACAGTTGGGCAGCGAGTCGGACGTCGAGCGCATTCATCATGGAGTAATAAGTACAGCGAGGCAAATTGAACGTCATTAATTCGGCAGGTAATACGCATCGGCACACCAAATGTTGTCTATGGAGCTGGTCCGTTTTTTTTAAATGAGCGCGAAAACACTCGCAAATAGACGAAAAGAACTTTTATTTCGCAAGTTGGACGTTTGGAATAGTCCAGTTAATGGGGGATGGGTGGTGTGGTTCCGCCTTCGGCTATCTTACATGGCACCACCTTCAAGAACCATCATTCGCGTGCCTCACTCACGCATGTGCCACGGGTTATGTGGCTTATAATACGAGTGATTTCAGGAATCAAATAGTTCTTGGCAACCACAGAAATGGAAATTCATTATTATATAAAATAAAAGTTATTCAGTTCTCGCCTTCAAAACCCTCGAATCGAAAATAGAAATCAATTATTTTTTTTAATTTTTGATCCCACAAATCACCTAATAGTTCCCTTCAAAAGCGTTTCCCGATGAATTGCACGGATCTGCACCATATTCACTTCAATTCGAACGAAACAGCTGACAAAAAAAGAATATTTTTTCGCGAATATTCGGGGGAAAATGGCTTCATGAAACCAGTTCCACGAAATATTCCACGATATTGAACCCACGAAAGGTCAAAAGAGAGAATAATTCAGTGGCCAGCGACCGTATGTGACACATCGGCTGTGCTGACATCTATGGAAACGAGTTGTTATGATGGCAAACCAAGAAATAAATAGGGCACCGAATATTTGAGTGCTCACATTCAAAACACCAAAGGCGACTTTAGTAATCCAGTCGACTGCCGCAAAAACAAAACAATGATACTGCGCACCGTTTTAAATTTTATGAGCATAATGATCACTTTGAAATTCATGCGACGGGAGTTTCAAAGAAGGCCGGCCGGGAGAGTAATCACATCTCCATGAGAGGTCTTCCGTGGAGGATGATTGGTCGAGACGCATGGGCGGAGGGATACCAATGAGCGGCTTAATTTCGTCCATAATTCATTCAAGTTCCCTAAATTACAAAACTACGCTCTTCGTTTTTCATATATTTATTAATAAATTAGTTGAGGAAAAATTTCCTTCCGGGAACTGACTTTATGACAGTGACACCAGTACTCCCGGTTTAGTTACACGTGTCTCTTACGCTCAAGTAACACACTAATACAAATAAAATCAAAATTCTATTATTTCAGCCTTTCCACAGATCCTTAGATTCTGTTTCTTGTTCACACTTAAGTACGTACTACAGTACTACGTTATCCCGATGTAATTTCGTTTAAGTCTCATAATTTTTGCCGAATTACAATGCTCAGCATTTAAGTGTTTACATAATTATGAACAGATCTACTACTTCAAATCATTTTTTGCGATTTTGAACCGAAATGATAAAGTTTTTTCTGCATATTGAATTTAAAACATTCAGTATTTTCGGTTAAATTTTGGGTTTTTGTGTTTAAATTGTATATTAGGTTTCCTTTCAGCCAACCGTGCGCCCATTAAAAAAAACCAGAGACATTTTCCCCCCCTCAAAATCATAGACAAATTTCTAACAAATTTTAATTTTTGAACTTTTAATTTTTCATTAGCGCCTGTACCAACATCAAGTACATTTTTGAAATGCACAAAAATCCCTTAAAAATTGTGATTGTCTTGTCTTGAAGTCCAATAAAAAAACTTGCAGATACTACCTTGATCAAAAAGTTCCCGGAATAACCACCGTGTGGCGCTCCCATCGTTCCGATTTGAGTTCTGTTTTTTTTTGTTAAATTGGTACATCTGTTGTTGATATTCCCTTTAAATCTTAGTGTCATAACTTGACATTTGCAAAAGTTACGTAGCCAAGAGTACATCTATCTCTGTGTGTGTTGGCGATTTTTTACAATTGCAGAAATGGATTTAAATTTGCAACAACGAACTTGTATTAAATTTTGCGTAAAAAACGGATTTAGTGGCGCACGGACGTTGGAAATGTTGGAAAAGTGTTTCGGCAACGATTCTCTAAAAAAAACGGTCGTTTACCAGTGGCACGAGCGGTTCAGAAGTGGTCGTGAGTCAATCGAAGATGATGAACGCAGTGGCAGACCATCGACATCGAAAGTCGGTGAAAAAATTGATAAAGTAAAAGAAATGTTGGTCAATAGCCGCAAATTAACCATCAGAGAAATAGCGGAGGACTTGAACATTGCCTATGGATCCGCCCAAGACATTGTGGTTAATGATTTGGGTTTCCGTCGTGTAGCAGCAAAGTTGGTGCCAAAAGACCTCAATTTCATGCAAAAAAGAGACCGTGTTGACGTCGCAAAAGACATGATTTGCGAGGCTGAATCCGATCCCACATTCATCAAAAGGATCATTACTGGAGACGAGACGTGGGTTTATGAGTACGACACGCAATCCAGACATCAGGCAAGTGAATGGCGTTCACCAAATGAGCCGAGACCAAAAAAACCACGTCGTTTTCAGTCAAAAAAGAAGGCAATGCTGACGGTTTTCATGGATTACAACGGTGTAGTGCATCATGAATTTTTGCCAGAAGGCCAGACAGTAAACAAAGAGTATTATTTGGGCGTTATGAGACGTTTGCGTGAAGCAATTCGCCGAAAGAGACCAGAAATGTGGGCAGAAAACTCGTGGATTTTGCACCATGATAACGCACCGTCGCACAGTGCTATCATTATTCGTAATTTTTTGACGAAAAATGCAACAAATACCATCCAACAGCCACCGAATTCACCTGATTTGGCTCCCTGTGACTTCTTTCTGTTCAATCGAGTTAAAAAACCATTACGGGGAACGCGTTTTAGCAGCCGAGAGGAAGTAATGGAAAAATCGCAGGAAGCACTGATGGACATACCGAAAACCGAATATAAAAAATGTTTCGAGGATTGGATCAAGCGCTGGCATAAGTGTGTTGCAGTCGATGGGGATTACTTTGAAGGGGACAATATAGATTTAGATGAATAAACTTGTATTTTTAATTTTCTGAATAAATTCCGGGAAAGTTTTGATCAAGGTAGTATATCGAATTTTGCTAGAGGAATGTTTATTTGACTTCATTTCACTTGTAGAATTTTACGTTAAATCAATCTACATCAACTCAATCAGCATCAATTACCCTTTTTTTAATTTCCACAGAAGCAGAATGGAATTACATGGTTTCCTCATACTTGTGACGAAACTACTCAAGACTATTTTAGGTAATATGGCAGTGAGTTACGCTCACAATTTCCGAACTGTATTGGGCTCGGTGTTATTCCACCCGCTCACCTCAAAGTAGACTTATCTGCCTGCGGCACGGTTTTCCAATTTACGCACTGAATTGAGAACAGAGTTTATTTGCGGAAAATCTAGTCGAACCCCTACGTTGTTATGATAACTAACTTAAGTCTCAAGTTAGGAGTTCCAATAGTAAGTGGATCCTGGTCACGGAGCGCAATGACGTCAGGGAAGTTGATCGTGAGGACGGGAGAGAGACCATCTTGACTACGCGAGAAGCACTTCGGAAAAGACGCAAGTTTAAACCTCATGAATCGATTATAGGATCTTTTTCTAATCTCGCGCCGGAATATACGAATTTAATGCAAAGACCGAACCAATCTCGACTAATGATCGAAATCCCTTTTTTTTCATACACCTGAGATGATTGATTCTTCTCCAAATGGCTCCATATTATTGGAGTATATATAGATTGGCTCCATATATTGGCCACGCTAAGGAGACAATTTTCTATTAGAATAAGGGTACCACAGGTTCCTTTAGACATTAGTATGAAATGCCGGACGTAAAGAACAAATATAAAAAAAATGCATTTTTTAACAAAACGATCATTGACTGAAACAGTTAACATACAGAACTATCCGAGCCCTTCCCAAGAAAATATATTTAAAAAGATATGTAAAACGCTTTTACGATACATTCATGCATGTGAAATTCAATGAATACCTGCAATGCATGTAAAATATGAATGTAATGTATAATGTTATGCATAAATACACACTGAATGCACGTTACTACCAGGACAACTGCCAACTTGTAACACTTTCCTGAATAATAAAAATATTAATCTCTGCCTGAATCGTCCGCCCTAAGGACGATGATCGAGTCGAGCGTCGAAACGCCGTCCAAAATTGAACCCCTGACCCGGTGGAAGACCCAAAAGAACTTCATCAATACTATTCTCGAGAGGCGGCGTCACAGCCTTCGACAGAAATAGCAGAAAGACCAATGAGAGAACACATTTCACACGTCTTGTCTCTTGGGAAGTATTAATCCTCTAGGACCGATATCAATGAAAATAAAATCACTCTTCTGTTTGAGGTCGCAATAGAACCCTAAAAGGCCTTACCTGAAGGATAAAAACTACCAGCTGACGCAATAACTGCCAAGTACTGCTTCCGCGAAACTATTCAGAGAAAAACTCATCGAATACATTTTTCTTAAAGTATGATATACCAGGAGGCTGTAACACTTATAACGCAAGATGAATGAAGAAGAAGAAGTTAACTGAAGATAAAGGCGGAAGCCACTCAACTGCTAAGAATTTTGGGAGGCCATCGCCCAAATATTTCCAAGGTGATCGTCTCCACTCGTGTATTATCATAAAAATAAATGGACCGCACTCTCCAAATCTCTCCCTTCCAGCAATCAAAAGTTAATGCCCAGCCGCTCGTCACCGCAATCCATGGCATTTCTGAATCATTTGATGTTTAAAGCACCACCGCAGGCTGGTGATTAAAATGGGTGGGTAGGACTCCCTCGAACCAAGCCTCGGGTGTGCAACATTCACCCATCAACCGGATAAGAGGGGTCCATTTACTTTCCATCTTCCACTAATCCGTTTCCCACAAAGTTCGGCCATTAAAAAAATTCGCTCAGTTCGGAATTTAGACGGGGCAAGATTTGAGCACCTGACACCCTGCGGTAGGTGGCGGAACACTCTCCTCACTAAGCTACCACGAACAAAACATTCTCCAGGCCTGTTACATAGAAGTCATTAAGCAATTTCTAAATTTTTTCTCAAAACTGAATATTAAGCAAGACACACACAGTCGCTTTACACACCACCGAAAGGTTATAAAGCGACCCCCGTGATCGCTGATCGCACCTCGCATTCGAGACTACTCGAGCGAGGACTTTCAGACGGGCGAAAAGGAAAAAGAGCGGAAGCTAAAAAACTTCTGAAATACAAAAATAAAAGTAAAATGATACAATGGGAGTGACACGTGCATGAAAGTAAGTGACTTAAATGATGTAAAAGGTCACTGCGTCCACTGGTCGTAAAATTCCCTCGACGAACGTTTTTCCAAAATTATTTTCCAACTGAGAGGTGGAGGACGCTACCGGAAGTGCGGCGGTTATCTTTGATTAAATGAACTTACAAAATTAAGGAGAAACAAAATAAGTTGGTTGACTTAATTGTATTTAATTTAATTTCCAGAAAGTGACACTCGCTTTCATTAATGTACATAAGACGGCTGTCAAGAAAGCAACGTACGTTTCGGCCTAGCGGGGTGGTGGGTAGGGCTTCCGCCACCTTCTTGGCGTCTAAACCTCCCTACACTCAATGCACATCCTGCTGTGGTAGTGTTTAGCAAACTATGGCTCTTCTACTTTGCTCGCTGCGAACCGTTAAGATGTGCGCTACAACAGAAAATCCCTCGAGTTGCCTCGTATTCGTATCAATAGTCCTCTCTCGACTTGTATAGGACACGTGATAGGGAACAGTTATCATTCGAGGTATTTGCGTTCGATCCTTCGAGGAAAAGTCAAATGATAACCTTAAAATCTAAATATTTTTGTCCCGTAATTTCTTGAAAAAACCATTAAAAAATTACAAACACAGTAATCAACCCGAAAGTCGGTTTGGTAGGTGATGGTAGAGTTCACCCAGTACTAAGCCCGATGGCGTGTGAAATTCACACAGGGTAGGGGGGCCAGTTCTTTTCCCTATACCGGTTATGGTTTCCCAGAATGATCTGGTACCCGAAAATAACATAGCTTGGGTGGAGCTGCAGGTGCCCAGAGTGCCTTCAATCGAACCCAGGACCCTCCGGTCAGCATTCCAACGCTCTACCCCCTGGACTACCGCGACCCGGAATTTCTTGAATAATAAATAATTAATATAAAGGTTCTCACTCATACAATTTTCATATTTAATCCACTTGGTGCACAAAAGAAGTATTTCAGTGCTTCGTAAGTTCATGGATACCCCAAGAGGCACAGCTTTAACAGCTCTTTAAGCTTCTGCAGTCAAAACGCGGTGAGCCTGACCTGGTCGAGTTGAGTCCAGGGCGGAAATGACATTGCTTAGAAACTTTCTAATCCAGACTTCATTTTTTAAGTGGAAGTAGTCCAGCGGGTAGATTGATACTGACCAGAGGGCCCGGATTCGTTTTCTCGGGGCACCACCGGCTGGCGCCCCAGCTTCACCCTAGGTGTGCATTTATTCGGACGCAAGATCTTCCTGGAATACCACAGTCGACACAGGGAAGGCATCCACCCAATGCCTCGCACATTGATAGATGCGAGAATTTCACGCGCCGTTGTGCCTAATGTCAAGCGATTCCTATCAGCATATGCAAAAAAACTAAGATTCGGTTAGAATTCTCTTGTGGTTTCTGTACACTGCACGTCTCTATTTCCATTTCAATCTCTTTTGAGGACGTACGGTGGGGAGAAGACACATTTTAGTATGAAATCCCCTCCAATTAAGAGCATTTACTCCGACCACTACCAAGGACAATCTTCTCCGGGGGTATGAAGAGGCCTGGGGGAGGGGCGGGGGGGCGTTTGGGGGGGGGGGATGGGGGTTGGAGGCGGAGTTTGGATCCGAGCAGCGGAGCGAGAAAGGACCGGCGGCGGTGGTGTCATGGGCGCCTTGCTCCGTGCGGCACCCCCGCCTTGCCTCGAAGCGTCGGAGACCGTAGTGGAGAACTTTTTACGAGTTCGTGTGCGGGGGATGATGGGGGTGGGGAGAGGAAGAGGGCACAGGGCCCTACCGCTCGACGACGAAAAATATCCCCCCCCCTCCTTAACTCCTTCGCAAACCGAGAAGGCGAAACCTCGAGAGACATCCACAACCCACCCCACCCCAGACTGCTCCTCCCCCCCCGGCCCCTCCCTCCGCCACGCCCGAGGAACCCGACAGGGGCCGGAGGGAACAACCTCGCTCGCTCCAGCATCCACGGAAACTGGGGTGTTCGCGAGTAGAGGCCCAATACATCTGAATCAGAAGGCGGAGTAAGTAGAAGATAGATGCAGAGTAAAGAAAAATAACGAAGATTCGAATGAAAACCTTAAAACTTTACAACAACTTCGAAAGGTTGTGCCACTGCCCTGTTAGATCGCAATAGTTATAGTCATGTTTTAAATACTTGCCCACAGTTGGCAGCACAATTCCGGAACGCAACAATAGCTGTGAGCATTATGGCTTAATTTTCAAAAAGCATTAAAGTGGAGCAGCGTCATCTTATTCGTCCATTGAGTAGTTTTGAGGTGAACCAAATCGAAATTCAGGGACGTGTGAAATTTCAGTGGGGTGAAGTACACACATCACTCCAGTAGCGCAGTAAAAAGTAAGCGCAGACTACGATGTTCATAAACAGCGTTACTCCTCGACCAAGTCAGTCACACCAAGTGGTGACGTCTGAGACCTTCGCAACAGTTAAAGCCATTATTTTGCCAGGGGTATCCGTGAACAGTCTGAGGAATGCTTCATTTCTACGCCGTGGTGTCTACATACACATGAAAATAACATTAGCTAGAACCTTTTTGCGTTCGAGAAAGATATTTTAGTTTCTAGGTATTCACTTGATCCTCCCTCGGACAAAAGATGGTAGTATGGAACTACATAATAATAATGTCAGCATCATGGATATGAACATCTGATAAGCCCATCGTAAGCTGGCTAAGATGGATATCCCACGGATTGGCAAGAGAAAGGAGAAACTAATGCGGCACGTACTAAAGAACGATTTTCTAATGAATATCATGTGGGAGAAAACCAAGAGGGTGAACTACAAAAAAATGACGATTACAACGGATTAACTGCGCAGTTAATTATCGCATGGACTAATTAGGCGAAACAAGTACCGGGGGATGTCGGCGTAAGGAATTTCGAAGGAATAAAGAGATTAGAAAGGAATAATTGGATAAATTGGTGGGCTAAGACAAATAAACCATCGAATTCACATCCCACATTGATAACATTTACACAATAATTACAATTATATAAAATTCAACACAGATCCCTGGATTGAAAAAAATTAGAAAACGGGAAGTATTCTTATTGGAAGGCAAGTATGGGGGGGACACAATTAGTCTCTCAAACAAAAATTGGTCATATGTAAACGGTCGTAAAGAAAATAATTGACTGCGGTCACTCCTGACACCGAGATAATTAATCAGGCCTCGAGACTCTCACTGTGTCCGCAAATTCCGTCGCGAGGGTGAAATGAGAGGAACAGACTCCTCAACCGACAGAGTTAATCGCTTGCCGGCAATGCAACCAGCCACAGCGGTGAGGCCAGACGGAGAATTTAAGCTTCCGACAGGAGTCATTTCTCGCCACACAATCCCCCAACAAATCATTCCTCGCCTCTTCCGTTTTTTACACCACTGATACTAGCATACGAAGGGGGAAAAAAGCCTTCGAGGAGACCGAATAACACTCGCGCGCGTACACACGCAGGAAGGAAGGAAGGAAGCCGCCCTCAACCGAGGCGTTCGTTCCCTGGGACCAGAAGAACACTCAAACGAGTCAACATCGGAGGAAGGTCGAAGTATTTTTCGGGACTTTACACGCGGGGCCTCTTCGTGTCTATCTCAGATGAAAGCAAACAAGGATGGGGCTCCCGGGATGGAGTGGGAGTGTGGAATTATGAGGTGCCCTCGGAAGAGAAGAAACAAACTGGGTGGTGAATGAAACGAGTGGGGGAAAGAGGGCTGAACAAGTTCCCACGAAAGGGACGCGACGCCGAAACCACTGGGTGGGGGGAGGGGGGTTGCGGCCCCCTTCGCTTCCGGCCCGCCCGCCTGACTCCAGCACATGTGAACCTGCTCTGCGCGGGGATTCCTCACTCGAGAGGGAACGGGAAATATCCTAAATGGAGAAAAGTAAAAATAAGACCAACCGAGACGAAACGCTTTCGACTTCGACCTCCCTATTTCGTTATTAACTTCCGCGCCCCGTCCCCACCCACCCCACCGCAGTCACCCTTCCTAATGCTCCAGGACCGAAGTCGCTCTTCCCGAGAACCCTCCAACGCTCTCCCGGGAGGGAGGGACTTGGCGCGGCGGACGCCGAGCACCGCCGAGGTCAAGAGGGATCCGATCCCGCGCGGGATTCGAACCACCATGGCGCGTAACTGGCGACCATCTCTCCTCCCAAGGAAGCATTTACTATATGTCCTCTTAAGTGGCCCGAAAACAAGCGAGGAAGTGCTATGTACGGTGGGCGAGGAGAGGGGATTGTTGGGATAAATCATACGGAGGCAGGAAAAGTGGCTGCTGAGTACGTATATTGATTGGCAGTGGGATGTTGAATTTTGTGGTAAGAGGGGAGAACGCTGGACAAACGAGGAAGAGGTAGGAATAGGATAGGGATGTTGGACGAGATGAAGGGAGTAAACAAGTATGTGGAATTGAAGAGGGACTTACTGTAGTACCCGATTTCAGGTTGTGTTCTTGATTGGGAGAGGTTGTATCGACTATATCTATCCAAAACCCACATTAACCGGTAGAATACAAAAAAAAACCTAAAACATGTCTGCATTTTCATTCAATCGGTTTATATTAGCTGGAAGGAACTTCCGATTTTCGGCACTATTTGGCTTTAGTATTCCTCAATTTTAAGTTTTCTCAAAAGTACAATCAAATACTATGCCCATATGTTCCAAACAACACAGTTTTGTTTTTGGTCTGCCTCTTTGCGGCCATTGGAGAGGTTGCTTTGGCAACCTGTGTATCCGTCCTCTGCCTTGGATGACTATAGCATATCAACTGACTTAATTGAATGTCTTTACTTTTCGCTTCTTACACTTTCATCACTACCTGAATGATTCCACTTGTTATTCCTTTCATGATAGAGATCCCATCGTTTCCTATTCATTTCCATGTTTCTGCTCCATATATTCATGTTGGATACTCTCTTTTTCGTTGTCTTTTACATATTCCGTTTTCATTTCTTCGAATTTTTTTAACTCGCCATGTAAATAAAATTTCATATTTTATTCCAGGCCTAACGCGTTCTGTTTATTTTCTTTCTTCTGTAGCATCTCTCCCATTTATTTTACTTTTTTAAATTTCAAATTCATTTGAATATTTTAATTAAACACTCCCAAATGCTGATAGAATGCTTCTATTTGTATTCCATAAAGAACTAATATTAAAATAGATAATGGAAATATACGTAACACCCTTTAAACAAGATGAACCCATAGAAATACCATTACCCGTTTTTAGCAGCGTATAGTACATCATGCAAACGACGGACTGGAGATATTAATAGTAGAAGAAATTCTTCCTAACCCAGACGATAACATCACGTCAGATAATTGGAAGCAAACTAAATAGTATTTAGCGGGTTAGTGTTTCATAGAGAAGGTTGGACAGAACCCAAAAAGCGAAACTCAGTCGCGGGTATCAGGGCTAATACTCGTCATCATAGCTTCTAAGTGTAATCGACACCATTGCAATCGACATTCATCCAGGCAGCAGCAAATTACAAAAGGAATTCACGTAACTCCTTTACCAATCACCCCCCATTCTTCCTGGGTCACGGATGAAACTCGGATTTGTGCCACTACTTCACCATTCGCTGAAATTCACTTGTTGGTGGATTACAAACGTGAATCCGTGGCTTCCTTCATTCCACGCGGGTCGTTACGCCCAGTTCTATTCGACCTTTCATTAAGGCTTTGTTTCATGCAAGTTTGTGCAGTAGGATTCTGTACCTTTATAGAACCAAAAGTAAGCGTGTGGCTTTAGTTTGGTTTGTTTGTTTACGGATGATGTCGTGGCGAATGCGAATTTCACAATCGTAACGGACGTATACTCCTTTCGGTGGTTTACTCCGGGGAATTGGAAATTCAGAGTGAGGATTGCAGCCGTGGGTTTTTTTCTTATAATTCCAAAGACTGTGCATCATAATACCTTAAATGCTCTCGTATTAATCATTACGCTGCGTATCTTTTTCTAAATATCATCCTTATTTGGAGTAAAACGAGAAGGTTTTATATACATTGCCTAAATATAAGATATTTTTAATAATATATTTCAACTAACCAGCACGGAGCAAACTAGAAATGCGAAACAAAATAACTGAATTGAGAATTCGTCGTCGTAGGATGAAAACAGTTACTCATTCACGCGGTTCCACGAGTGCTAGGGTTGGGGGGGGAGGGGGGGTGGAGGCGTCCCGAGCCCAACCTAGTTCAATACAAGCTTTAGTGCACGAGGCAGTGGGCCATGCGGTGTGTTTACTCCAGTCGAAATTAATAGAAGCGCCAAGCGACGACCTCTGCTCCATTTACACTGCAGCTCGTCTTGTCCCCGATGTTTACCCTCCTTCTCCTCGATGTGAAACGTGCAATCACTCGGCGTGTGCACTGTCCTCCCTTTTTCCACCACCGTGCATTCGTTGTTGATTCCCGAGGACAATGACGACGGAACAAACACTCCGAAAACGTACGTATCAATGAAGCCGACGATGAACGTTCTCCTTTTGGGGCAGGTCTTCCTATGATATCTCTCCTGTTCTCTGCTACACGCCTCTTTCTTTATAATTTCCTTCCACTTTGATGCTGTTACCTCCTATCTCCCATCTCATGCGGCCTCGCTCTTCCTTTGATAAATCCCCGCGGGACTCCACCACTGAGCCTTTCTCTCTTAGTTTATTCAATTCCTCATTCCGTTTTCAACAAGCTTGATACGCTTCCTCCTTCGACAAATATACAGCCCCATTCCTCAGCCATTCTCTAACCACAGGAGCGGGTTTAGACTTACGACTTGAAAGGCCACGACCTTGTCGTGGTTCAAGAAAATAACATAAGACAACTACATTATTTCTCTGAGTTTCTTTGGTATAAGACTATATTAAGGTAGGGAAAAAATTCTATTTTTGATAGCAATACACTTCGCCAACAGTTTGTACCAACAAAACTTATGAGAAAATTCTACGGTTTCTAGCTTCTTTTCGTGTAAGAACTTGATATCCATTTTGAATGATTTTCCACTTTTCCCCAAACTTTTTTTTTACGAGGGTAGGCTGAAAACTAATGCACACGTGCTCGTAGACCACAAACAAAATGACCTTCAGAAGCACCCCTGGTTGCATATGGAAGAAACATTCCCCCTCAACACGCATGCGCAGGCATGAGGTCGTTACATTCATCCAGTGTATTTTGAGAAGCGGAGGTATAGAGGCGTGTTCAAGGCGCTATGTCAACGCGAGTTAAACAGCGTGCTGTTATTGACAGCTGCCTTCACCTAATCGTCCGAGGTGCAATGATTGATTACCCATGAGGTGTTTCTTGAGTTTAGGAAAAAATAACATCGCAAGATCTGGGGGATAAGGAGGCTGTTGCTTGCAGCATTCCAATCGACGCTGTTTGTTCTCTGTCTGTGAGACGGCGTGGTACCCATCGTGCACAGATTTTACGGTATCCCAATTGTTCATTAATGAACTAGACACGTTGCTTGGATATTCCAATATGGTTTGCGATACGCTTTTGAGAGATTCACCGGTAATTTTGAATCAAATCATCGACAAGTTTGCGATGTTTATCGTCTGTGGCAGTGATTGGACGTCCACTGCGTGTTTTATCAACAATTATGGCTTTTTCAGGCTCGCAACCACGAATTATATTTCACTAACCATCGATTTAAAGTAGACCTATTAACAGCTTCGTCACCACAAACAGCCTTTAAACGACGATGAATCTCAGTAGGAGTCACTTTTTCAGCTGTTAAAAATTCGATAACAGCTAGCTGTTTAACTCGCTTTGTTATTGCACCAGAACACGTCTCCATACTTCCGCTTCTCAAAATACACCGGATGAAACTGTAACGACTTCAAACCAGCGCATGCGTGATATTACTTTCACATGCCACCAGGAGTGCTTTTGAAGGCCATTTTGTCTGTGGTCTACAAGCATTTGTGCATTAGTTTTCAGCCTATCCTCATAGATACAATGTCTTTCACCGACTTGAGGCAACATCAGGTATATATTTCATCTCCTTGCAGCAATTCAATATACAGGGTTCGTCCGGAAAATAAGTGTACTGACTCCTGGGCTGGGCGCGCCCAGCACCGCTCTGACGGGCTGCGATTGGAGGGGGGTATGTTGGCAAGCGACGCTGAAAAAGGCAGTCGGCTCTGAGCTGTGGTGTAGTGAGGAGCTCTGTTAACGCGAACCTCCACGCTCGACCCACGTCACGGAACGCGATGCCGAAGTTTTTGGAGCAGCGTTATTCCATCAAATTTGCGGTAAAGCTTGGGAAATCGTCTACCGAAACTGTCAGTAGATTAACCAGGCTTACGGGGAGTCAGCCATGTCCAGAAACATGATCTTTCGGTGGCACAAGATGTTCGTGGAGGGCAGAGAAGAGGTCGACGACGAGCCTTCGAGAGGTTCCCGATGATGACTTCGCGGGAGCGTTCCAGGAATGGGAACGCCGCTGGAACAAGTGTATCGACTCACAAGGGTCCTATTTTGAGGAATATTAGCTTAAGATATGTAAAAGTGTAATAAATTTTTTTTCCTGAGCTCAGTACACTTATTTTCCGGACGAACCCTGTATACGCTTAGGACAGGGTGAAAGGGAGGTGGTTATGGTTGGGGGTTGAGGAAGGTGGGATTTTGAAGGCGAAGGTGCAAACACAAGACTCTTGCTAATGAAGAGAATTTTCGACGATGCACTGCTGTATTTAATGGAAATTTTTAAGCAGAGTTTCGCCATTAATTCCATGATATAGCTTGACAAAAATACTTGATACCACAAGTCAATGATACGCGTTGTACTTCATGATCACGTCTGTGGAATAGTACAAAATCGTTCATTTAAGATCACTTAAAAGGCTGACGCACCCGTACGATTCACAATCGTTCAGTTTCCTGTTGATGGCATATACTTCTTTATTGGAATTTCTCGAATATCGAATTGTCCTGCTGTGGGATACGAATACTCTCCTCCTCCCGTCTCCCCGAAACCACTCTCCCCCCCCACACGCTGCCTCCCCTCACAGCGAGTGGGTAAACATACAGGTAAACATACAAACCTCTATAACCACCACTTGAAATTGTAACTGCTTTAATCCAATGCAATCGAGTCAAAAAAGAAACTGGATGTTAAATTGTCACCTATTTCTTTGAATAAAACTTCTATTCCGCAACCTAGTCCGCGTCGTCTGAGGAACGTTCCGATTTTAAGACCTCGCAAGAAACCAGAACGGAGCTTGAGCTAAGTCCATCTTTTGAGGCAATTAACCTCGGTTCACCCAATTGCATTTCCAGTGATCCAATGCTTACCGCAGCAAGTGGCGCCCCAAGCGTGGCTGGGAAGTACTAATAGTTTCGTACTAATAAGTAGCGTGACTTGTTGAGCTTCCCATTTCGAGGCGCGCTCTCGACGGAGGCCTTTGCCCCTTCCGCCCTCGCTCTTTCCCTGGGCACTCTTCCACCAGCGCCACTTACCCCAAAGACCCTGAGAGCGCACGGGAGGTGATGAGGGATGGACGGAAGGGCCGGGTGAAAGAGAGGAAAACTCATCAATTCGGACCCACGGTGCTTTTCGCTTTTGGTGAACCCGACTACCAGCGATGGCCTTTACCAAACACAACTTATTTAACATTTATTTATCATCAATCGGGAAACAGCTATTTTTTCCTTAACAGCCGATTTTTACACTTGAAAATGACAAAAATACAATTACAAACACCCTAGGTGGAAAAATAAATTCGGCGGGAACCAAACCCGCAACCTGTGGGGTAGCGGGAGGAGACGGTACCCCGCCGCCACCGGGGTCCGCACAACAACAGTTTCACCAAACTAAAAAGAGCAAGATTTTTATCGGAAATTCCAAATTTGCAGTTCATTTCAACGACATTTTTCAAATTAATGTATAACCAGTAATCTACCGGTTAAGATAGGTTTTTAATGGTCACAGGCCAACCAAACGGTACAGTGACAATTAACTTGTCCCTCTTTAACAAAACGCAATCCGATATCGGGCAAGCGATCCCTCTTCAATTCCGCATACTTCATTGCTCCTTTCATTCCATCCATACCCCTTTCCTATTCCTACCTAACATGCTCCGCTCAATCACAGTCTTCAGCATTTAATTCCCAATCAAAACACTTTGCGAATATCTGGAGTATCGCCTCTCTTTGATTTCGGCCGACAATCCTCTCCCCTCCCCCACCATACCACGTCTTTCGTCTTTTATTTTCCTTTCAGTTCACTTCCCCTTTTTAATCCTTCTCCACACTCACATTTCAAAAGCCTCCAATCTACGTCCTACCCTCATCCTGCTTCAGTGACCATGTTTCCGCGCCGCACAATACCACGCCCCCAATCAAGATGTTGACGAGCCTTTTATTATCACCCTCACTCGAAGTCCCTGCCATTAACTCCCTCTTCCTTGTGAAAGCTCTTTGCCCTTTGCCTAATTCTTCCCTTTGTGTCTCTACTTTTCTATCCGCTGGAAACAATTTAGTTGAAATTCCTGTAACAGTGATCGCGCATAGGTGTTGAGATGAACCAAATAGTTAACCTTCCAACTGGACCACTTCAGCCGCTATCTCCCCCAATCTGATTCGCCGCTTTGAGGCTGGGCGTTGTGTTGATGCGACACGCGATTATGTCTGGCGCTCATGTGCCATATTCTACTGAAAGGTAATTCGGGCAGCGTGACATTCTATTACCAAGGATATATCTTCTATCGGGCCGAAAGACTTTGTGAGATCAGTTTTAGTTCCTATTCCGAAAAAGTACAGGCTACATCATGTGGGGACTACAGGACGATAAGTTTGATATCCCACGCAGCTAAAGTTGTTATCAGGATCATTAACAAAAGGAGAGAGAGTAGGGCAAATGATTACTTAGGGGGTGACCAGTTTGAGTTTAGGAAGGGGATAGGTACGCGTGATGCCATTGCAGTAATGAGATTATTAATCGAGAGGAATATAGAACACAACCAGGAGGTATTTGCCTGTTTCGTAATTTCGAAAAAGCGTTTGATAGAGTGAATTCGAAAAACTAATGAGTATTCTGCAGAAATTAGGAAAAGATTGGAGGGAAAGGAGGGTAATCCGCAACCTGTACATGTCTCAGACCACTCAAGTGCGGGTGGGGAACGGGGAGTCCGAATGGTCAAGGTTAGGGAGAGGTGTAAGGCAGGGTTGCCCATTATCACCGTTGCTGTTCAACCTGCATGCAGAGGAAATGATTAAGGAGGCATGGGAAGAACTGGAGGTAGGAATGAAAGTGGGCGGGGGATTCGTAAAATTGAGTGAATTGGAAATTCAGAGCGACAGATATGGGATGGGAATCAATATTAATAAAACAAAGGTAGTGCGATTTTCTAGAAAGAAAAAGGCTAAGCTTAAACTTAAAATAGGAGGGCAAAATCTAGAGCAGGTAGAAGAGTTCACGCACCTCGGAAGTGTTTTGGACCAACACGGTCAAAGTAGTGGGGACGTAAGGAGAAGAATTGCGCTAGGTAAAGAGGCTTTCGCAAGGAGGAGGGAGTTGATTACAGGGACGTTGAGTAAGGATGTTAAGAAAAGACTCGTAAAAACTTTGATATGGAACGTAGCTATGTACGGCGCGGAAACGTGGTCATTGAAGCAGGAGAGACCTAGACTAGAGGCTTTTGAAAATTGGGTGGGGAGAAGAATGGAGAAGGTGAAATGGACCGAAAGGAAAACTATTGAGAAAGTACTAGGTATGGTGGGTGAGGAAAGGAGTTTGTTGGGAGAAATCCTAAGGAGACAGGAAAAATGGATGAGGGGCGTATTGATCGGCAGTGGGATTTTGAAGACTGATTGAGGGGAGAATGTTAGGCAAACGAGGAAAGGGAAGGAACAGGATAGGGATGTTGGACGGGATGAAGGGAGGAAGAAAGTACTCAGCGCTGAAGAGGGACCTGATGTAAAGTAGGATGCTGCTGCTGACCTCTGATCCCACCTGATGCCTCTCTAGAGCTTTGGATCCAACTCCCGAGTCCGCGTCGCGCGCTCCCTATATACCGCTGGAGCCATGATGGCTGCCGAGTGGCATATCGAGAGCAGGCGGCACGGCCCGGGAGGGCTCGTCAGCCGGATTGGCACCAGTGGGGATCAGCGACCAGGTCACTGTATGTGACTGAGTTTCATTTATTAGTATAGTCATATACATAGTTACTAACATTGGATTTAGGTTAAAGATTACTCCTTTTCCCTTTCTGAGGGAGTATACAGCGGCGGAGTTATCCACATACATGTTTACAGACATATTGAACAATTTAAAATGTCTTAATAAATCAAAAGTTAGTTCCAGGCCTTTTAAGGCTGCAAAACACTCTGCTGCATTAATAGATGACAGTTCTGGGATGGGAAAACTTTGTGAAATGCTCCATTCCTGTATTACCACTCCTCCCTGCGCGGGGGTGGCGTCGGTGAACACGTCAATGCAGTTTGAGCTTCTCACTAGTGACACTTTTCTATTAAAAATTTCACTTTCCTGTAATATTAACCACCATTCGTTGTTCCGTTTATATATATGGTTAATTAAGAACGTGGGCAAGCGGAGTATCCACGCAACCCAAGATAAGTATCCGGCTGCCTTTGGAATATCTACGGCTCGGAGAAATGGTAAGATTGGGATGACATTATGGATTCTCTTGCGTGAATATTCAGTGAGTTGCACCGTTTGTTGTGTCGTATTGATGATCACTCCCAAATACTTTAGTGTTTTGGTGACAATTACTACTGACTTTGGGATGTTAATTTGGACGCCAAATTCCTCTTGTAGGTACTGAATGATTTGGAACGGGCAAAATTTCTTTTTAGCGTATATTAGCCAGTCGTCCAGGTAACAGATTATTTTGACCATAAACTTGTCTTCTATGAATTTAGTCTTAGTATAATTGTGTTTTCTAGGGGTCACAAATTCTTTAATTAGTAATATTATCCATCCAAAAACCTACCTTAACCGGTAGATTACCTAATAATAATAATCTTCTATCGAGACTATAGGAATGTTGGGCAAACGTGGGAGGCGATGTACAACAAATCTGCTTCGTCGAAATGAAAACCGGAAGACTGAATCTATCGGGTAATCGACTCACCGAATATAGGCGACCGAGTATATACGTGCGAGCAACATACGCAGCCACCGTATTCACCATATCCGACCCCCGGCGACTTTTTCCTTTTTCATAACGCCGAAGTGTCTGCTTGAAAGACAAAGATATTCATCGGACGAGGATATTATAAAATACTTAAGCGCCTATTTTGCGGAGAAAGACGTCAACTACTATTTGGAAGGGTTGAAAAAGAAGTTGGAGCAACGCAGGCAAAATTGTATCGACTCAAAAGGAGACTATGCTGAAAAACAAAAATTATTTTGAAGAAAAAATGCCTCGCTTATTTCTTCGGTTGGAAAATTTTCAGACTACCCCCCTCGTGTGTCAAAACATCGCACGTCCCTATTTTACGCATATGCGTCATATGAAATTCGACGAGCGTACATCTTCACTTGTTCGTCGTCTACGTCCACCGTCGGGCGACGTTCAATTACCCGAGGTCGTGGGCTGGGGTCGGGCATGCAGCAGCTTCCGCACGGCGTCCCGGACCGGGAGACGGGGAGGGAGCATGACGGAGTGTGCACACCCGACGGGCAAGCAACGGCAAACGGGAATAAAATCACTATCGCGTCTCGAATGTCATTTCTTCCCCATTTCTCCCTTTCGCCGCTTTCCTGCGAAGTGCTCCGTGAAGGTTGACGGGGTAGGATTCGGGAGCGGGCGAAGATTTGTTCCACGGCGTGCTGCCCAAGCAAGGCTATGGAACATATAGTTGCTAGTTCGATCGTGAGACACCTCGATAATCGGGAGTTATTATTGAAAAATCAGCACGGTTTCCGAAAAGGTAGATCCTGCGAGACACAAATTGCTCTTTTTGTTAATGATAATCTTACTTCGGTAGAGATCAATGTCATTAACTCTATCTTTGTCAAATTAATCTCTTCTCTTAAACTCCAATCGACTTGATTGTATTATTGCAGCAAATGTCTTTGTATTTGGCGGTCCGTGGGCGTGATCACGAGCGGAGGGCAAAAGTTTGGAAGACATAGCGCTGTACCCTGGCCCTCCTCCGTAATTAGTTGCCTTATTGATTCCTTCAATTGTAGTCGTTTCCATGCTTGACGTAAAATATTCAGTCTCGCTAATTATCGTGTAGCGAAACGCCCGAATTACATTAATGATATTATTTGGAAAATGGATAGATGAGCAATTATTTATTATTCATTCCCCTCGCCGATGCATCAATGCCTTGCCATTGGGGGGATGGGGGAAATGCTCGTGTAAGCAGCAGTTGATCATATTCTCATTACGCTTGGTGCAGTCACATTTCAACAAACTGTCTAATACCACGGCAATAAGCCTTCCGTTAGTTTTTCGAATCAAAATTGATAATATCAGGCCTGTTGTGTAATCAGAGTCCCTTTAATTATTTTTTCGATATTTTGAATGCTGACTTCACGTTCTGAAGGCAGCCATCAGCTTGAACCGTGAAATATGTGAGTGGTATTATTTTTTGTGGAGGTTGTTGCAGAAGTAATCGCGCTCTTTGATTTCATCCCATTTGTGAAAAATAAGGAGCGGCATCGATTTTCTGAAGGAATTGATGCGGCATGAGTGTGAACTCCGGAATTTAACCAAATCGATTTTTCATATTTTCGTCTTTGCTTTGGTAGTTTTAAACGTTAAATTGTAATGATATAGCCTAGCCGAAATTTAAACCACTACTCCTGTAGGTGAGTGTCATTTGTTTTCCTTTCTGTTCACTTCACCTCTCCCATCCTTCTCCGCACCCACATTTCACAAGTCTCCTATCTACGTCTATCATTCTGCGTTAGAGGCCATGTTTCCGTGCCGTACAAGACTACGCTCCAAATCCAAGTTTTAACGAGGCTTTTCTTAACATCCTTACTCATCCTAGTCATCAATCCCTTCCTTCTTGTGAAAGCTTCTTTTCCTAACACCATTCTTCTCCGTGAGTCCCGGGGGTGGCATTATTATGTGTTAAAAGAATACTGTTAACATTCGAACATTAAGTCACGAACGACAATTTAAGAGTGTCGCTTAGAAAACATCAAATACTTTTATGGGCCGGGATCCCATGGGAATGAGATATCGTATTTGATTTCAACTGGATTAGATTACCGGATCTGTCACATAGTATCAAGTTACCGCCTGATAAGCATAGGAGCCAAGAGTTTGGCATTGGAAAATCATGGTATCAAAGTATTCACCACAACGCATTTTATCACTTGCTTTAATATCTCACCATAATTATAATTTTTGCTATGCACTATCGTTAATAACTTAAAACAAATGATTAGAAAATTTCATCCTAGATCGTTTGATTTTTACATTTTTATTTACATACACCCTAGCAAGCCACCGCCAGGGAGTGTGGCAGGGGCTGATCGTGAGAATCAGGCGCTGTTTTCGAAAAGCATTATTCAATTACAAAGAGGATTATTAAAAGGTGTGAAGGGACTATACAAGAAAAAAATAAGAGACCTGAGAGTGTTGCCCAAACAATTTTCTTCACGAAGGACTGAATGTATCTGCGGCCTATGTAATATATGCGCTCCGTGAAACTTTGGCGTTAGAGTAAGAGGCAAGAGGAAGGAGCGACATGAAGTGGAAAAGAGATTAACCGAGACGAGGTCCTACGGATATTTTACACCGGAATCGCCGTCTGCCGGTGAAGCAGAGCCCACGGCCAACTCTTAAGTCCGAAGAAAGAGATCCGGCATTCAGAGCGGCTGGGGTGGCTCATTTTCCGGGTCCCCGGAAAACATACGCCCCGAAGACGAGGCAAAAAACGTCCTCCATTTCATTCCGTCGGAGTCGCCGGCGGATATCGTAAATCACTGAGGCACCCCAAAACTATTTTCCGTCGAAAAAGGGTTTGAAAGTCCGGGACTCACTCCGGGTGGCGCCGTGAGCGACAGCACCCTCTCCCGGCAAGTTCACGAATGGGGGGGATCATGGCCTTTGAGGAGAGAGGTATCCCTTCCCCGGGCTGGCCTTTTATTGGGGGGCCTGCCCATTACTTCTGATTAAAAGCCGAAATGCTGTATGTCCCGCCGCCAATGGGCGGAGTTAGGGCGAAGGCATCGGAGACGTGCAACGCAATGCACAACGCACACAAAGCGTGCCATCAAAAGATGGCATCATGCCTGCTGACTGTGCCCCGGAATATCCTAAATTACTACGAGAGTTTGAGTTCACGGCCATTGTATAAATGCTCTCCAGAAAGTAACTTACGTTTTGAAATATAATATGAACTTAGTGACAAGACAAAGTTTCATTATAAACATTTGAAAGGCACATTATTTAACTATTTTCTGCGTAGTCACCATTCTAATTGAAGCCATTATCATAAAAATGTACAATCTTTTCAATTCCGTCTCTGTAGAAATCTGCCGCCTTACATTTTAACCATTTGTGTACACCAGCAGCATACAAATCTGCGTTACTGGCAAGGCGCTGTGTTGAAAGCCACGTCTAGCGAGACATCCGCAATCGTATATCGGCGATTTTCACGAGTTTTTTTCGTTAATTCACGTTTTCTCCTTAAGATGTGTACTGAGTGTAGGGATGTTTAGACACCAAGTTGGTGGTTCTAGCCCTACCCACCGCCACGTTAGGCCGAAACTGGACAGCCCCACTGCACAGCCAACGACAATTGAAATTATTAGCCTCTCCATAATCTAATACATTCAAAATTACGAAGTCTCCCACCCAAATCAAACATCGTCTTTCCTCGGTCATAAATTCATTGGTGCACTATTTACGGAAACATTAACCCAGCAATTGGATTTTCAATGTAAGAATGACGGCGTAGAATTTATATACGGGGTCAATTTCAGGTGTTTCTTGGTGCATTACGGCCAGATTATATTTCATGGGCACACTGATATTTCAGAAGTAAATTAAGAGATCCGTAAGTAAATTCAGAGAGATTAAGAGATAGATTCCAGTTCATTCCACGCACCTTTAGCGCGCTAGTCACGTTGAATGTTTAATATGCTACGCATATGAGGAGACAACTATTACTCACTAACACATAAATGTGAATTGTGTAGAAGTAATTAATATATAATGCTGGGATAAAAGCATAATTTTACATTAATAATGTTCGTTAGCAAACATAATTGACGAGACTATCCATTTTATTACGACGCATCCAGATAATCAAGTCATACGGCAAACAATGAAATAAAACAACTATCGCCATTACTATTGACATTTGCCTATCGGTTATCGTGGATTATTGGCTATCTCAAAGTTTATCCTTAGGATAAGTCGAAAATTGCCCAGTTAAAGCTTGGAGACATTAAATCACGAACTCTGCCAAAGCAAAAAATATTAGGCCCTACAAAGCATTATAAATGACGTAATAAACTTGCGAGTGAACGCATATTGAGCTGAGAGGCAATGAATTAGTATTCCATTGATCGTTTAAATAGCATATCCTTGTCGACCGTTCCAACACTAACTACATTGGAAGGGAAGAAGCGGGTCAATTTTTTACGGTTCTATATGCACTTAAAACTACAGGATTTCACGGCTTACTGGGAACGAAGGATGGGGTTAAAAAAAATAAAGCATGATGCTTTAGATACCTCCCCCCCTCCACCAACTTCTCTTTTCCGGAAGTTAAATTCATCAACATCCGAGGGAGATAGAGAAGGGCGAGGCTTTCCTGGGCGGTGGCGCTAGGATCCTATTACTTAGCTCCCGGAAACTTCCCTGGAAGTTGAAACTAACTTCTCAAAGCACATAATTTGTTTTCACACTGAGGCGGAAGATACTTTTGTTGTAATCAGTCGAGGCAGACGATGCAAAACTTCTCGGGAATGCGAAGCCGCTAACAAAATCTCATTGCGCCTGATAGAACAATCGGCCCCTAATCCTCCCCGCCCACCCTCCCCATTCCTCATTCCTAAAGTTGCACCACTTCATGATTAATTAGGCTACAAAATAAGTAACGAGGAAGGAGCAACAAGATGTATATCTGGAGAAAGAAAATGATCATTTACTTTCCAGATATACCGTATAATAAAAAATTAGATAAACTTCGTGGTCGAGTCAGTTCCCTCACATCTCTCTCTCTCTCTCTCACTCACACACAAACAAGCGCGCAATTAGAAGCATCATAACTACGAGATATTAACCAACATTTTAATTATAGCGAATGAAATATTTAAATAGGACTTAAAGCATCGTATGACGGAAGGTAGGAAATAGAATGTATGAGAATGTGCAATTGAAGGATTCATTCCAATGATTGGAGGAAGCGGCACCTTAGAAAAAGCGAAAATACATCAAGTGACAATTGACCCAAGTACGAGTACCCTCGTATTTCCGCTTTCAACTTGTGTTACTGTTGGACTGTCCTTCGGGGAATAGGATAAATATTTTGAACGGGCATTTGAAATAGGTCCAAGTTATGCTCTTTGGCATATTAGCTATTAAATTTCATTGGAATGCGTCACGGGAACCGTTAATCGCTTTTTTTGTTTAGTAAATCACCCAGAATTACATTAGGGTGGATCACACGATAAACGCTCAGCGGAAGAAAATCTGTACAAAAGGCGTTACCGGAGATTCAGAATAAAAATATGTCTGTAGAGTGATGCGTTGCAATTTTTTTTGACGCCGATGAGATGAAGTGGATATCCAATGATAAGTACAACGTTCGCATTCCGAAGTACTTGGTTTTTTGCACGGCATTCTATTTACTAACTTGGACTAAATCCGCTGCAGTACTCCATCTCCGATGGGGAGTTGAGTCGGGAGGTAATTTAGTGCATGACATTAACTTTATCTATTAAATACGAATGAGTGAAATTAATAGCTCAACAAAGACTTGAATAATAATAAAATAACGAAATAATACCATTGCAAGAAGCTAGTGAGAAGGCTTCCACAGCGTTGCACGACCAGAAGAACAAGGATTTACACTTTTGCTCATAAAATGAAAGCGTCATTTCCCGCCAATTTTAAAGTAAGAATTTTACCAATTACCAATTAACTGATGGGATGATTTTTCACATTGGCAAACTTCAATTACAAGACCCGAATGAATATAGGGATCCCCTCGAAATTTGGAAATCTGTTTCACAATAAACAGAGGCGGTGCATCACTTGGGGCGGCTTTCCCACATGCGGATACGCCAAGTCCCGTTACACGGTTTCGCATCGACCCCATCGCCTCGCCTCACATTATGGACTCGACTGTTTCAGGAACTAACCCGCCCCTGATGGAATAATTGAAAACACTCACCGTTTAAATTAACAGATGACGGCCGCAATCCACAAGACACAATCGACTTTTTCTTCCGCTTTGGCAAAATTGGATGCTCTGCGTCCCTAGAAAATATATGAAAAATAAAATATTATTCTCTTGCAATCGAACAGAATTTTGATCTGTCAATGCAAAATTGATACAATCCACAAACACACACTACTTGGCGGCGCCATTGAAACACGAATCCCGAATGCCCGGTCAGCGGAAGGCAGAATAAAGCCAAACGGACGCTTTGTGCATTCACCAAATGGTATTCCGCATTCGGGCGACGCGACGAAACGATCGGCAAACATCCGAAGCCAAATAACATGAGATGCATTTTCGGGGACTTCATTAACTCCGCGCCGAGGCGGAATCGCCCTCAAATACACCGGGAGGCCACTCGCCGGCGATGGTATGAAATTTAAGTCTCGTATCAGTGGGCCCCTCGCAGGTGATTGGAACACCCTCTCTTCGCCACGGGGCCCCTTGCGCCCTTCGCCCCAGAGAATATTGCCCCTGCTAGGTGACGCCATGCGGCGACCCATCATTTATTCAATGCTACGCGTTGAAGGAAATCGTTAAATGGGCACGCAGCCGAACCACTTCTAAGCTTAGCTCCTCTATTACAACAACAACGCGTAACATCCCTCATTAAAAGTAATGTCATTCTTCAACTTCGCATTCTTTCCACCACGCTTAATTTTGCCCAACATGACCAATCTCATGCTCCAACCTCGCTTAGCCCGCCATTCCCCCATCCGGCTCAATCATCAACGCTTGATTGCTTGAACTCTTCAAATCCCGCCCGTAACTTCTCCCAACAACACAATCTCTCCCCGCCCACCATGCCTCTAACTTTGCTTGCTTTCTCCCTCCACTTCACTTTTTCCCACCTCCTCCATTCCAATGCAGATTTTTCAAAATGCACAAATCATTATTCACCTTGCCTGGGATTTGAACCCGGATCCCTCGATGCCCACCCGAGTGCTTTCGCCAGTTAAATTGCCAAGGCGTCCTCTTACAAACCATAATTTTGGGAGCTTCAAAGGAACAAGATGTCAAGAGGACCAAGTGGATCCAGGTTCGAACCCCGGTCAAAGTGAGTGATCCCTTTTTTTACACATTGAAATTTCAGCATTTTAAACAATATTAGCGGATGACTCCGATAAAATTTACCATTGCGGCATTTCTCGCAGTTCTTTCAACTCCTCCATTCCCACGCCCTAAAATCCACGAATACGCCTGCCTATTCCCTTGTCTCCACGGCCGAAGTCCCGTAACCCTACCCCGATCCACGTCAAAGTTTTCAGGCTTCACCTCTTTACATCCTTACCCAAGGTCCCTTTTTTAAACTCACATCTAGTACAAGCTTCTTTGCCAGCCAATTATTCTTCTTCCACAGCTAATACTATGACCATTCTTCATCTACAATATTTCATGATGGGTGAGCTGGATTACACGATAGATAGAGTTTATGCCCTCCGATTTCAATGTTTGATGAAATTTTCCTTCTTATTTCTCGAGAATCTCTTCATCAGTTTTCTTATCGTTGAATTTCCTTCCATTCCTATTATACGGGTTTTGTAATTAGCTCTGCAATCTTTTTTTGGCCCATAGTGAGAAGATGAAAAAATCCCGATTGAAAGGTTAGGAACGACAGCAGATCTTATCAATTAGAATTATTAATTAAACAGAAGTTAAATGCTTTATAACTGCATTGGCTGGAACTGTACTCCTTCTTATTCTGAACCAAATAAAGGCACGTAATTGGATTAAAAGTGCATTTCTTGTTCTTCATCAAAGGGGACTCTAAAACAGAGACTAAGATGGTTCAATGATGGGACCCTTAAGGGTTCTGTCCAAGGGGTCTCGCGTCGTTCCTCAGATTGTTCCAGCCCGGAGGGAGGAAAATTATCTGTCTATTTACGCAAGGGTATATTGCAAGTCTTGCAAATTTTTCACACCAAATTGAATTGAAAATTTTACTTAACCTATCGAAACAACTCTATGATTCACTACTATACATGCTGGTTTCACTTTATTTTCAAAAGAAATTTTTATTTCTTTGTCTAATATATTGTTTGGAAAAAGAATTATAGTCCTTAGAGGAAAACGTCAATATTAAATTGTTTCCGTGGCATTCATTTCCAGGGAGAGAGGACAGCCTCTTCCTTCGCACGGCCCTTTCACCCAGACTATAATATATTTCAAACACCGAGGTCTTCAATGTCGTCACCTACGTGCATGCAGTGCGTAGATCGTAACTAGATACACATTCTGTCAGAATATTTTAATAGAGTCCCGGAGAACGCACCCCTCGCTCGCGGGCGTGCCGGTGGGAGCCAGGAGGGAGCGGAAGTGCTGGAACTGCAGAACTCTGGGTGCGGACTAGGGGCGCGAACCACACCTTATCTCCCCGGAGGTCAATCTGCTGGCGATAAGTCCACACTACAGTCTGCGTCAGGGGTCAGATTGCCACCCACCGCGCCAGAAGCGCACAAGTCCCCCCCCCCCGGGCTTCGGGATAACTGGAATGAATTTTTCTCCGAGGCTGAACAAATATAGCAACTCCGATAAAAGTACAGATAAATTATGTCAAAGTGCGTAAAATGAAACAACGGGGTATAATCTGGATCTCCAAAGTAACTTTGCGACTAAATAGGCATCTGGAACTGGAAATGCAACACATTCCTCTGTCCAGATGATAGTACAGGATAGTTTAGGGTTACAGGATAGTTTAGAGTTGAAAGCTTTAGTTCTGTTAGTTTGAGTTCATTAATTAAACATGCATTTGGTATTTGATCCCAATCATATACTTCTACAACAAGGGTAATATGCGATTTAAAATAATTTATCACCCGACCCAGTAAGAAAAAGCAACTGACTTCCTCAATATTCGCACAAGATGCACACCGAAACCTTCGGAAATTAAAATCTTAAAACTTTAACTTATTACGCCAATACCATTATAGTATAAGCAAAGTAATTGAAGAAATTATGAATGCCACTATGAGAATTATGATAAGAATTTTCTTCGTGATTATAGTAACATATTAGTATACGATGACACTCCCGGCAACTCACTTCACTCTAATTTACAACCAGATACGAATTATTTACTGGTCACAGATTATTATTATTAGGTAATCTACCGCTTAAGGTAGGTTTTTGGATGGACACAGCTACTAAATAAAACATTTTGTGACTCCTAACAAAACAGTGCACAGCTATTTCGGTATTAATAGGAATTACTTTTATACGTGAAGTATCTTACAAGGGAATCCAAAAAACATTTTCAAAATCCTACGAGTTCCTTTGGGCATTCTATCAGAAGAGATTATTTGTTTCACTTAATTTTTTTCACAAATAAATAATCACTAGCTTAAAGAAGTGAAGTTGAAGACTAAATAAATGTAAAGGAGGACACCTATGGATCTAAACTCATAACATGATGTTAATTCAGTGGTCACTTCAGTGCTTTCACCATTACGTAACTGAAAGGTTAACAAAGTTCTTAGATAATACAAGACAATCAGTCTCTTTTTTAAGTATTCACAGTAATAACAGTTCGAAACAAAAGACACCAAGATTAATAAAACTCAAACTAAACAGATCAATGAACTTCTACTTATCTTGTAGATTACATTATCATATGGAAATTTCCCGTCTCAACATATAGCGCCCAAACATTTCCTGCAATTTGTATTTTCAGAGCATCCAATTAGAGCGAATTAATTTGACGGTTTAGAATAACAGCAGACCGAAATAAATGCTATAGTACAATGAAATAGCATTGCTCATTTTGTCAAACCTAATCAAGTTCCAACGTAACTGTAAGTGTTACAATAAATTGATGTATTCGCATGCACGTTTTCATCGAAAAATTCTCCGGCCATTCTCTCCGGGCGCCGGGACGCATGGAATAGATACCGAAGCATGAGGTTCAACAAACATGACACTAATTACCCGTCCTATTTCGCGTGGGCATTGGCGAATATTATTTGAAGCGATAGCGGTAAACCGAGTGTAGTGCTGTTTCAAATTACCCAAGACAGGAGTTATCATTTTTAATGCACAGCTGCTGCAATAGTTCATGAATTTTTAAACAAATTTAAAAAAAATTATGGTTGATCCGAACTAAATATTAGTCTCATATAATATTTACACTTCATATGGGCGCAAGTTAAAATGCATATCAGCTCACTCGTGAATAATTCAATGCATCACTTTGGAAACCCTTGTCTTCTGCCGTAAAAATGAAAGGTCGAGAGTGTTATCCATGAAAAATTTCAAATGAAATGTAGACCGCTTTGGAAAAAGGGAGCAAAATAAAAAAGCATCGGGAGGGGAGGTGAGGCCTCAGACAGCACCGCCAACGACATGCAGCGGATGTTGAAAAACCAAAAACACCGCTCCGTACTATCCTTTCATTTAATTACGATGCAAAAAAAAGAGAGAGAGCGAGAACCCTCCGGTGCGCCCCCACCGACGACAAAAAATACACACCCGTAGCATACCCTCAGCGTAAACAAAAACGCAACGAAAACAGCGCCCACGACAGCCTCTGCAACTCGCCCCCTTGCTGTTTTTACGCCATAAAAATGCGTCCTTCCCCCCCCCCCCTTTCCCTCCCTGCAAGTACGCACGCACCCCACTCCCACGTACATCCACCGGGGAGCATCAGCGAAGATGGCGGGAACTTTTGTCTTTATTTCCGTTTCTGTACGGAAATAGGACGCAAACAAAAAGGGGACGGAACGGGAGAACGGGGAACGGCCAAGTCCCGGCAGCTCGATAAAGACGAACGGGGAGAGGGCGGATAAAAAGATTATGCGTATATTTTTATTTATGTTTTACTGGAACCCGGCATATCTTCCGCCCCCCCCACCCCGCCCCACCAAACCGGTCGAGGAAGAAAAGATTAAAGAAGCACGGCAGCAAACGCATATGAGGCAAGCAAGGCATGACCCAAAACAAGAAAACCAGCATGAATTCTTAAATTGGAAAAAAAAATGTAACAGAATAATAAGTAAAACATGAAAAATTGGGCGTGAATTATAAAATTGAAAATTAAATAAACCAGCAACGATTTGAAATTGTAATATTTTCAAAATCGAGAAACGATGATAAAATTACTGAAGAGAGAGAAATTGGAATATGTTCCCTAATGTATGCACAAATGAGATTGATTCGCAAGACTGTTGTTGAATAAGAATTTAAACTGTTACCGGCAAAGTCGGTTCTGTTTCAATAATTGTTAAACCTGCTACTATTCTACTATGATACCGTTTAACTAGTTACCGATTGAAATCATGCGACCCTTAGTAAACAAATTTTATTACACCTATAGATGAGAAGGGATTGTTGTGAGAACTGCAAAAGAGGCAGAAAAGATGGACGCAGGCCGTTTTGATTGGCTATGGGATGTTGAAGACTGTAATAGAGGGGAGAATGTTAGGCAAACGAGGAAGCGGCAGGAATAGGATAGGGATGTTGGACGGGATGAAAGAAGGAAGGAAGTATACGGAGATGAAGAGAGGGGCTTCTTGCAGAGTAGGATGTTGAGTTGTGTTTTGAAAGAGATACAAGGGAGTCACTGCACTAACTTGTGTCCATCTAAACCCTAACTTAACCGGTAGATTACTGATGATAGAAATAAATTTAATTTCGATTTTCCTTTCATAGCGTTAAACATTCTCTGAAGCTACTTTTCAATGGCAATTATAAACAAAAAAGGTATTTAGTCCATCTCCTGATGTGGCATTAAAATAGTAATATTAAAACATAAAAACCTAAACCATTGCCCCGCTAAACTGTTACTTCTCCTAAATTAACATTAGATAATATGACATTACGCAGCACATAATAACGTTATGATTCAGCATAATATATTGGCATTAATTAGCAATACCTGATTTCTCAAGCAAGGAATATAGTATACCAATTAATTGAGCACCCATAGTATTCTCCTTTTTCCTAAGCATATAATGAAACATGTTGAAAACATTTTACTATTTCAACATTGACATTTAGCAAAATAACTTAATAATTCGTAATTAACTTCACTTCTCATCATGCTAAAAATGGGACTTAATTCCTTAATTTGAACGCATTAGAGGCAATTAATTAATTTTCATCCCCAGGAAAACCGCGTTGCTTCAAACCCTTCAGACGTTTCCCTCAAAAACCGCAGTCGAACGGCCCAAACGTTTTTTTTCCCCGAGTACTGAGTTTGCCCACGGCAGCGGGAGAATACGCATGCTAAGACGCTGTAAGTTTATAGACTACAATGCAGATTAGTTACGAGAAATTTCATTCGGAAATTGAAACAGCAATGTCACATACGAAAAATGCTTCTTAAATTTTTGGAAATCTAATCCCTTAGAAAGTAATTACCTGCCCTCAAAAGTCCAATTACACGATCCGTATTTCCGGGACAGGCGTACACGTAAATACATAATGACGTTTCCCGAAATGGCATAAAAACTTGGGAATATTAGTCCCAAAGCTTGCAATTCAAAGCACCGAAAAGCGTAATCCTCTTACGGGATCAAAAGCTGCTTTAGCTTTCTATAAATGGCTATTGAATCGCGTTTGGACCTTCATGTTACGTAGACCTATAAAGACGCACATCCAAAAGATCCCCATATCTACTCGATGTCAAAATTCCATCACCGGTGCCTATCAGATAAGAAGACATTCAGTGAAAGCTTTTTCCACGGGTCATCATCAACGTCCCTCATCCACCAACGAGTGCATAAAACTGACCGTGGTGAAGACCGCAAAACATACTTCCCATGGAGACCGTATTCGAAAAAGGCGTGCGGAAGATAACTGCAGCCGTCATAACCGCGAAATGACGGTCTAAATCCGCGAATAGATCATGAATGAGGAACTGCCCATGACATGGCAAATTTAATATGGTAACGCTCAATGGCGGCCAACGCTAACAACTCGTAAGTCATCCTTGTCTCTTGTCACACGTGGTCGTCTATGATAGACCGATGAGACGGCTCACTGCCCTAGATAAAAGCGTAATGTTTAGAATACACCTCTCCACATAATCAACTATCAATATTTTACCAGGGCGAATAAAAAAGTCAAATTTATGCTTGCAAGACTAAAGGCTGAAACCTTTGAAGAGGGATAGCACAGGATGAAGTGAAATAGAAGAGATAGAGAATATTCCTATTGAATTAAAGAATATTCTTATGATTCCGAAACAGCAAAAATAATGCTCAGTTACATAAGTGTTTAAGAACCAACTATCAAACGAGCAAAGGGCAAATACAATTGAATAATCCCATCAAACTAAAGGAATTTATTCCACTCCCTGATAAAACTGATTTTGACCCGATTAAATTGAAATCAAGGAGGAAAACTTGTTGATTACGCACACTACAGCCAATATGTTACACTAGAGACACAAACGTGAAACGTTTCAATCGACCGTAAAACAATTCGATATTCTCTCGAGATATTATTCAAGGGACACACATCCAGAATTGATATTCATACATACCCCAGAAGTAAATAACGTATATACCAATACTATCACACTTGAAGTGCAAGAAAGAAAAAGGGAGCGATCGACATATACTATACGGACAAGAAGCAACTTCCTTGTTCACGAGAGACACGCATTCTAGTATTTCGGCGACTCCTGAATTCACATAACCACAGGAATCGTACAGATATCCAATACATGTTGGTGACACTATAACGCACAAAACTCGCTGTGTTTGAAACGAAATTCATTCGGTCATAAAAATATTAACAATCTGGCAATTGGCCAGGAAAATTACAAGAGCAAATAGGATTGCGATTTTCCGACATACCCTTACCAAAATGATGATGTTCATCGAAATATATACAATGCTATTGTTAAATTTACAATTGACATCTCTTATCCAGAAATTTTGGGACGATCCCAAATTGCTATTGAAAAGTTTACTTTCAAATTACCCAGCGGAATTACATTGAATGTAAAAAACCAAACTATATAAAATACAACTCAACTGCGTACCGAGGAAGCGTGCTCCTTCTACCCTTTTTTTTTGGTAAATGTCAACCAATTTTAACTGATTTCAATCGAATGTTCATAAAGAATATACAAAGGATGGCATTATATATTTACAAACCCGCATTGTTTCTCCAGGTAATCATAGTTAAATTACTTTTTAATTTTTATTTTTGTATAAAATAAACCATGAGTCGTCATTCACTAGCTATTTGCATGACATCCCGCTAGTGACGGGTTTTTATATTTTGTAAAAAATTAGGAAAATCGTTCCATTTATTTCACTCTTTTCTTTTATATAAATGGTATTTCTAAATTTTATAAACACGGAATATAATTTGTTGAATGACTTTAACTGAAACTAAATGTTATTTAACGTGAAGAAAAGGTGTTTCAAATAAAGATAATTTAAACGATCAAAAGGAAGCTGGAACATCATGATGATCACCTTCGTAATGAAATCATTCGAAAATGAAAATTGAGAAAACAACTCTTTTTACAAAATTTCCATATAAAGGAGCCCGTAATTCAAAAAATTATAATAAATACCAGAAATTAGATCCGCATGAGGACGCCGGTAATAAAACTGAACAAATCTGAAACGTTTCCACAACGAACGGCAGTGTAACTCAGAGAAATTCCACAGAAGTGCCCTCAACGCGGGGAGGAATAGTTTGACGTAAATGAGATATACAAAACAGGGGAAAATCACATGAATCACGGAGTTGTCCGGTAAGTGGCTGGATAGTGTTTTCATAATGACCAGTTAAAGTTGAGGAATAAGGTGGCGTAAATGATAGTTGATCAAAACTTAGAAAATAAGATCCCAGTCCACTTCCCAGTGAAGGAACTTCCTAATGGCTGATCTTACCTAAAAAAATTACTAACCAGCCACTCCCATCAAATACAACAGCACAAAGGTGAAATATTAATATCGCTATCCAAACGTTTAGGATATGTTTGTGAATGGACAAAGACTAGGAGGGTACAACGAGTCTTTGCATGTCCTGACAAAACACAAAATCCAGCATCCTACTCTACCACAGGACCTCTGTGTACTTCATCTACATCTACATCTACATAATACCCCGCAAGCCACCGCAAGGGCGTGTGGCGGGGGATGTTAGGTCACCAACCGTAAAAAGGAAAAATACCACATGAAAAAAACAACACGGAAAATTACACCCACAGCAGCGCACACACTCATGCAAAAATCCCTTCATCCAATACTCATGCAAACACATATACCGCAAAACAACTAAAAAACTGCACCCCATGATGCAGCACGAAAGCCATCCTACAACACGGAAGCCAGGAAACAACAAGCAAGAATTTGAAACACCACATGAAAATGCACCACGAAACACTCTACCCCCAAAGAGTCTGTAAAAGGCAGGGAATGCGACCCAACGTTGCAGGTAGCAGGAATTTCCCCCCGCGGAGAGGGACGAGGGATTGAAAGGGAAACTTAAAAACAAATGAACAGAACACGAATGAGGTCATTCGGAAAGAATGGGTTATTATAACAAAACACATAAGGTTAGTGGAAGAGCATGCATTTAAATACAACTAATTATTTTTTAGACGCTGAGGGTGGCAAGTGGAATTTTTGCTATCTTTAACCCTGCAGTTGCTATCCCGTATTGTCCGTGGGAAGAAGGAGTCCTTGAGTCGGCTAGTTCTGGCATCTATTTCCCGAATTTTATATGCATGATCCGAGCGACCAATATATGTAGGAGTACGAATAATTTGCGAGACCTCGGTGCTGAAACATGCGGATCTAAATTTATTTAATAATTTCAATCTTGCATTGAATCGTCTCTCAGCCAATGATTCCCACCCCAAATCCATGAGCATTTCGGTGACGCTTTGCGTTTTATCGTAGGAATTTTTTACAAAACGGGCTGCCCGGCGTTGAACCTTCTCAATTTCCCGAATGAGACCGTTTTCACTCGGATCCCACACGCTGCATGCGTATTCTAAATGAGGCCTTACAAGAGCGTGGTAACAACGTTCCTTGACCTTCGAGTCACTTTTGCTGACAACGCGTCTAATGAATCCCAATTTTTTATATGCTTGACCGCAGACTTTACGTATGTGAGTCCCCCAAGTTAAGTCTTTTGTGAATGTGACACCTAGGTATTTTACCGTATCAACTACAGCTAGGTCACCTCCAGCTAATTTGTAAGCAAATCCCGTTGATCTTTTAATGAAATTTACCACGGAACATTTATTATAATTTAGAGTCCATCCCCAGTTAGAACACCATTTAGTAATGCAATCTAAATCCTGCGCTAGAATAAAACGATCCTCATCCCCAGATATCTCCCGATAGATCACCGTGTCATCCGCGAACATCCTAATTTTACTTTTCACTTCGCGGTTCAAATCGTTAACAAAAATCAAGAAAAGCAACGGCCCGATCACACTTCCCTGAGGTACCCCCGACGTGACTCGAACGCTGTCAGAACTAGCGCCATCAAGGACTACCCTCTGTTCCCGCTCTGTAAGAAAATCTTTAACCCAACTTATGGCGCCCTTGTTTATAACCGCGACCTTTAATTTATGAATGAGTTTACCATGTGGGACCTTATCAAATGCCTTTTGAAAATCTAAGAAGGTGGCATCCACTTGCCTATCTCTCTCACCAGATAAAAGTAAATCATGTGTAAATAATCCTAATTGGGTTTCGCAGGAGCGGGTTTTCCTGAATCCGTGTTGATTGTCACTTAAAAAGTTAATATTGTCAAGTTGTCTCATTATTGAACTGACAATTATGTGCTCTAAGATTTTGCAACAGATAGAAGTGAGAGATATAGGTCTGTAATTACTGGGATCCTCCCTGTCACCACTTTTAAAAATAGGCGTTATTTGCGCGGTTTTCCAAATCTTAGGTACTTTGCACTCTGTGAGGGATTTGTTAAATATAAATTCAAGGTACGGGGCAATGTTTGGAGCTAAATGTTTTATCACCCTAGCTGGTATATTTTCGGGACCCGGGGATTTGTTGGGTTTAACCTCATTAAGCAATTTTAGAATTCCTTGTTGGTCCACTGTTATTTTTTCCATGGGTGGAGTATGTATTGTTTCTTGGAGATATGCGGTGGCAACATCATTCGAGAAAACGCTTTGGAAGAATGAATTTAGGATTTTAGCTTTACCCTCGCTGTCTGTATGAATTATATTGCTACAATCCCTTAAGCAAGCCACGGTTTGTTTACTCCCATTTACTTCCCTAACATATGACCAGAAAGCTTTGGGGTCATTGTCCAAGTGCTCGCTAAGTACTTTGCGTTTAAAGTCCAGTAAAGCGCTACGTAATTGTGTTTTGGTTTCAATTTTAGAGGATCTATATGTGTCCCATAATTGTTTATTCTCAGGGGATGACGTATTCACGCCTGCCCTCTTTACCCTAGAGTGTAGCATTCTCTGCTTTCGAAGGGCTTTTCTAACGTCTTTATTGTACCACCTGGGGTCGCGATTTGCTTTAACGTATTCTATAGGTATGAAATCTACAATTCCTTTTTGCATGATATTGACAAATTCTGTCCAAGTTTCTTCCACGTTGACATGACTTAAGCGGGTTTTGAACTCGGGTAGTAAAGAGTTTAATTGATTGGCAAAAGATTCAAAGTCTGCTTTATGGTAATTATAAATTTTTCTTTTTGGTTTAACAATCTTTTTTATTTCTATGTCCAAGTGGGCATTAATTTCTTTATGGTCACTCAAGCCCTCATCAGTTGATACGCTAATAATCCGTTCAGGCGTGTTTGTGAGAAATAGATCCAATATGTTCTTTCCACGGGTGGGCATGCGTACTGCTTGATGGAGGGAGTTTTTTTGAACCAATTTTATCATGGAATTGCAAGATTCGCGATCACGGGTCCCAGATTTAACGATATTGTTGTCCCAATCTATTCCAGGGAGGTTAAAGTCGCCACCAATTATGTTTATGCTGTTATTATATTTACGAGTAAAATTGTAAATTTGATCGTTGAGGGTGTGAAGTGTTTTCAAATCTGAGTCTGGAGGTCTGTAGAAAGAGCATACATTTATGTTGGGTTGATTGGTCCGTATTAAGGTGCACCAAACACTTTCTATGTCATTATTTTCAAATGAAACTTGCCTGCTTTCAAAATGACTTTTAACTGCCACGAAAACCCCTCCTCCGGGTCTTGTATCTCTATCGTGTCGGTAAACTTTGAAATCTATTGGGAAAATTTCTTGGTCGTTTATGTCATTGCACAGCCAACTCTCTGTGCCTAATACTATATCAGCGGAATGAGTTTGGATTAAGTGTTCTAGATCCGCTGATTTGTTCTTGAGGCTTCTGCAATTTATAACAAGTATAGTTAAATTATTTTGATGTTGAATTACGTCCTTATTTGTGCCTGACTGTAATTTAGGACGCCTTTGTGGGGAAGTGCGTGTCACATGTCTTTCTAAATCAATGCCAGTGGTGTCGGTGACTTTTATATTTTTATTTATAATATTATACGCGCTCTCCCCAGATGTTACTGACCCACTAAGTGACCTGCCCTCTATCCTAAAAAAGGCCTACAGTGGTCGAGTATCCTATCCGCTACCTTACTCGCCGCTTCCGCCGTGTAATGGACCCCAGATCGGTTAAGGGGAGTCCTGCAAGATCGGAGGGTTGGTCTCAGGTCGACGAAGGATGCTCCTATGTCCGAGCAGAATCTCGATAGTGTCTGGTTTATGCCTTCCACTCGGCTCCAAACCAGAGACCCGCGATCCTCCCTCGGAACGATGCTGCAGACCGTTAGTCCCAGCCGAACCCCCTCGACGCCCTGGACGCGCATCACCTCGGAGCTCAGATCCCTAAGGGAACGGAGGACCTCCTCGGATCCACGGTCCGTGACGTCGTTGGTGCCCACATGGGCCACGACCTGCAGCCTAGAGCACTTCGTGCCTTTGACCGCCGCCTCGATCGCCTTCGTCACCTGAGGGACTCCTCCGCCTGGTATACACCAGGCGGTCACCCGTTGATCGGCACCTACGCGGCGCGCCCTTTCCCTCAATGGGACCATTACACGACGGACATTCGAGCTACCTATTACTACAATTCCCTCCCTTCCCGTTCCCTGACGTCTTACCCTAGGCAGTGCCCTCGGAGTAGGGGTAGGGGCTGCAGGTACGGTGGTGCTGACATCCGACAACACCTGGTACCTGTTGGAGACGGGGATGGTATCTGCCTCCGCAGAGTCCAATCCACGCCGCAGCGTTACCTTCCCCTTGCCCCGAGAGACGACCCTCCAATCGTCCGACCTACGGACGTGAGACACTCCCTCGTTGGGAGATGGGACACGGGGTAGGTCTCTAATCGCCCAGCCACGTGTTGCATTCGGACGAATCCGTGCACCCATATGGGCGTGGCGGGTTTTCGTATTCCCACCCCGAGCACCATCTCTCCTGAGGGGAGTCCTCCGGACAGCGATCTCCGATCGAAGCTCCCGCACCATTCTCTCCAGCATGACAATACGGGCCCTTAAAGCCGCGCATTCGCCAGTGCCTTCGAGCATGGCAACAGGGGACCTAGATGAAGCCATCTTAAATTACAACCGAGTTCCCAACAAAAGCTAACTTGTATACGCTACGCTAATATTTCTAAGAGGGGTTAGTTAAATTTAGCTCAATCAATAAGTTACGCTTTGGAAGATAGTAAAGAAAGGAAAGAAAAAAGATGGTAAAGAAGAAAAAGCACTCACCGATAACCAATTAGATTCGACGGACAAAAACCACCGCAAGCCACTAAGAGTACCCACTAGGAATATCACCAAACTATTAAAAACTAATGACAAGCAACACAAAAACTAAATAAACTTAACTATTTCACAAAATTAAAGCTAACACTAAACTACACTTCACTAGGGAAGAACAAACACAGAGGTACAGAAGTATCAGCAGGCACGCAGGTAGTCTCAGGTAGGGTCGAACCGGTTCTAGGGAGCGAGCTCGAGCACGTCTGTTCTCGGCAGAAGCCAGGCAGAGAATATACTTCCTCCCTCCCTTCTTCCCGTCTAACATCCCTATCCTGTTTCTTCCCTTTCCTCGTTTGCCTAACATTCTCCTCTCAATCACAGTCTTCAACATCCCACTACCGATCAATACCCCCTTCATCCACTTTTCCTGCCTCCATAGGATTGCTCCCAACAAACCCCTGTCCTCGCCCACCATACCAAGTACTTCCTCATATCATGTCATATATCATGTCATTGCCACCCGGCTTATCGCCTAACAGCAATGTATCCTAAATAAAATAAATAAATAAATTTGTTTTCTTCTCTGTCCATTACACCTTCTCCATTCTCTCCACACTCACATTTCAAAAGCCTCCAGTCTACGTCCCTTCTCCTGCATCAATGACCACGTTTCCGCGCCGTACATAGCTACGCTCCATATCAAAGTTTTGTCAAGTCTGGTCTTAACATCCTTACTCAAAGTCCCTGTCATCAACTCCCTCCTCGATGTGCAAGTCTCATTGCGTAGTGCAAGTCTTCCTTTTTTGCCCCTCCTCCTTTGCACATTTTGGTCTAAAATATTTAAAATAATTAGTATGATAAAAGTATATGTATATCAGACACAGCATAATATATGTAAATCAGAAGTGATAACGTAAATCATCTCCTTGGACTTAATGCAAAAATCAATTCCCCAAAAGATTATACAAAATCAAAGAGTGGAAATATTGGATATCAAGATCGACGCTTCGTTAGCAGAGCAATTAGCAAAATAGCACTGACATAACGGAAACAAATCCTACATTTAAGAAATTCTTACAAATAATTTTGTCTCTATGGTTTATGCTCCATGTTCCGCAAACTGTTTTTCAGTGATACGACGCCAAAATACAAAAGAGGTTTTTCCTTCTCCCCATCTTCTACCCATTTCTGCTCCTCCTCCAACACGATCCTTATTTT